>NC_088888.1:78101480-78412389 GCF_037157495.1 Lathamus discolor
TCGGGAAGTATTGGTTTGGGGAAGAGCAATTCAGCACTTAGCTTAATCTCTGTGTAAGAATTAGAGCTTAGTCGTCTGAAGATGACCTGGGGTATTTTTTGGGACTGATTACCTACCAGACCACACTGGCTATTCTTTCTTCAGAAAGAGCTTTGATATTGAGTGTTGGCACATAACTCCTGTGCAGTGCACACACACACAAAAACACACAGAGGCAAACCTGTTTGTTTCCATAATACAATAAAGGTATCTGCCAGTTTTTGACAAAGGTTGCTCTGAATTTGTTCTATATATTGAGCCGTCTATATTGAACATGGTTTCCCTTACTTTGGCCTGGCTTCTGCTGTCAATATGTATTTTTCCATTGAAAAGTGCTTCTTTTTAGAGTTGTCAGAGTGCAACAGAGCAAGCATCCACATCTTTGCCCAAGGCCATAGGTGAAATACCGAAGTGAAGTCAAAATCTACCATGAGTTCTTGAAAACTGAAGAAATATTCCTTTGAAAAAACCTAATGACTGATCTATACTGAAACCAAAACTATTTCTCAATTATCCATACCTCTTATTTATATCTTACTCTTTAACTACAAAGGCAAATTTACCACTGAAACTAGTGGTGACTTGGACATGTAAGACTCCATCAAGATAGCAGCTAGCAAAACTCCAGTGCAGCAGAATATATTCTTCCTCTTGAGATTTTACATACTAGTGGTAGTGCTAATGTGAATTAAAATCTCTGAAGGCTGGATCCAAGTTCTGCTGCAGGCTTATTCTGTGTCCCACTTCACAACAGAGATCCCACATACAGAGGCAGTGGGACAGAAACTTGTACATAGCATGCACTGATTACCTGGAGCTATGTTCCACTGCCGTTAAGATAGTAATAAAATTGCTGGCTATTTACTGATACAGGGGTGAGACCTTAGGAATTCCTGTTTTTACTGTTATATACAAATAAGAAATAAATTTATTATGCGACTAAAATTCAGTTGAAAAGTCAGATAAAAAGACATGCTACCACAATTATTAATAAAAAAACCCCCAAGCAGTAAGTAAATAGCCAAACAATAAATTCTATTTCAAAACATATTGACTATATTGATTGGACAGAAATGGGCAGGGTGGGAGAAACTCCGTGTCTTCAAATAGAAGGAAACCAAATAGTGACAGTTTTCACTGCATACCCTGCAAAAGTACAGCTATACTTTCATCTAATTTGTTTTGCTGTATTTTTAAAATACTGAAACATGTATAAAGGCTTGGGGAGATGATCTGAGTTTACACCATGTTAATATAGATTTTATACTGTAGCCATCATACACTACAATACAATACTACAATATCGTGCCCCAAACTATCACAGATAAGGTCCTCTTTCTTATATTATAGTAGCATTTTCACCCTGAAATGAAATGACAGAAAAAAGCAGTTGATGTCTTCAAATCAATGAAGCTGTCTCATCTGCTTGCCCCACACCACCATGTGCGTCTGTGTGCATTTATGTGACCTGTTACTGGAAAGGGACTGTCAGAAGGCAACATTTGCAGGAGCAAAGAAGAGAGGTTTTAGGGGTATGAAATCAGAGCAGACATTCTAGTTATCCCATTAAGATGAGATGTGACCTTTAAATGGAAGAGTGATACTTTGGAGACTGACATTTGATTTCCCAGTGTGCCCCCAGCACGTTGCAATTTACTACAAAACAATGAGTAGCATTCATCTGAGGCTAGAAGTTTCTTTTAGAAGTGCACAATGCGCTGTGAAAACAGCAATTGCATTTTATGACTTGCCAGGCAGTCTTTCAATGTGCTAGTGAAATTATCAGAAAAGGAATGGGAATGGGCTTATAAATATTGCATGAGAGCTGTATAAACAAACAAACAAAATCTATGGTTGCAGACATATTACTCCTTTTATTAAAGCAGTATTTATTCATGCATTAAAAAATCACATTGAAATATTAGTTTGGTCTAAGCTGGGGAAACTGAAAGAGTACCTGTTCCAGTCCCTATTTTCCGCATCCTTTCCCTTATCACTGTACAGTTCATACTCTGTTGTGAGCATAATTCTGCCTCTGGATGTGACTCTTTGTGTTGTGGGAAATCTTCAACAATACTCTGCCTGGCCTCAGCTTGGGAAAGGAGCTACTACTTGCTGGGCACACCGGTTCTTAGAAATGATGGATGCTCAAAGCTCAAAAGAAAGGTGGGAAAACCCCAGGGACAAGAGCTTGGTTGCTCTTGGGGGTGAGCAGAGGTGAGATTTTTGCTTTGCAGAGTTGTTTTCCACTCAGTGGATTTTCGTCTTGCACTTCCAGTGCCTCTTCTGTTGCACTTGCTGGGAAGAAAATGGCCTTTTCCTGCAGTGATTCTGCCGTGGTTGGATATATGCGTCACCAATGCTTGTCTTAATATTTTCACCTGATGTCAGTGGGGCTCTGTTAGCAGACGACCACTGTATTTTACCTGTTGTCCCACCAGGGAGCAGCCCATCCCTGGCAAGTCCTGCTATGTAAGAGCTCCCTGTGTGTGTTGTCAGCCCTTCCCCTGGGCTCACAGCCTACAAGGTCACATCTTCACAAGCTTATCCTTTGCCACTCAGGGACACCCATCCTGCTATGAGTTCCTCACCATCCCACCATCAGTAGCTTCTTTTTAGGAATTTGAAATGGAGGATTAAAAGTTTCCCTCCCTTTTCTGTTGATGAATTTTTGTTAGAGTGAGCTCTAGAAGAGGCATGTTGTCTCACCTGTGAGAAATAGGGCAGGCTGTGTTTTAACCGTGTGTTCCTGTGATTGTCACTGAGGACTGAAAGGCAATGCTCCTCTGTTTGGAGTCTGTCCCCTCAAATCCTCTGCTGAAATTAGCCAGTTACACTAGCTCTCCCCAGCAAAGGTGGAGCTGATATTCTGCCCAGTACTCTCTTTACCTGGTAGCTGAGTTATTAGGAACTGGCAAATGCTCAGTGATGGACAGAGGGGAGTTGGTAGAAGCTACTCCATTTGGGATTAAGTGCTGCTAGTGCCCCAGTCCCCCAGGCATCTGCAGAGCCCACACGCTCTAGGGTGTCCCCTGGCCTAGGGCGGGAGCTGGAGGAATAAAATGAATAGGATATGGCCACTGAGGGCAGGTAAATGGAAGGAGAGCAGGATGGAGATGCTCTGTGCACACTCCAAGCTGGGAGTGCTGCGGGTGGATCCAGGGAGAAATGCAGGTTACTGGGACCATGGGTAAATCCACACTGCGGTTGGAAAGGAGCTGGTGACCACTGGTATCTGTGACAGCTGTAGGGATGATAGGAAAATGGAAGGCATTTAGGGTTCCACTGAATTCTATTCAGAGTTTTGGGGTTTGTAATTTTTTTTTTTTTTTTTTTTTTTTTCTGGGATGGGGGGACTTGTTCCAGGAACATTTTGGGAAGTCAGAAAACTGGCAGATTTAAGAGAAGAAATGTATATGTTCTTCACTAATATTTTGCATCTTTGTCTTTCAGGGTTCTAAACAAGGAGTGAAACTACCAGCTCCAGAAGGGTAGGTTTGTTGTTTGCAGTTGCTGGTTTGGACAGGTTTTTCTAGCTTTATCCACTGAGACCTGGAGAATGTAGCAGGTCTACTGATACAGGGTGAACTACATGTCACACCTCCTCAGGCCATTAGTACCACTGGGCTTTTGAAAGCCAGGGTTGGTCTGTAATTATTTGCCATCTCTGCATGGTTGTTAAATGCTGTTATTCAACACCAAATGTTCTTAAAATGTTTCTGGACTGTTTCATTAGTAATAATGGAGTATTTTCCCAAACAAGCAAAGCAGAAGTGAGCTTCAATGGCTCTGAAATTGTTGCAAAGGTAATTATATTAGCTCCACTAATGCCAAATAGCATTAATAGTTATTTTTTTGTGTCCAGTCCAGTTATTCATTTTCTTTAATAATTTACAATTTGACTGTCGCCATGGCACCGCTTTGCTTTGTATTTAGCAGTAATGGTACTGTAGACAGGAAGCCGGCCAGGGAATGAACAATAACACCTAGAATCTGAATTCGTGACTAAAAAGAGAATTTTGAATGCAAAACCCAATCTCTGTCAGACCAGACTGCAAGGAGCGTGAGACTAAATGCTGGAGGCAGGGCTTACCTTTGTTGCATCCCTTTGATGGCTCCAAAACCCCTGTGTTTAGGGGGGGCAAAGTTATGTAAGCGTTAAATGTGCTAAGTTGATAAATGTACATGTTGTCCTTTGTAGTATTGTTTAGTCTTTAAAATAAATTTTTAGGCAGAAGATCGACAGCTCATAGTGAATCTCATGTATTCTGTTTGTACTTTGAGACTAGGGAAGAAGTTGAAGTTACCTGCAAACCCCTACCCTGCCGTGTTTGTTTTTTTACACTGAAAAGCAAATTGATCAATTATCTTCTCAAGAGACAGTGTTTAATGATATGTTATTAACTACTTGCCCTTCTCTTATTATTATCTCCAGACTTAACTCTTTGGTATCAGTAGCTTTTTTGCTTTGGTTTTAATAATGAAAAGAAGCATGATTACAGACTCAATCTGTTAAAGTATCTTCTCTGTAGAAGTGAAACAGTGCAGTATTCGCACTACAACGAAAAAGAAAATGAAGAGGAAAAGATAAAAAGCTTTGAATTTTCAACCTAGACAAACGTGCTTTATGCCAGGGCCATTTCTTGATTATGATTTTACTGATGGGAAAGCAAAACTCTGTAAGATTTCTTTCAGTGGTTAAGTAAAAATGATTGCGCACCTTATACAGCGTCAGTAGAAAATTAGTAAGCTGCCGTGGGAAAGACTTGATGCAGGATGCTGTTGTTTGTTCCAGTAGAGGGCACTGACAAATATAACAAGGTCGCTGTTTATTACTGTGGCACTCTGAATTGGAAGCACGAAGGGCTAGGTTATTTCACAGCAATGCCTATTTTCGAAGGCTTTATAATCTGAATGCATATCATAGAAACCTGCACAGGCTGTTAATAAACAGCCGAACATTCTTATCTAGATGCAATGTTGCTTTCTTCTTAGTTTTAACTAAGCTCTCTAGCCTTGAAATGTTGAGTACCCTTTCTGTAATCTGAGTGCTAAACTACCTCTTTTTTTTTTGTTTGTTTCTTCAGTTCCAGCTTTAATGAATACTTTTATTGTGGAGGGACACTGCACAGGAAAGCACTAATTTAGATGTGCCTGGTTCACAGGGGACTTTAGTTTCTGATTGTTAAATGAGCCAATGTACACCGCTTTTCTGTAAATATAGTGGCAACAAAATATTATTTGACATTATTAGGGAAAATGTCATGTTACCTAAAAAGAGATGAATATAAATTTTAATTTGGGACTGATTAGACAAATAAGGCTTACAGAAAGTTCAGCAGCTTTCTTTAAAGCTAAAGAACAATCAGAGAGAAAGGGAGATAGAAGATTGCTGTGAAAATTATCCAGCCTATCTCTTATAACAAACCCAAATTTTATCTGTTAGATGTGTGAAAGTCTTGCTTGGCTCCTTCCTTTTGGCAGCTGTACCAAGAATAGCTTTGGACACCAATTTTCAAATTCTGGTCAGATTTGACTGAGATTTAAATTTAATCCTTCATCATTAATTTTCTGGTGGCATTTTTGTATTAATTTGTTATTAGCACCAGGAGCAAGTCTTTTTTTAATTTTAAATGCTTCTTTTCTGGATTGTTGGTGGTATGTCCCTTAAATGGTTAACTTTGAAGGCAACTTCTGGTGAACTCCTTCCTATTTGTGAGATGTGTATTGCAAGCTGGTTTTAGGCTAGACCTTCTTCCTCCATCCCCTGCCCCATGGAGGATTGAGCCTAACCTTGTATGTGGAGTCTAACGTGAGATCCTTGCTTAGCCCACATAGCTACAAGGCAACAGAATTAACAAGATTTACCTTTAGCTCATTTAGAACTGAAGACTGAGCTGGTTAAGCCCAAAGAAGCTTGTCTTGCTGAGCTAACACAGAAGGTGATCGTTCAAGGTCTGCACAATTTCTCCTCTATCCATTTCCTTTTCCAGGGGATAGGTAACAAACATAGTTAATTAGGCATTTCTTTCCTTGGTTCTCAAAAGCAGCCAATGCTGCGGGCATAAACAAACAGCTTCTCTTCTGAAATGAATTTACTAGTTTGGAAAAAATTATCCGTAGTTAGTGTGAAGAATGTCACTGGGGCCAGCAATGCTGCTCACTTTTAATTGAGACCAGTGTTTATATTTTACTGATTATGTCATAGAATCATAGAATCATAGAATGGTTAGGGTTGGAAAGGACCTCAAGATCATCTAGTTCCAACCCCCCTGCCATGGACAAGAGGTGTTTGGGTATCAAATGAAAATGAAAGCAAGGGAATGTAGTGAAATGAGTCTTCTTCCTACCTTCCCTCTGCCAGTAGAAATACCCTCAGTTCCCCATGTTCCCCTTCAGAGTATGCTTTGTCCCTCAGTGTTTTTCTGCCTCTGTACTTGTTCCTCCATACAGCCTGTCACTGCTGCGATACTTTCAATGCTGCCATGTCTCAAACAGCCTTCACCATCGTGCCTCCAAATTTATCAATGTTCTTCCTCACAGTTTATCCAATCCCTCTTTTAATGTCTTCTAGTAAAATTGCTGTAGTTTTCCCTATCATTTCTCATTCACCCTGCAATACCCTAGCCTGTTCTGTGGTCCTTCCCACTCCTTACCTCCAGTCCCTGGTTCTTCCATGTTCTCACTACAGTGTCACAGATTTCCCCATTCCTCATTGACTGCTGTTGGCTGCTTGTCTGGGAGAGCTAGCTGTCTGTGACTAGTGACTCTCTGGAGAACATGCTTATGTTCTTTGACCTGTCATTGCAGAAGTGGTGCTCACTTGTATCAGCCTGCTGGCCAGGAAGCCCTGTGTTCTGGCTGGAAATTACTGGTGCTCTGCCTGACACCCTGACGGAGCAGACAGTGTGCATGTGCAGGCTTTTCCTCAGGACTTGCTTGGCAGAAACAAGGCATGAATTCAGGTTGAAGGATTTCATCACAGAAATATAATCTCAATGCTCACTAGAAGTGAGAGAAGATTACGCTAATACTCTGGTGATGGGTGAACTAATTGTATTCACTTGCAAACACAGTGGCTTAACAACCAATATTTTTATTACTGGATGGAAAACTTTAATCTGATTAACAGATAATCAGGGTGACAGCAAGTATTATGGAGTTATATTAGCATTCTTTTACACTCTTTCCTCCATGGGGCAGGTCAGTTGGTGGTCTTCCCCCATTTGCAGTGACTTTTCACCACAGCCTACAATTTTAACTCTGGCTGTACAGGAAGGCTTGATTTAAGGTGAGCTAATATGGTGGTGTTTGTGCTCACTGACCCTCCTACTGTGGGCTACTCTGGTGTGACCTCTTTGGTCTTTTTGAGGCTTCACTGTCACAGAAAAAAACCCTAAGTTGAGACTTAACTAAAGTTGCAAAAGAACAAGCATTTTGAAGTAACTCTGTTGAGCAGCCCCATTTCAGTGAAACACCAGCCTGCATTATTACTCTTCTCTCTCCAGCCCTAAAATCTCTCCCTGGCATTTAAATGACAGATCAATCACTCCAGCTCCAGGCTATGAAACCCTTTCTGCAATATTACAGGGCAGGTAGGTTTTCAGCTCAACATGCTTTTCAGGACAATGACTGCAACTTGCAATTATAAATTTAATCTTGCCTTATGAAACTGTAAAAGCCTATTCTGGTGTGGAGATCTACATGCTACACATTTACATTTTCTTCTGAAACATATCGATTCCTAAGCAATGCAGCACTTTATTGATATGCAAAAGTATTCTTGTGATTTAACCCTAGCTTCTGTGGTAGCTAAGACATAGCCTTGTGCACACTCCCACCCATGGGAGAGTGAGACAGGGGAGAGAACTGGAAGACTAAAAGTGAGAAAACTCATGGGTTGGGATAAAGACAGTTTAATCAGTAAAAAAAAAAAAAAAGCCATGAACACAAACAAAGCAAAACAAAGGATTCATTCACCACTTCCCATGGGCAGGCAGGTGTTCAGCCATCTCCAGAACTTGGGGAGACAAATGCCATCATTCTGAATGCCTCCCCCCCCCCCCCCCCCTTCCCTCTTCTTCCTCCTGTTTTATATGATGAGCATGATGTCATATGGTCTGGAATATCCCTTTGTTCAGTTATGGTCAGCTATCCCAGCTCTGTCTCCTCCCAACCTTTTGTGCACCTCCAGGCTACTTGCTGGTGGGATGAGGAGCAGAAAAGGCCTTGACTCTGTGTAAGCACTGCTCAGGAGTAACTGAAATATCCCCATATTATAGACACTGTTTCCATCACAAATCCAAAACATAGCCCATACTAGCTACTATAAAGAAAAAGAACACCACTCCAGCCAAAATCAACACATTCGTTCTGGTGAAGCAGGATTAAATTAATAGCTGGAACAGAATGATTTATCTGCAAAAAATAACATGCAGCACATGCCCTCCCTTTATGTGTGTGTGTGTATATATATATATATATAATTTTGAGCATATCGTAATTTCTTTGTCTTGATTTGTTATTCCAAACAGTTCAACCATAGATTTAGTTCTGTTGATCTCTTGGGATCTATGCCTAGATCTGGGAGGCCCAGGAGTGGTGCTGTCGCTGGGGATGTGCTAATGACTTACAACTGGTCAGTGAACTGATGGCGCTTTCTCTGCTTCTCATGAGATCCATACTCACAACTACCAATCTCTATCCTTGTTTACTTGACTCGTTGTGCAATGTATTGCTTTGGATTACACTGCTAGGAACATCTGTGTGTTTTAAGTTCTGTTACACTGGTATTTCCTGTGATTCCTGCAGTGTCCAGGTCCTGTGGGCAGCTCCCCTTGGAAGGAGAAAAGGCTTAGCCCTCTGTCTTGAGAAATCATTCACAAAGTCTCACCTGAACAGGGGAGAAATAAAAGTGAAATAATTTATCGGTTCCCAATTTTAAGCTTCTTTAGAAACAACACTGTGTCAAAATGCTTCTTTCATCTGGGGGCACATTTCCTTTCCATGTTCTTTGGGTGGGTTTTTCTTTTTTTTTTTAAAGCTTTCCTGCTGCTGTTTCTGTTTGCAGATGCACACGTCTCTGACAGGGCCCAACTCATGCAGCTCAGTTTCTGGGTGGCTGTGTGCAGGCTTGTTTTGGATTGCTATGTCCTGCTGAAATGAAATCACAAGTTCTGTCCCATCCTGAGTGAAGGAGAGGTGTCCAACAGTTCTGTCTTGCTCCCCAAGGGAATAAAGCAAATGTTTTTGACAAACTAAAAGAAAACAGTTCAGACCATGACCAAAACAAATTAATTCAGTCTTTGCCCGCTAATTCATTCAGTATTCAGATGGTGATATTAATTGCCACTGTTGTCAAGATAATTTATGCATTATCTGTGCGATGCTGACTAAAAGAATAAAACTGAAAAACAAGTAAAACCAATAAAAAACAATGTAATGAACACATGTAATGTGCACATGTAATGAAACTGAATAAAAGAGTAAAAATGAAAACAAATAAAAACAATGAAAAGCAAATATTCAGAAAATGTAAAGAACATTCATCTGTTTATGAAGCCTGTAATCCATTCCAATCCAGTGCAATCCAAACTATTCACATAGTGAGGCTATGCTCTGCAGAAGGTAGTTCTACACTCCATGTAGACCAGTTTTTGTTGATTAAAGACAACAGTAGAACGCTGTACTAATGTAGGAAACTCAGAAAGCCCCACTTACTGCATTTTGTTTTAACATGTCCAATTTAGGAGAAAATTGATATTTTTAGAGGAGGGAATAAAATAAATAAAAAAATAGCTTAAAAAATGCAAGCAGTCAAGTTAAATTGTTAGGTTTTCTTCTGCTTTCTTCAGTCAACTCCTGTAGGATTCAGCAGAGACACTGCAATATTAAATTAAACTCCTAAGTTTACTTTTGAGCATGCTTATGATCCTGCTTCTGATAATGAAATCTTACTGACACTTTTTAAGTAATACACAAAATAGCTGCTATATCCTCAAAGTAGCAGTATTTTACAAACTGAAGCTGAAAGGAATTCCACAGGCTGACTGAGAGTAATACAGCTGACTTTTCTTCTCCTATTTCAAACTTAGGTTTCATGTTTGACATGATTTGTCAAGGCAGTTTCCAAGGTGTATTAAGCAGGTATTTAAGCAAATCAGGATGGTGAGGTTGGAACTGTGGTTTAGGTTGTAGTCCAAGGAAAGTAATCTGATATACTTCCCATATAAGCTTTGCAAGCCACTTGCTTTTTTTTGTGTCTCAGTTACCATTTGAATAACTCCCTGTCTTGTTTAGTGTGCTGATAAAGATTTAATAGATAGACAGACACTGTAAGCATCTGTTACATGATAAATATTGTATGGATGAAATTGCATAATAACTCTCTCACAGCTAACAGCTGGTCTACTATGAAAATTAGACTTCTTATGAGGATGGACAGCAAATTGCTGTTAAGGTACAGCTCTTCCAACATCTCTTTTTTTTTTTGTGAGAATAAGGCTTTGGCTTCCTATCCTTTTATTGATGAAGACAGGATATAATATCTATGGGATCTAACTTTTCTGTCTTCAGTTATAGCTACTAGAGGTCTTCAGCTGGGAATTTAAAACTTGCATCTGAATTCTCACAATTGCTTTGTCTCAGTTTGTGTTTTGATTATTTTTTCCTGTATTGCTTGTTTTGTTGCTTTGCTTTTTTTCTGTGAAGATTTTTAGCAGTGTAAACATCACTGATAAACTCTTAGTTTACTAAGTTAAACTTAGTTCTAAGAGAGTTTGAATCAGTCCATATAGAATGGACATCAGTAACAGCAAGATGTAATTTATACTAATTAAAGATTCCTATAAGTAATGTATTAATGAAGCCGCACAGTCTTAATTCTAGGAATAGCTGGGTTAAAGATAAGTCCACATGGGTCTTCCCGGGAGCGAGAAATGAGCTGGAGTCCCCAGCAAGTACACATGTACATCCATGTGTGGGAAAAAAGGTCAGGAAGGTTCTAAGGGGACAGTTTTTTCTTTTTTATTTTTTTCTCCTTTTTTTTTTCCCCTTTTTTTTTGTTTTTTTTTAGAGTCAGCAGCCTTTTCCCTGAGCATTTAAATTTTAGAGGCTGATAGTGCCAGGACAAAGCAGGCATATAGTACAGCTTCTTCTCTCTCACGCAAGCTGTGTATTGCCCTACTTAGATAAAAATTCTGCTGTGTTGTAAAAGGCAGATTACAATTGATGTTTCCTATATTTTCACTGGAGCTTGATGATGGCTAAGGACCCTCTGAAAATTATTTTGGCAAATCTGCCAAACAGTTTTGAATTGGCTGAGCCTGCAGCTTCTCAACAAATAACCCTTCATCTACCCTGTGAATCTGCCATTACTTTTCACTGCCCTTATCTTTTAAAACCAAGTTGCTTAGAGTTGGTATGAATCTAACAATAGGGTGTCAAAAATATAGCATAAAAATCTCTAGAAATATCCTCAAGTAACTTCCAGACCTAAAACTTTTCACTTTTTCATCTGATATCTCAAGAGACTAAGTCCAGCATTCTTGCCATGAAATAAAATTTCTGCTTGTGGGATCAGCTTGAATGAGAAGTAAAGCAAAGTCTGAAGTTCTTTGATGTTATGGAAATTTACAACAAGCCCCAAAACCATGGATCAGAGTTAGAAGGAGGTGAGGAATTTAGGTGATAATGATATTGATTATTACAAGTTTCTGAATTTCAGGCTGGCAGGGATGGAAAGCTATCAGCAGATGTTTCTGGAAAGGCCAATGTGTTTGTTGCCCTTTTTTCTCCAGGCTTCACTAAAAAGGCCAGCTGAGATCAGGCAGCTAATATAATTATCACTAAAAGCACAGGGTAAAATTTCAGGTTAGGAAGAGACAGAAAGTGTATGGATAAATTTGAAGTTTGCTGTTCTTCTGGGCCTGATGATCTGCAAGCTGTAGCTTTCTGAGGCTGGACGAGATGCATCTGACCAACCTCAAATGTCAGTTCCAATCAAACAGGCATTGCTTATGCCCATACGTGTATGTGCACTTACTCACAAATGTATTTGGGACTGATGAACGGCAAGAATAAGCAATATGAATGAAGGAAATGTGCTGAAAAATAGGAAATAGTGACAGATTGAATATGGCTTGGTTGTAGTTAAGAACCAATAAGGAAGTAAAAAAATATTATGGGTATTTCAAACCAAAATATCCAATATTGATATTGATAGCCTCTTTACAGAGGTAACTCATTTGCGGTTTGGTCGCTATATCTATCTTCTCAGGGCAGTAATTCGGTGTAACTACCTTTACCAAAGGGTCACCAGACAAAGACAGACCACAAAAGAAAGCATTTTTAAACAATTTATAACTAATGAGATAGCTAAGCCGAGAGGTTTCCACTGAGCCAACATTTGCCAACATCTTCTGTTCCACTTACTCAGATGCCGCAGGATGAGAACCGTCAGTAAGTACTGACATAAAAGTAATGACCACTCTAAAACGATTTTCTGTTTCACTTGATTCTATAAGGCCAGTAATGTGTCGCTAATGGAGCAGCCAGGGTGCCTAGCACCCCCTTTTCTGGAACTGTGAGAAACAACGAGCCATATGTATAGCAAATGTCTTTGGCAATACTGTGTGTCCTTAACTGGAATTTCTGTGCTGTTGTAAGTTTCATGACTCCATCCTAATGTTATTTAAACATCATTTTTCTGTGTTTAATTTATTTATTGTCTCTAGTGGTAGACACAGAGACTGGTGAGCTAGATTATATTAACATTTCAGAGTAATAATAGAAGAAAGCAATTACCTTTGGGCATAAAAATCATTTTAATTAGACAGGAAAGTGGGAATGGACAGACAATGATGAATCATTATACTGTGGTTTAATCAGACAATCAGAGAGCTGGTCCACAAGAGGAGCTCAAGAAAGTGTTTTGGCTAATTGAGTGAAATGTGAACAAGGAGAAATAGTCAACTTCCTTGAGCCTCTTTGCATCACCAGTAAAATAAATGCATTAGCCCATCATTTCTTTGAAGTCATAGGAAGACTTGGAGCTTGCTAAAATTTAATGTGAATGGTTTTTTTTTTCTGTCTTAAGATTCTATCAATCCAGCAGCAACTCTATACCTGCAGACCATTCCTCTGAGCCTTCACTGTCATTTCCCTCTTCCTCAAGCCATCATATATCAGCCTTTTTCTATCACGAGAAAATCTGATAATGCTAAATTTTGGTAGTAGGCTTATTGGTACTTGCTGTTTTCCAGACCTGAAGATGAGAAGAGTGATCTGAGATCCACTCGTCTAACATGAGCTAGCAGAGCTTTTTTTCACTGCAAACTGAATCCATGGCCCCGCTTTATTCCTGCACCAATTTTCAGGTCAAGTATGACGAAGTGATCCCCTAATGTAATGAAAGATGAAACCAGATGGTATTGCAAACTCAGTGTAATTTAGGTGCTGTGTTACACAGTACCTATCATATGATAAATAAGATCCATTTGCATATTAAGAGTTTTGATAGCTCTGCACAGAGCCAAAATGGACTGGATAATTCATCATGATTTTTTATCAGCATCCAGAGAGGTGCAGGCTAATGCAGCTCCAGTGTATATGTGCTGCTTAGTCCAGCAAAACTGCCGCTCAACAGCAGCTCTTCAGTGCTGGCACTTTGAGGCTGTGTGCCAGGGTGCAGTGGGGCCTGCAGAGGCTGGGATCAGCAGCGGGTCCCCAGGATGGGCAGCACAGGGCAATGTCTGATTTTTGGATGTGCTGACACCTACTGGGATACCTTTCCTTCCCTGCATGAGGTGCTTGGGCACCTTGCCATGGCAAGGCTAGATGCCTGAGAGTGGGATTCAGAAAAGTGAGTGTGCTGAGTTAAGAGCCTCCTTGATTAGTCAATAAGAAGCCCTAATCAGAGTGACTGGGGAATATCTGCATCTCACTGTGGTTTGCAACCTGAAGCTCCTGCCAAAGCTGATGACATGAATGACAGCTTTTGGAAAACTGGTGGTTCTTTCTCCAATTTCCTTTCCAGAGAAAATCCAGACATCTACACTGAAGGCTCTGCTTAGGATCTTCTAGATGACACTGGTAGCCCCCGGAGTAGTAAGTATTTTTGGATGGGTATTCTCCATCTTGCTGGATGACACTGTTTCATTTTCCATTCCATTTTCAGTGGGCTGAAGAGTTTGCTAAGGGAGCTAGAGTGGAGATGTAAGCCTTATCAGAGGGGAATGGTTGCTTCCTTATTGTGTGACACGTGGGGTGAAAGTGCTAGAAGTCAATGGGGGATAAAAATTACCACCAGGAGATGCCCACAGCTGTCTGTGCTTGATAGTACCAGTAGTCATTTGGATGGATTAGAGCAATCCTCTGAGAAAAAACAGTTAAAACCCAGTTGAAACCACATATATGGTGTTTGGAAACTCACGTTAAGTACACAGATACTCTCTGGAGCTTATCTTCAGGTACTGAAGTCCCGTAGTCCATCAAGCATCTCTACGGCATCATAGTGGCAGCTTTACCCTCTCCTTATGTTTTGCAAAGTAAATCCCCAATAGAAAATCTCAGAGGCAGAGAAGGGCAGGGCAGCAGCTGACAGAGCAGGCGTCTGAAGGCATATGGCAAGTTCCACTGAGGGCAGCAATGAGAGACAGAAATTGTTTCCCAAAGCAGAGGAGATGTGAAGCATGGAAAAAAGAGTGTAATTATGCAGATGAGAAAGAGAGTGATCGGCCTATTACTGTGATTGGCCTATTAGTCATTAACTCCTAGAGGAGGTGCTGGAGTTTGAAGGGAAACTGAACTCCCTTTTCAGCAGCATAAAGTGGTATAGATGTAATCACTTTATTAGGCACACTGAAAGATGTTAACTGACAGCTGACTTTGAGACAAAGTAGGCAGAGATACTTTGCTTCATTCAGTGTTGAGAGTATTCTGATCAAAGACAGCTCTTCTTATGTGAATCCAAGGAGGATGGTTAATAGCACCCAAAGTCTTATTCACCTGGGAATAGCAAAATCATATCAGCCAAGTCTGCAGCTGAGCCAAGTAGTGCAGATGAATATTAGCTGTGCTTCTCAATGAGTTAATGAGAAGTCTACAAATTTAGAGCTTATGTCCCATGACTGTTGACTGATATGGTGGCCACGGGGTTTGGGCTAACCCAGTTACCACACCAGCCTGGCCCTGGTGGCCTCATGGGGGTTGTGGGCATGAGCCTTGCCAGTGAAGCCCTGATGGTTCCACTGTTGCCACCATTCACTGCGGGGTGACTGGCCTGCATTGCTGATCCACAGTGACTATTGGGGTCTGAAGGCTGTTGAAGAGCTCCTCAGGGACGTAACAGTAACATGTGGCAAGGTCTGTGGGACACTCAGTTAATGTGTGTGAAACAGACACCAGCTGCCCCGAGGTCAGAACTGCTAGGGAGAGCTGATAACTAATGAGTCATTGGATTCTGTTTTCTGTTTGCTAATTATCTGATTTCTTTTAATTTATTCATTATTCATTGAATAATTTTTGCAAGTTCTTAGTCTATAGCTTGTCTGAGCTTTTGCTGTTTCAGCAAATGCTCCTGCATAAACCTGCTGGCTAGACAGACAGAATATGAAGACAAAATGAGCGTGAAAACAACAGCAAAGGAGAAAAACTATTTTCTCAGATGACATTTACATTTGTTTTGCCTTTCTAGGCCAATCCATGAGGAATCAAGACAGGATCTGGAACGACAGGAGAGCAGCACTGAGCTGCTGCAGGACTGCCAGGTAGACTTTGCTGCTGCCACCTGGCACAGACTGCAGTCTCCTGGAACAGTAAAAAAGCTGCCTTGCGCATGGACCTGGCCAACTGAATGACAAATATTGACAAGTAATGGCCCTTCACTTACTTCTAGTCTCATGTTATTCTGGATTTTTCTCCAAGACCATCACCTTTGAGTCACCTGCTAGTCCTGACACGCAGGCAGCACCTGGAATTCCTCGTTCGCATTCAGGGATGTGACGGTCTCTCATCCTAAGCAGCTCATGCTGGGCATGCCCACCTTGCCCTCCACTTCTGGACTTAGCATGGAGGCTGCAGATATTTGGCCATATCACCAACCACATTTTTTTTCCTCTCTGCCTTCATTTGCTCAGTTGTTGTGCTTCATTGACTAGGCAGTAAGCAAACACTGAGTATTCAGCACCAGCCTTTGGATTCTGCACTTACAGCACATAACTGCCTGCGGGATCAAGCCCTAATTGAAAGAGTAATCAGGCATGACTTCTTGGTGATTGCTTTTAATGACCTCATCCTAAGCCCCCCTCCAGAAGATAAAGGCAGCTGAGGGCATTAAGCATCAAGGACAGTGCTCAGTGTCTCACAGATTTGGATTTTACGTGACTAGGCTTTCTGAGAGTTAGTGTTTAAACCAAGTGACAAAAGAGCTTCGAAGATAAACAGTGATTAACTCTCTGCTCCCATACCTAAGGAGGCTAAACAACTCGGCCAAAAAGTATTTTCAAATTACTGTAACTTTGGTTTCTGCACACAGTGGGAGATGAGAAGCAGGGAATGGATTTCAGAGAGGATATTTACCATATTTTCATACTTACAGCTAGCAGGATAGCTGGGAGAAAAAAATACGCTTTTATTCATCCATTCAAGTTATAAATGAGTGTGAGTAATACAAAGCAAATTGACTGAAGCAATTCTCTCTTTTCCCTTAGCCCCACCCCAAGGCTGGTCTCTACCTTATTGTCCTTCCTCCCTCTCATTTGCTTGTATCTCTTATTCCAGTCTTTATTATTCTTTATCTTAGTCCCTTCTAACCCTGATTTTGTGTGCCTATCTAAGCCGTGAGTCCTGTGTATAATTACTAATTCACAGCACTCAGAAGATGTAAGTTGTGTGCAAAGCAAACAGGTGGAGAAAGTGGAGAGCGGTGTATGCAGATCGGAGGTCAATAATACTTCTCACAGCTGACTGTAAACTATTGGTATTTACTGCAGCTACAAGGTTTTAAAACCATAAACAAAGACTAGCGAACCTGAACGAGATCTCTGCATGACAGGTGATTATTAAGAGAAATGCAAAATTCTGTGAGGCTATATAATTTGGGCAACCCTACCACAGTTAACAAAACTGAAATGTTTGAAGTACTGATGACTGTGGCACACTGACTTTAATGTCAGAAGTTAGTCAGCCTGTACCTGCTGCTTATGCTTCTCAAGGCATTTAGGTATAGATCGTTTTGGACAGAACGAAATGCTAGTATTTATTGTGTCACCTCTATTTGCTTCTACGAACAATTTAGCTGGACACACGCAATGATGTAGGCACAATGCAAAGCAAAACTAATATTAAATGGTGTCCTGCCCAGTCACTCTCAGGTAATGAATCTCATTAAGCTGCTTTTCTCCCAGCCTCTAGCTACTGCTTAGCAAGGAGAATTGCCTTCCCAGCAACATATCTGTATGAATAAAGCAGAGATAGGAACGGATTTCTATTACAGTCACAGAAAAATGTTAAAAGTGAAATTCTGTTACAGGCAGGTGATAGCGTTCTTTTTGCCAAAAGAATCCCTGCTTCATTTTGTGCTGCATTTAATACATGTTATAAAATAATTCCACACAAGTTTATGAGCTAACTTTGCAAACCAGCAAATATCTGTGACTGTATTTTATGCTAGGCTTTGAGGATTAATTTTCCTGAAGCATGCAGGTACCTCTCTTTCCAGCAACATATATTTTCCATGATGTCTAGTGGTGAAATTATGAAGTGGGAATCAGGGATTTTCTTCTTTAGCCAAAGCTTTTTGACCACTCCTCACACCTTCTGTGGAAGTGACTCTTCTGAAGAGCACCTTGACTCTTTTACTCCTAAATTGGCAGCTGTGTAAGGCAGCAAAAAAGGAGGGAGCCAAGAGAGGAATAGGCAAAAGAGAAGGAAAAATGGAGTTCGCATTCTCCTGAAGCATATGAACTACAATGAAAACTCTTACTTGTTCTACCCATTGTCCCCCTTTTCTCTCCTATCTTAAGAAGAAAGTGGTCTGACTGGCAATTCTTTCCCCATGATTTGCCATGGGATAAATCTGACAGTTTTTAAGCAATAAGAGTTTGTGTGGATTTCTTTTCTCTGTAGTTGTCTTATTGTCTTAATCTGATTCTTCATTTTTTCTGTCAGTTTTTTTCTACAGTGGTAAAGTATATAGAAAAGTCAGATTTATTGCTCATTAAATGGAATCCCCCTGATTCTGTTGCACAGTTAGTGGGGAGAAGTGCTGGTGAAACAGATTTGGGGAGCATATGGGGCTGTTTCCAGTTTTGGATATAATTAGCTGCTGTGTAACTGACCTGTATAATCAGAATTAGTGTCCAGTGCTGACTTGGAAAGTAAAATCCCCAGAAGCATTATTTTATAGAGCCCTTCAAAGTCTCCTGCTTTAAGCAGCAGCAAGGCTAACTGGCAGTTGCCCTTCATTATAAGCGCACTATGCAGAGGGTGTCATTGTTTCTCCAAGGGGGAGGGAAAGGCTGCCATCTACAGCTGATCTGAAATGCCCAAGGTAGGTACTGGGAGAAGAACAGTGGGCACCCAGCTGGTATCTTTTATTTACTGACAGATAAAATATAAGGTATTACTTCCATTAGCACCACACCTGAGAGGTCCAGTCTAGCATCAGATCTAAGTAAGATCATGTGCAGTGGTTGCTCTGAAGTGCAGAACAAATAAAGGGAGTGTGAGCGCTCACCATGAGTGGATGCTGATGACCTTGCTGTCAGCAAGGCAGGCTCTGCTCTCTCGTGGCAACAGCCTAAATGTTGCTCAAGATGCCTGCGGTATTGTGGCAAAGGAGAACTGGGTGCGGGGTCTGTGCAGCAGTAAGGCATGGCTGACTTGGGTACCCCTGCTGGGTGGAACAACTCCTTGGATTTCATATACCATTTCCTCTTCCTCCTGTCCCAGTACCAGCATACTGCCAGCCTGTGGGCTCCTGGGCAGTGATGTTGCCTTCCCACCCACTGCAGTACTCCCAGATTTTGGGGAAAAAAAATCATTTTTCAGTTGCTGATGGGAGGCTGCTGCTGTCCGTGGTTTTTGCCTTTCACTCCTGGTCTCCCCTTCTACTCTAAATATGATTTTCTATCTTTTGCTTTCCATGCACATGAAAACCATTTTCTTTTCACACAGTCAGAGCAGAGCAGAGATAACAATTTAGCTTTACCTTAGCTGTATGCTCCTCAAGTGTGCATATCCTGAAATCTCTCCTTTGGGGTATCATGAATTTAAATGATGGACAAACAATGGCACTCTTCGATTTAAACTATAGCCATCGTGCATAGAACATCTGTGCTTCTCCATTAAGAAGCTGTTCCTCATAGCTGCACTTCATTATGCCAATCCGTGGTTGGTTTTAATTTTCTTTCCACAGCCACAACTGGCTTTTACTAGAAGTAGAGGAGCAAGACCAGCTTTGTAGGTGTGCTAAGGTACTCATACACAGACGGTTTCCCAGGCTGGCACAGTTTGGAGCTCTTTGTCAGAATGATATCTAACTCCTACTCAATTCATGTGTCAGAAGGTCATATCTTTGCATTTATAGATTTTAATGATTTCCTGTTTTTTTCTGTTTGTCTTAGAAAATTTCAGTATCCTCATTAATGCTGACTCTACCCTCAGTTCTGTGTGGTCAGCTTGTAGGTGCATTTTTGAGAGAGGATGCCTGTTTTTGACCCAATTCTTAGGTTAGGTTAATGTTCTCCAACATTATTTCCACACACAAATTCTTTACACAGTATTTACACACACAGTTGGCCCTGTTGTGAGTGTTAGCCTAAGGATACTTAGGAGCCTTTTCAATAGCTGTTCCTGAAAAAGCATTGCATGGGTGAAAATGTCTAACCAGCAGAAGGAGGGATGTTTCCAGGTCAAATTTTGATGTTTTTTTCTTTACACTTGAATCCACCTCTCTTTTTTTCTTTATTAAAATAATAATAGTACTAAAAGAATACAGATTTGACAGCTCATGGTGTTTTTGCAGCAGCTTCTCTTCACTTAGGCTTGTAAAACTGGAGGAAATGGAAAGCTCTGAGAAGGCAAGGGAGAGAAGGAGTTTGTTTTGGCTTTAGCAGGTCTGATTGTTTGATCTTTCTTTTATAAACCTGCTAAAAGAAAAAAACCACCCTGCTGCATCTACCAAACCTCTGTGTAGAATAAAATCCCCATGCATAAAGTACCTGTTACCAATGGGCACCATTACTCTGCACCTAGAGCTTATCTGTAGGGTGTTTTTATTTAAAGGTCTCTACAGTTCTCGGTTTTATATAAGTTGGTGAGTTGGGTAAATTATCTTGACAAGGAATCCCACTACTCAGAGCACCTTTTTTTTCCCTGTGGTTTTAACTGCAACATGTTGGACATTGCAAAATGCTGCTAAATGGATTGCAACTGGCAGAGAGAAATGGTGAAAGGAATACTTTCTCAGGAAGCCCAAAGATAAAATTCAGTAAAAATTCCAAGTGTTACAAGAACAAAATTTTTTAAAAGGACTTAATTCAGTGCATTAGACTGAAAAATACTGAACAATGCAGTGAAGCTTTTCATGGATAACTGAAGAAGGATTGAAGTTATTAGCATAATACATTTTTCTCATTCAAAGAGCCTGTGTTTTGATGGGGTTTTACCGATTGGAGGAGCCAACACAGTCTGTGGTGCTCTGCAGTTACTTATTTGTGCAGGAAACAGAAACCCTCACTGCCAAGTCCTCTGCCCCTTCTTATCTCTCCCAGCATAATGTCAGATTGCTTCTACCTGGAGAAGCATGAGTGTGCTTATGAGCATTCATCCACCAGAAGGGAGGATGCTATCATGAATCCCATAAGCACTAAATATGGCAGCAGTCTGGGTGGACTGACTGTCCCTTCCCTCCCTGCCACATGATACAGTTATCTGGACTCTGGCTTTTATGTGAATGATAGAGGTCTTTGGGAAAGTTCCTAGAAAAGGGAGTAAGTTGCTCATAGCTGTTCTTTTAATGTGGGATTTCAGAAGATGATTTCAAACCTATTAAAAGTTCAGTCTGTAATAAGCTTAATTTAAAAT
The DNA here is from genome assembly GCF_037157495.1 of Lathamus discolor. Classification (NCBI taxonomy): domain Eukaryota; kingdom Metazoa; phylum Chordata; class Aves; order Psittaciformes; family Psittacidae; genus Lathamus; species Lathamus discolor. Next base: position 78,122,607 of record NC_088888.1, read on the forward strand.
ACTGGAGCTTATTAATCTTCTCAGCCTCTGTGGTGAATAAAATAGGAAAGAAATGCATCCTACAGATGGGATCTAGACTTTTGTACTCTGAAGGGATATTAACCTTTTGACAACTGTTATGTCCTTCAGCATGGCAAATAAAAAAAAAGCATGACAATATAATTGCTTCTTTAAAAGGGTATTTTCCTTTGTAAATGAGATAGTATCTTCTAGGCAAAACAAGGGATCAGTTAAGGAATAGACTATTAACACCTCAGTCACTGACTGTCTACAAATACTGTCACAGAACTTGCTACTCGTTATTTTTATTTAGCTTTTTTCTGACAATTAGCCATATGTTCTATGGGAGTTTCATCCGCTGATTGCATGTTGCACAAGTGTCCCCAGATGCAGGATGTACAGGAACTCTTGGGTAAACTTAGCTAGCTGTAGAATTTAGTCTTTAAGATCTCTGTGCATTTTGTAGTAATTAATCATGATTTTAAATCTCTGTGGGAATTTCACAGTAATTAATCATGGTGAGACAAACATCTCATTGACAGCAAGCAGCCACTCTGCTCCTGAGGAGCCAGTTATTCACAGTCAGTATAAGATCTATCTCATGCATAGGTGGTATAAAATGTATCTGTGGATGCAAAATAGACTCGGGCAGCAGGGAGCAGTAGTGTGACATACAGCCAAAAAAGCGTGCTGCAGTATTCAGACTAAAATAAATAAATTACAGTGACCTTACATGCAGCTGGAAATATTCGGTACCTAAAGTACATCTGAAGTGAGACAAGTTGGAGTGCTAATTCCTTGGATGATTCTGAAGACACTCCTAGTTTTATTTCTGAGACTGCTGCAGCTGAACTCCTGCGGTACAATATGCAAGGTTTTGCCTTTGCCTGCCGTGTAACAGCTCTCATAAGAAGAAAAGGCTGTATGGAATGAAAAGGAGCACATACATTTATTTAGATTAGCTAAAGAAGTGACAAGTATGTCTTGATGCTAAAATGTAGCTGTGCAAACCATCCTCCTGAGAGGAGACATAAGCAGGGAGGTGCCTGGAGCATTGGGCCATGTGGAAGAGGATGGGCAAAACAAGAGGCTGTGGCACGCTGTGAAGCGTGCCACCTTACAAGGCCTTTTTGACTGCAGTGTTCTGGTCAGTGGCCCACCTTTCAGTGCCTCAAACACTTCACTTCTTCCTTGGTCCTGGCACCAGCCCCTCCAGGCCACCAGGCAAGAGCATGGACCCAAAGTAAAACTGTGGTAACATGCTTTAGAAACATGTGAAAGCTGGCATGGTGCATGGAACACCTTGAGGGGATAATCTGTGATTAGCAGTCTCAGTGTGAATTAATGGCTCTGTAGTCTACACACTGCTTTCTGCTACAGACAGGAGATGAGAGATAGGCAGTGCTTGAGGAAGCCTGATTTGCATAGGGAAAAATTCCCTGATTACTGACACCTGGAAGATATCTGGGCTCCTTTTTATTCTATTCTATTTTATTTTATTTTTGAGGAGAGGGATATTATTACCTGCAGGTGAGTGTACAAATTGATTTTCCTCCTGTTACTTCTTAGGGCAATCACAAAATTCCTATTTCAAGAAAAGGAGGGTGCTTCTTCCCTTTCTTTCTCTCTTCTCTCCTTCTTCCTTCTCTCCCTTCCTTCATCGCACCCCCTTCTCCTTTCCTCAGTATCATTGCTGCCCTGTGTGAATTTCCATCATTTCCAAAACACCCTCAACACCTTTCTGGCTCTTGGACTGTCTCCTTATGATCTCCAAATCACTAAGTCTTTCTGAAGGCCACATACTCCTACAATGATGCACAGTGCTCAGTCTTACAGCCAATGTGCCCTATAAACATTAATAATACTGTCATTGACCTTTATAATTTCTTACAACATTCGGATTAAGTGGAGCCCCATACTTGGGCACCTAGAGATCAGATGCCCAGGGTGAGTGACAAAAGCAGCTCAGAAGGAAATCAGAGGCACGTTTCAGTGCTTAACCTGATATAATTTGCAAAATTCACAAGATTCTCAGAGACAGCACTGAGAGCAAGATCGCGCACAGAATCTCTCTCCGCATTATCTTAGAAGCCAGGAGATATACGTACATATTTAAACAAACACAAGAAAGAGTATGGAAAGAAATTGGTAAGCTGCTCAAAGGGAGGAAAGCCATTCTGTGTCCAGTGAACATGATGGGAATGCTGGTATTGGATATGGGTTGGCTGGAGCAAAATCGGGTTCAAATAATTTGAAAGTGAACTGAAGCAAAAAGACTGACGGAAACTTACTGTACTGCTGCTGTTTCTAGAGAAACTACTCTGAAGATGAGATCTCAAACCCGGTCAGGTCTCCTATGAGCATAGCAGCTAGGCTGGATGGCTGCTGTGCAGCACTGACCCCTCCCCATGCCTGGGATAGATGGTCAGCACTCTGAACTGTTGCAGTGACTGGAAAACAGATTGGCTCTGCGTCTACCTGATGCAGAGTAAATCCTTGTCCTTTTTGAGATCATTTGATGCTTGGACTCCAGGATTGTCATTTATCTGGGTGCAGCACAGCTGTCATCTCTGAAAATGGTTACCTTTCTGGTTTTGAATGTCTCTGCTGCTTCCTCCTAGGTAAGGAAACATTTTGAGCAGTGAAGTTTGTTATTGCAAATGTATTAAAATTAGCACCCATATTTCTGAAGAAGCTATTATGAATCTGTATATTATTACTTGGAATGTGAATATCATAATAAATTTTAAGATGGTAATGCACTGGCAATTATAATAAAGTAAGCATTGGGTGCTCCAGTTTACAAGTCATCTTCACCAATTTGACTTTACTGGTATGTGTTAGAACCTATAAATCAGGCTGGAGTTAAGTTTGCAGATGTGGGGGAAAGAGACAGTATCAATGTGGAAATGCCCCTGCATTGTCCTGCAAATCAGTGAACTCACTTTCCCAGTCAAGGTAATGGGAACCCTCCCACCCCAAGGAGGGTGGTGTTTTGGACAGTGAATCTCAATTGTCTTGATGCCCTGCTGAAGTTACTCTTGAGGAAAAGCTAAGGTGGATGTGAAGAGTAAACTCTGTTCCTCAGAAGAAAGCATGTAATCACTCTTCAGCTTCACAGGCACAGACATCCTGGAGTTGTATCTCAGACAGATCAATTCTCTTGCATATCAAACAGCAAAGATGAGCAGAGGCATTTAGCACACAGCTCAGAGGAGCTGTTGAAAGTAACAGGAATCCAGTTCATTCCCTTACAGGACAATGATTATAAAAATTTGCCACAGACAGAAAAATTGAATTAATCGAATAAATCAAAGCTTTTTGGATATGTCACAAGTGTGGCAAGGCTAAGATCATACTTGTAAGTAGGAGCACAGAAACTAATGACCTTCTTTGCCCCAAATTGTTCCACTTAAAATTAGAGCCAATTAGTTTTGAAAAAACAGTGAGCAAATGGCTTGTCTGAATGATCACAAATTGATCTGGATATTAGTAAGATATGAAACTAAGACAAATGAGTTCTACTGTTGTGCCTGGGACTCCAGAGCCCACTGTGTTAATACCACTGTGCCATTATCATCCTGAGTCTGAGAGACGCTATGTCGAGACAGCCCTAAAGGGAGAGAGTAGGTGATACCAGGATCCCTGTCAGCTTTTCCTGGCTGCCAGGTGCTTTTTGAAAAGTACAAGTTCAATAGCTGTCCTCTTCCACTTTTTCTTTCCTTTTTTTTTTTTTTTTACCAGCCTTTCCTACCCTGTTTCTTGCCATCCCTGTCTTTACTTTTGCCCTCTGCTTGAGGTTTAGCTAGTTGAGGCTGAGTCTTTTGAACACCTCCAAAACGGCAGCTAAAAGCAGTATATTACACAGATTAACACTGGTGTCAGATTGGCAGGTTTTGAGGTGACTGACAGAGGCAAGTGTTGTGCCTGAATTTCTCTAACAATGAGACTACAAGTACAACTCAGAAACAAAAGTTATGCTTTCTGTTGCCGTTGTGGTTTCTTTTCCTCTATTGAACATACTTCACTTGTTTACCTTCAAGAAAGCAGTATCAGGTTGCAGAAATATCTCCAGGCCATCCTGATAAGCATTTCTCCTTTTTAAAATCTTGCCAGCATGTTCTGAATATGTCACACAATTAATAAAAATGCTAATATACTTGTTCATAGGAGTCCTCAGTGATGATGCATTTGTGTTGGGTAAGGTCTAGTAAAAAAACATATTTGCATGTCTAAGCTGCATACTAACACCATAGATTACAGGCTTTACCTCTGCATTTTAGGAACAAGTTAAAAAGAAAACAAATGGAAAACCAAAAATTTCAGTCACCTGTCATTTCAAAATAGTGAGGACTGGATTGCAGTACCTGGCAATTGCTATTGCTGTCACGGTACACAAGGGGAGTTTTCTTTACTCTCTGTTCCTTTCAGCTTGTATATTCAGGTGCTGAACACAGTGATTAATATAAGTATAGTTTTGGATGGAGAATGCATGAAATTTTATTTAACTCTTCTAGACCAAAGAGTCTGTTTTACACTTTGCTGAAACTCTTTCGGTAAGAGTCAGCCAATCCGTTTCTGGTTGAGCTACTCTATAATCAGCACACGTTCATCAAAGTGAGATGTTTATGGAATAACTGTGTACAAGGAAGGGTGGATAGAACGATACTTCAATAAATGCTTAGACATCCCCAGTTTCAAAGGATGTCACATATAAGATATTATTAAAATAAAAATCCAGGGAAAAAACATGTCATACTAACTTCTCAGTGTGAGCTGTGAAGAAAAATTACAATGCAGTCACACCAAGTTTGGCAGGCAAATTCTGTCTTTGCTTCTTGGTTTTAGATCCTGCACATTGTTAGCACCCAAATAACAAAAAAAAAGAAATAAAATAAAAAATTGTCATAAATACTATAAAAGTACTGCACTGTTTCTGTAAAAGGAACTGAAATCTGGGTATTGCAACTGCCAGCATCTCCCATACCTGTAAATTGTGCAGATTAATCCAAGACCTTACAGTCTGAATGATCTTACTTCAGACATTGACCTTTGATGCTGTGAGCTGGCCTACTTCAAAATTCTTCTGTTTCAGAGTTAAAGATGTGTAGGAGCCAGCTGCCATAATGTTCAAACACTATCCCTGATAAGTAGTTAGGGATACTATTATGAGATAGTGGAAAAGTTTGTCAGAGACAACTGAAGGCTTTTCTGTGATGTGATACGTTACCTTTCTTTAGCCCTTAGCAAAGAATCCTCTCATTTCCATAAATTCTGCAGAAACAGGCTCCTTGCAGGTGGATGCAGAGAGCCCAACAAAATGAATGCAAACCTGACCAGAGAACTGGAACATGTTCAGTTCTTCTGTGCTAACAGCAAGAGATGCTCAGATCCTTACACAAATAAAATATGGATCTTTGGTTACGCTCACTACTTTTCATGCCAGCCTATGGTAGGCTAATACCTGCAGCCCTTTAGTATCTATGTGTCCTTGCCTTGAAAGTATTAACATCTGGCATACTGACCAGATTTGATGCTAAAAATCTAGGTTGGTCATATGTTGCCTTCTCAGGTGTCAAATTCAGCTCTTAGTGATGTTTGGGTATTACTAGTAGATATTTCTGATTACCTTCTGCTTTACAAAATGTATGTCCCTATATGCAACGGCACTTAAGGAAGAATACCTAACCTTGAGAGGACAAACATCTGTTCAGTACACACAGACTGAGGTGTATAGACCCCATAGATAAAAGGGGTAGGTGTCATCAGTGGCTTTAACTGTACAATATTGAAAATTCACCCTTTAGACAAATGAAGGACATCTCCAAAGGAAGTAATTTAAGTTTTTAATCTTTCAAACCTTGTCTTAACATTACCTTCATTCTCCAGACTATGAACTGGCAATATTTTAAAGTCCTTTTATATTACTTTTCTTTTTGGCTCTGGAGACTGATTTTTTTCTGCATGTTTGTACCATAGAAGGGAAAACAGAGTTACCTGGCTTCATGAATTGAAGTTTCTTTGTTTTCTATTTTCTCTGTAAAATCATCTTCTACAGCCCTCTATTCCTCACGTAATTCATCTCAGGCCTCTGCTCCTCATATCATTAATCTGAATAGTGTACCTGTTTCAAAGTTAATACAGTTCCCCCCAAAAGGGTACATTCAGATCCATTGCACGCTTAGCATCTTGGAGATTGCCCTTGTGCTGAAAGGAGAATTTAAATCTCTCCAGGGTGAAAAGAGAGCTATCCATGTGTGAGAAATTCTAAGCTGGATGTGCTAAATTTTGTTAGTGTTTCTGTTTTCTGGGGCAAGTCAAGGTTTAGAACATGTCATTGATACATTGCTTTCATTAACATGATGAAACACAACAAGTAGAGTGCTGCTGTTGGGTTTGCTGCACCTGTCCTGTAATGCAATACCCAGACATTATCAGATGTAATTAGCATGTTTGAGGCAATATATTAGTCCACCACAAATGCTTTCTAAAAGGAAGAGGGCAGTTATGAGTGCTTTTTGGCTTTCCTGAAGAGTCTAAAAGCTTTTTAAAGGAGTAAAAAAATGTTCATAGTAAAAAGCTGAATCAGGACTCTTCAGGAAAACTTTGTTATAGATGGAGAATTGCTGTTAGCAAAGCAGTGACATGGGAAACCAAGTGACATAAGTTTAAAAATTTTGATACCAACAGTATAAGAAAACATTATGATAGCATCACTCACCTACAGAGCCTCTACACATTATAGCTTGTACAGAAGGATCAATAGCATGGCAAAAGCTTGTACAGAAGGATCAATAGCATGGCAAAAGTTGATGGAAGACTGATCCCTGAACAATCTGGCATTTTGAATCTGATGTATCATTGAGTAGTGAAAAAAGAGAGATTCAGGATGGATGGAAGAAAACCACTCATTTTATCTTTTGTGCATATAACAAAAAGAGGAAGTTCATTTATTTGTCAAAGGTATTGCGGTGCAAAGCAATGACAGTAAAGTGAGAGCTGCTCACAGAGGTATCAAACTTGGGAATATGCAAGTAGATCTGTATGCAAGTCTGAAAGCAGCCCAAGATGAGTCTGTTGAGTGTTAGAAAGGAGTGACTGAAGAATTATTTGTCCATGAATACCTATGTGGGAAAGAGCTGCTGTAACAGGGAGCCCTCAAACTAGAAGGACATTGGAATGCTAACATCCACTACCAGACAGCTGACAAATATAAAAGTCAGAACAATGAGCAGCTGTTTGTTTTGGGGTTTTGTTTTAGCTTTTTCTTAGTCAGATCAAATACCTGCTGGAGCAATTTGTGAGAGGTCGCAATAACTTCCTTTTCCTTTGGGATGTTTTTGACACCTGGAGAGATGCTCCACAGCTGCTGGGTTTGAGGCAGTATGCAGTGGCCTTTGTTTGCCAGTCAGAAGAGAGGAGAACAGTGATGCCTTGGAATTGCAAAGGATGTGTACAAATATACTAATATTTAGATATCAGCATAACCTGGCCACTGATACAGTTGCCCAATGTTGATGACCAGCACCAACCAGATATGAACATTGCGCTGTGCCCAGAGCAAAGGAGCTTGTGCTTCCTGCTTGGGTCTCTCCTGTCCAAGCACTTGCTGTAATGGCAACTCATCTTCCTGTGCCATCAGTTGCCTCACAGTGTTTGGCTGCAATATTGTGCTGAAGAGAAATGTTCTAGAGAATATTACTTTTGTTCTTGTTTTTATAAGACATTCTCATCCTGACTGATAGCTTATTATTTTGATAGTACAAAGTGAAGGAGCTGGTAGAATTCATCTGAAGAAGAAAACGAAAGGTTATTTTGTGTGTGTAAAGTACTCCAATACTAGAGTGACAAACACAGCAAGAATTCTGGCACTGATGAGAATACAGAAGAATGTATTTTATTATGGAAAACAACTGGCAAAGCTGTGACCATGCTTGGCAGTGCAGTAGTAGTAAAGCTATAATAGTTGCCATTTATATACTGTGACTGGAAAACAGGCTGTTGTGCCATTTCCATGTAGGCTGATATTGTGTTTTCCATACAAGATTACTTTTTCCCTCCACATGCCACCTCCCTGGAATCAATCAAAGAGATTATTCTAAAGTGACCTTGTTGTAATAGTATGTATATTAAATTTATACATAACCTCAAATAAAGAGCAGTTTTGCATTACTGAGTGTATGAGTAGAGCAAGCACTAGCAATATTAGTTTTATTTAATGTTATGCCTACTACATTGAGTTAAAAGATAGGAAGATTTACTACCCATTTCAAGGGAAGTTATTGAGTTTGATACATTCTCAGCAGGTTGTTTCTTTTTTTTTAATCTGTAGTATAATAATGGAAAAATAAATCAAATTCTGCAGGCTATTGTTATAGAGCCATCAGCGGTCTGTCTGCCGTGCACGGGCTGAGGGTTGCGGTGGGGCTGGACAAATGTAATGAGGTCATCCTAGATCTGTGGCTCCTAGGCTGGTCCTGCCATGGTGGGACTGGGAGGTCCCATCCATGGAAAACGATTGGAACCATGGTGGGGGCTGCATCTACAGCCATACTCCAGGCTTCCTGGGAGCCCCCCCCACATTCCCTGAGGGATGGGGCTGCCTCTGGCTGTGGAGCTGGCCCTGAGCCCTGGTGGCTGAACTCCAGGGAAGGGATGAGTTGCCCTTATCACCTTTACAACAGCAAGGAGAAATGGGCAATCTATATGGACATCTATTGATAATGTAGTGAGCTTTGGAGCATGCATTTCTCAGTGCATATATAAGACACTGGTTTGCATTATTGTATGTAGGAGTACAGCAAGCAGTAGCAGCATTAAATGTATTTAATGTGGCCCATTCCATTTAATGGTCCATTTAATATGGCCCATTGCTCTATGAAACAACTAAAATACCTACTGCATAGCCCCCTGTGGCACTGGTGAGGCTGCACATACAATACTGTGTTCACTTTTGGGCCCCTCGCTGTGAGAAAAAAATTGAGGCACTGGAGCAGGTCTAGAGAAGGGCAATGGAGCTGGTGAGGGGTTTGGAGCGCAAGTCTGATGAGGAGTGGCTGAGGGAATGGGGGTTGCTTAGGCTGGAGAATAGGAGGCTCAGGGGGGACCTTATTGCTTTCCACAACTGCCTGAAAGGAGGTTGTATCCGGGTGGGTGTGGGTCTCTTCTGCCAAGTAACAAGTGATAGGACAAGAGGAAATGGCCTCAAGTTGTGCCGGGGGACGTTTTGATTGGTTGTTAGGGACAATTTCTTCATCAAAAGGGTTGTCAGGCATCGGAACCGGCTGCTGGGGTAAGTGGTAGGTTCACCATCCCTGGAGGAGTTTAAAAGATGTGTAGATGTGGCACTGAGAGACATGGTTTATAGTGGACTTGGCAGTGCTAGATTAAGGGTTGTACTTGATGATCTGAAAGGTCTTTTCCAACCTACAGGATTCTATGATTCTGTGATTATTTTAGTGCAGGTACTTAGATGACAATTTTCTCTACCCCTAAAGATGTCTGCCTTTTCTTTGGTATTTTCCTCATTTAGTCTGAGAAGAACTCTGGGTTGTGACTCTAAGCAGTGCCTTTAATTCCTGCACACATCTGTCCGAAACTGGGGGTTGTGAGAAATGATGTCTCTCTTCCTGGTCACTTTCTTTGGGTGCAGGTTGCTCCCAAAACCAGGCTCTCCAATTCCCAACTGGTTTCTGATTGCACATTGTCAGACATTAAAACCCGCACAAATGGCAGGAGGGGGAAGGAGCAGGAGCTGGACAATGCAGGTGCCCGCTGGCAGCATGGTGGGGACTAAGCTACACAAAATCCTTGTCCCAGTGCCACCAGGTTTTAACACCACTCTGTGGAGAGCTCTGCTCCTTCTCCTCCTGCCTGGGGACACACTTCTGCTTCTCCTGTCCTCATGGCCCCCTCACTTTCAAGGAGCTTCTCAGCCCTCTGCTTGGGGTGGATGAATGCCAGGGGTACGTGGCTTTGAGAAAGGACATGGGCATGCCTTTCTGAAATCCCCCTTCAGAAGCCATAGAGTGTAATGAACCCTGTATGTTTCAATACAGGGCATTTCACTCCCTAAGCTTTGATTCCCTATGTGAAACAGAATCCTATATGATCAGATTTAAACTTGTGATGCCGGTGAAAAAACAATTGCATAGCAAAAACACATATAGGAATGATAACAGCCATCTATCTTTCTGAAGCTTTTTTGCAGTTTTATTCATATTTATTGAAGGCTTTTCCCCCAAATGACATTTTTCTGTAAATCCACTTCATCTGCCAGAATATCAAGTCACCAGAATATCCTCAGTGATGAATCATTAGAACGTGATTAAAATATGGTCCTTAGTATCAGTCGTGGTCACAGGAATGCAATAATCTAAGGCACAGTAGCACATTTAGAGCGATCTAAACAGTTTGGGTTTTTTTGAAAGCTGATACACTTTTCACTTAATTACATTTTCAAATTATGCAGGCATTTTGCAGTGATTCATTGTAATTATCATCTGTATTTAATTTAAAGTAAAAAACCCATACATAATCATCTTTGGCATAAGCACACTCTAGTCAGTGGGTTTGTGGCAGGGTGAAATTAGCCCTGCTAAAACACCTTTTCACAGCTCAGCTTTCCCATACAAAATATTTGTGAAAATACTCTTAATACTGGTACAGAAATGTGCATAACTGTAGCTGTGCTTAGCTGTGTAAAAAACCTCTTCAAATTTGCCTGAAAAAACATCCAGATGTAATGATTTTGGATCAGATGAAACAATGTGACTTACTTAAACTCTCACTTATAGGCAGCTATGTTAGCAAAGGCATTTTTGACAGCTCCTCCAGAAGCAGTCTGTGTCTTCACTTTGAGTCATCACCTGCAAAGTAAAGTACATCCACTAAATGCTCCTCAGCCTGGACTTGTGTGCAGAGGGTTAGAAAGGACAACCCACATCTGGTATCTAAGCATACATTTCCTCATTACACAAGGAAAGTAAGCAGAAGACAAAGGCAACACTGACAAAATCATATGCCAAATTCAACTTAAGTGTAATACGAAATGACATGTGGTGAGGCTGATCATGTGACGTATTTTTGGATAAATTCCACCGTAAAAACAGTGGAAAATTGAACTGGATAGATTGCATTCAAAGACAGAATTTGATCAGACCTGAATCACGTATTACCTCTTAATTCCCCCAGTTTACGACACCAGTTCCTAAAGCCCAAATAAAACCAGCCCTACGCCCAGCATAAATATGCCTGAGGTAAAGAGCAGGGACTTTTCTCCCACATGTTCTGATTACTTTCCATGGAGCTCTACTGAGCTTCTTCTGCTTGGGTTATCTCAAAACGTGCCATGTTATCAAAAATTTATGGCTGGTTTCCAAACAACAGCTAGCCTGATGATGGCTGAAGGTGGATCCCTCTGTGCTGACATAGATAAGAGTTTTGGTCCTGTATGTTGTGATAGTGAATCTGCTGCTATTGTAGCAGCTTTTTGTCTAGTGTTTTTATCTGCTAACACTTGAAGGGAATTATTATCCCAGATTATCTGCAGCTGAACACTTCTTAATCAATGAAGTTAAAGAAGCAGGAAATTTGGCCTGTTATTATTATAGTTAGTTGTATTATCCTAGCACCTGAGACAGGACTGGAACTTCATTACAATAGATAATATCTAGACTTAGAGAAAGAAATTCCCTTGTGAGGGTTCTATAGTTATATGTAAAACAAAATATAAAAAGATGTTAACAATAATAGGAAAAATGGAGGACAACCTAAGAAGTTGATATGATTCTGTGGTTGGTTGGGTATGTCACCTGAATGAATTGACTTTATTAAAAATGAAATAAATAAATACCAGCAGTCCCCTATTGACCCTCCTTTCTTTATTGCAGTAAATGGACCATTTACAAAGAACTGAACGGTTCATAGGTCTGCATTTAGCATCCTGCTATTTGCCAGGACATTTGCAATTGAATCAGACTGAGCAGTTGCTCTGTGACTGAAGTTGCTTGTGTCAAACCTCAATGCTTTGCTGAACACTCACTGTTCTCTGAGACCTGTTCTCTGAGCACAATATTGTCCTCAGTCACATGCTGACAAAATTGTCTTATGTATTTCCATCTCAAGGCTGAAGAGAGTGGCCTCTGGAATCCTTGCTTTTTACAAGCTATTTTGGAAGTGGCTTAAACCAGACCACAGCATTCTGAGCATGAAGTAAAACTTGCACGCGAGAAGCTGGGGTGAAGGAGCTGCTGCAGTTTAGAGTCCTGCTATGGCTTCTTTCTTTACTGCTCATTAATGAAGACTTCCACAGGCACTTTTGAAAATGCTGCCCGCTATCCTTAATGTGCTTGGAGCAGTTTGCTTTCATCTGGAGAATTGTCTTGTGCTTCACAGCCTCTGGGAGAATGATGGCTGCGTTTGTGACTTGTATAATACGCCCTCTATTCAGGTATTTCCAATGCAGTGCCTGTCCTCCCAGACAGAGCCTGGGCCTGCTTGAGGTTCCTTTCAGGAGCAGGACCTAAGACAGCAATTAGAATGATGAAAAAACTTCTCTGCTCCTGAAAGGAAGACACTGTTCACAGGGGTGACAGTTGCCAAGACAAAATGTAGAAGAAATACAGTATTTAGATTAACAGATGAGTAGCTATGAAATGCAACAGTGAACAGCTAAGAAAGGGGTGGCGAGCAGAAGTTCAGTTTTGGCTTATGTGTTCTGTGCATAGGGAAGACCTCCTTCTTGGTGAAGAACAGCATCATGGCCCCAAGAGCATCCCCACTCCTGGAGGTTCAGATACCAGCTTGGAGGCGGTGTGACCAAGGGCAGCCCCTTTCTTTGGAGACCTTGAAACCAAGGCTCCCAGATGGTGCTGTGGGGATGCCTCAGCCAGGGCCAACCCTGCTTCCAGGGGGAAGGAGATGCTTTTAAACAGAAAAGCTTGATAGGCAGAAAAGGATGATACACCTCAGATCAGCTAAAAATGACTGAAGGAGGTGACTTATAACAATTTTATTCTCTGAGGGTTAAAGATCCATAAACTGGAAAGATCTGGTCATATCACTGCCAGCCCTAGAACATTCTTTTTGCAAAGAAAAGAGACAAATTTACGCCAGCCCACATTCCAGTAAATAAGCAAAGGCCTGAAGTAACCTCCTTCTAAAGCTGCTCCAAGGCTCTTTTTTTTTTTTCTTATCCTGTGGGAAAAGTTTACTGCTGTTGAGGAAAGTTTTCCTCCTGACTAGTAGTGACCAGTGTAGAAAGGGAAATTTACCTCATGGTTCTGTTCATACACAGCTTCATAGCATTTCACTTCACGTTCATAGGATCTAGGTAAGGATGCTGGTGCACTGTGTTGTTGGGCATTTTTTATTTCTATAGCCCCTGTAGAACTTGAGCCCACTGAACTCTTGGATGACATTATTTCTACCTAGGATTAGCTGTTCATTTGGGAAATTTCTAAATGCACTGCTCTGGAGCAGGAGGGTATAGATAACAATGGGCATGCACAATCCCTTCTAGATATACCAAGGCTGAAGTCTGGTATCTCTCTGTAAAGTTGAGGAGAAAAAGACTAAAGTATAAATAAGGTATTTCTATAAATACTGAATTAAAATAACAGCAACAGAAGAATGAAGAAAATACTAAGTTCCTAATTTGGAGTAGCCCCTTGTTGTATTTGAGGGACTAAGGAAATAATGTTTCAGTAGTAGTGTGCTTTAGCCATAGATGAAATTCTAGACATTTTTTAAGGGGGAATTCCTGTGAATATTTTGAATGTGTGCATTTGGTCTGGCTGGGATGGAATTAACCTTTCCCTGAGCAGCCTTCGTAGCTTTGTATTTGTAGCTATAAAGTTGATAGCTATAAGAGTTGATAAGACAGCAATGCTTTGGCCTCTGCTGAGCAATTCTCCAAAAGCAGCAAGGCTGTCTCTCCAAGCCCACCCCAAAGGCTAGCGGTCTGGGTGTGGGCAAGCGGTTGGGAGGGGTCACAGCCAGGACAGCTGACCCAGAATGACTAAAGAGATACTCCATACTGTATCATGTGCTCAGCAGGAAAAGGTAAGAGGTAGGAGGAGGAGGACATTCATTATTAAGACATTTGTCTTCTGACACAACCACTGCGCTACTGGGTTCTACTTCCCGGGAAGTGTCTAGGCATCTCCTGCTAATGGGAAGTACAGAATAAATCTTTTCGTTTTCCTTTGCTTCCACATGCGGTTTTTGGTGTTCTTTTATTAAATTGCCTTTACCTTGACCTGTGAGTTTTTCATCTTCTTTTTTGCCCCTGTCCCACTGAGAATGGGGAGTGATAGAGTGGCTTGTACCTGGTGGCTGGGTACCTGGTGGCCAGCCAAGGTCAACCCACCACAGAAAACTGCAAAATATTTTTAATTTCAGCTTAAAGTGCTGCAAATCATAACTTGGCAGGTGAGATGTCCTCAGGCAGTTCCAGGTAGGAAGAGTATCCAAACCCCTTGTTGTTCTATAGAATCACTCAAAACCTATATTTAGGAGAAAAACGTTTTTCCCTTTTTTTGAGTGCTTGAAATGTCTTTCTTCCTAAGTTGCTGGAAAATTCGGCAAACAAGAGATCCAGCCTAGAAACTTAACCACTTCTTGTTACAAGGAAAGGTCTTTCATGAAGTTATTTTAAAATTCACAAGGGTTCTCATTCCGAAGCTGTTCACCTGCATCTATAAAAGGAATTGATAAAAATATGGGATCAAAGTAGTATAAAGCAAATGGTGATTTTCCTAAGATTAAAGTGCATTATTGGTTACTTAACTGGAAATGAAAATTGGCTCTATTAAACTTATTCATTAATACACTGTTTCATAAAACAAGTTTTTGTAGGGCATAAATTTCCAGACTATGTTACGTTACGTTACGTTATGTTAGTTATGTTATGTTATGTTATGTTATGTTATGTTATGTTATGTTATGTTATGTTATGTTATGTTATGTTATTTCATGTCATGTCATGGTATGTTATACATACATTTAAAACAATCTAAGTTTTCTATAAATTTCAGTTGCAAACATGCCTTTCAAAGTTAGAAAACATTTACACATCTCCAAGCATTGGTGATATAAGTAAAGATAAAAAAATACAATATTCATAAATTATTTGAGTGTGGGAAATGGATGCTGTGGGCCCTAAGAATGTAGGCAAAATTTGCAAAGACAGTCTAAGATCCAGGTTGGTGTTTAGTGAGATTCAGAAAAGCATCCAAACTATTATTTTGTGTTATATAAAAATCACTGGCTATAAGGTATTTTGAAAACTGCACTCCTAGAGACATTTATCAATAATACTTTGATGTTTTGCTGTGTGCAGAGCTTAGTTAGCTAACACATGGTAACTCAGTTCTAATCTGACATGGAAATATTTTTCTGACCTTTACATGATTATATGTACCTCTATCTTGGAGATGGTTCTTGAAAAGAGATATGCTGTCAGTGTTTCAGCTCTTGTTATTGTAACTTAATAACACTAGGATAACCAGACAAGCTGTCTTTAGGTTAATCATAAAATCAAAGAATAGTTAGGGTTGGAAAGGACCTCAAGATCATCTAGTTCCAACCCCCCTGTCATGGGCAGGGACACCTCACACTAAACCATCCCACACAAGGCTTCATCCAACCTGGCCTTGAACACCGCCAGGGATGGGGCACTCACAGCCTCCCTGGGCAACCCATTCCCGTGCCTCACCACCCTAACAGGAAAGAATTTCCTCCTTATAGACAATTTAAACTTCCCCTGTTTAAGTTTTAACCCATTACCCCTTGTCCTGTCACTACAGTCCCTGACGAAGAGTCCCTCCCCAGCATCCCTATAGGCCCCCTTCAGATACTGGAAGGCTGCTATGAGGTCTCCATGCAGCCTTTTCTTCTCCAGGCTGAACAGCCCCAACTTCCTCAGCCTGTCTTCATACGGGAGGTGCTCCAGTCCCCTGATCATCCTCGTGGCCCTCCTCTGGACTTGTTCCAGCAGCTCCATGTCCTTTTTATGTTGAGGACACCAGAACTGCACACAATACTCCAGGTGAGGTCTCACAAGAGCAGAGTAGAGGGGCATAAATAAGGAAGACTAATTATAAACAATTTAAAAGAGAAAAGGAATCATTTAGTGCATCAGTGTAACTAACAAGGAAAACTGATTTTTACTTCTTTTCATAATTCATTATGTATATGATAGTTTTGGGCAGGGAGAGAGAGAGTTATTTCAAATTTCAGCACCTGATTCTATCTGAGCAACATTTGTCAAGCCCACTCGATGGACAGCAGAGTCCTGCAGAGTGGTTTACAGACAGGGGACACCTTTGCTTATGCTTCTCCTGCTGCTCCTGCCTGGGACATGGCAACTGCCTCAGCACTGCTAGGAGGAGGAGGAGGATGGCAATAATTTTCGCATCAGTTTGACCCTGGAGCAGGGCTTGGCTGAGTTCTTCCCCCCTGGGGTGTCTTCCCATTTGTCCTCTGCAATTTCCCAGCAGAAACTATAGTGTCTGAACCAGTTCTGGCAGAAATTTGTCCAAACTCAAAACCCATCAGTCAAAAACTGCTTGTGGTCTCCCCACGTGAACTATTCCAGGGCTGAGCCACCTGTGCTGCTAGAAAATTACTCTTGTCCCATCTCCCAAATTTCCAGTGTAAACCTGTTATTGTGCTTAATCCTTTCACCTGTTGATCTGAGGAATAATTTATTCTCTTCCTTCTAGTAGGAAGCTTTGAAGTGTTTTGAAGATTGTTGTTGTGTTTCCCTTTGGTTTTCTCTAATTGAGGCAAGAGCGCTCCATTTACTTCGGGGTAGCAGTTAATTCTGATTTAGCACATCATATTGTGCTCTGACAGATGCCCTCGTAGCTGTGTTGTATACAGCTCATTCTTAGTAGTCTCAGCACTAAGTAATAGTATCTAACTGTTGCCATGCACAAAGCAAACAAAGGTTTTTCTTCATTGTCTGTTGATACAATTTATTTATGCTTAATTATTTATTTGCAAAACGTAGCTCCAGAGTCTCTTATACAAACTTCTGATCATATCTAAAATGCTCTTCATGCTAGGTGTGAATACAAATTGAAAGGACAAGACAAAACAGCTGGCCCCATTGCTGTACACAAATATTGTTTTGTAATGATTTTTTGCTTTGTTAGACCACAAAACTGATTTAGAAAGTGCTGATGGCTATGTATGCTTTATGTTGCATGCAGTCTTAACTGCTATGCTTAACTATTATGAATGACCTTAATTGTTATCATTGGTCATGAAGCTAAGGTTAGTCTCATGGGCTATGACAAAAAAATAATTGCCCACAAAGACCATGATGGGGTCAAGAAATGCAGTACTGAGATGCGAGTTAAGAAAAATGAACAAGTATTCAAAAGAATGACTGAGGAATTAAAATCAGACTTTTTTTCTTGGCTTTAAGGGTATTATTCCATTTCAGTGGATTGATTAATGATCTCTTCAATGAAAAGGTGTTCTGATGTGGAAGTATGTAAGTGTCCCACTTATAGATAGGTCAGATAGATAGGTCATGAGATCTTAAAGCCAATAAGGCAAACTCGAAATGAAAATGACCAGGAACCCTCCTTTCTCCCAAATACAAGAACTTCCTGATCAGAGCAAACGACCACAGAACTTGATCTTGTCCAGCTCCTGCAAAGCAGCTGATAAATGTAGTTTCGCAAAACAGTGTCTTGGAGTTACCCTTCTCCTCTATTTTCTGTGATTCTTGTAACTCTAGCTTTAACTGGAAGTATTTAAGTTTGGGAGGAGCAGACAAGGTAGCTGGTGACAACCACAGAAATTGAGCAATCACAGTTAATTACCCAGCTTTTCAATCCCTGAAATACCATTTCAAAAGTAACTGTCCCCTCCCCATCCCTTTTATCCCTCCTGAAAAAGACATGGTGTGTTTAATAGGATATCGTGCTTGGAAAGAGATTAGTTAAAACAGATGTGAATCTAATTGTCTTTATAAGTCACTTAGTCATTTGCCTCAAACAATGGAAGACGCAAGATCATAATTAAGGCTTCCAGCTCATGGCAAGATAAAATGCACACCATGATAGCAAAGCAAGTAGTTGAATGGGTACAGCATGTTGTAAAGTTATTGCCTCAGAGAGAGTCTATTGTTCCCTTCTGAGCCTGTGAGCTGCTCTTTAATTGATGAGGACATTAGGAACAGATGATGATTTTGGAGGCAAATCTGTTTTTTTTCTGGAACTGTCAAATATACCTCATGTAACAGCATCAGCTTAGCAGAGGAGAGCATGTATGAACAAAGGTCTGCATCTTGAGGTGTGACCACATTGCTCATCAGTGATGCCCTGGGCCCCACCATGACCAAGCAAACCCTAAAGCTAGGACCCTTGTGGCTTCTTGTTTGGGCAAGCAGGTATGGGGTTACTGGGTGGGTAGGAACGAAATGTGTACTGTATATATATATATATATATATATATATATTTTAATTCCATTTATACTTCCTGGAGGTGTTCTTCAGGTTGAGAGAGCAGGGCTTCACTGAGAGTCTGGGTAGTTAAGTGACTAGCAGCCTGGTCCCAGAAGCTGTCACTGTGCATGCAGAGACCAGCATTCAGCCTGGGTGCAGTCCTCAACAGAGACAAGAGAGACCTTGTGTAGGGAAGGTTCCCCCTCCATCTCACCTAGCACCATCACATTTGCCCCAGAGCTGAGTCGGCAAGGCACATGTCCAGGCCGACACACTGTGAGGTGTGGGACTGCCCAGCCTGGCCTTCCCCCAGGGCTTTAAAATGACTTTGTGTACCCAAGCTGTGCACATTTTGGCTTTTCATCTCCTGCAGAGAAGCAAGGCTATTGACTGCCTTAGAAGAGGAGCTCAGTAATTCCAGCAATCTTTGAGATGCCTCAGACCCAGAAATCTCTGCAAATGCAGTATGCTCCTCATCTAATTTCACTCCATTAAAGGGTTTGTCTGAGAGGGCAGAACCTTTCGTGATTGAAATCGGAGAGTAGAGCTCAGTGAGAGTATCTTAGCTGTCAGGTGCATGTACTAGTCACCAGGCTACAGCCTATTTAGAAAAGAATTTACTTCAGACTGTGGTTTCGCATGACAAAGCTGAGCCTTGCAACACTCCTTTGCAGTATCCTTGCACTATTCTGCCTTCTCTCATTGTCCTCCCAGAACCTCTCCCCATCTTTATCCCTATACACCCTCTTTCAGCTCTGCTTCCGGTGGCTATATTGCAAACTGGATCCATTGATCTGGATTTGAAATAACCCTCTTTTCTTTAATGAGTTTCTTTAATGACTGGCTTATTTTTGAGCTGGGTATTTCCCTGAGTCATTTCTCAGTGCAGCCACACAAGCAGCTATTCTGACCCCATAGAAGAGCGATGACACACAGCACCAGGTAGAAGAGAGCTGTAGGGCATGAATATATTAAAACACCTTGGATGCTTCATTTTGCGAAACCTCAGCCTAAGTCTTTCATATTAAATTTACTCTTCTGGTCATAAACTACTTATAGATTCACAAACAATATAAAAGCACATTAAATGACACTCTTGTCTATTGTTTTAGACACTCCTGGATGATGATGGATTTCCAGGCTTGATTTACAACTATTGGAACTGTTAGTTGAAAAGAGGGAGAGTTCTTCCAAATACATCACGTCTGCAAATGAGAAATATGCATTCCAGTCCTCAAAAGCAGCAGAAGAAAACAAATCTGTAATACTGTAAGTCCAGAAACACTGTAAGAAAGAGCCCTTTCCTTTTTTGGCATTGCTGAGGATACTGCCTTTCATTTCCTTAGTCTTTCTTGGAATGAAGCATTTTGTTTCAGAACAAAGGGAAGACTGCGGGTGGGATTCAGTTTAAAAAGAACATATCCAAATTACGGTTTCTACAAGTAGTCATTTCCTGTCACAGTCAATGCAGTCAGACCTTGGAGAGCAGTTCTTCTCACCCAAGAGCAGTCACTAAGGGTGGGATTTGGTTTCCTGAACACAGGCTGCTTTTGGTGCTTGAGATGCCCAGGAGATCTGACCAGGGCAGGCAGATACGGCAGGCACAGCAGACCTCCACCATTTAATAGCAGCAACTGAAGACAAGAAAGATAATTCACAGGGTCTAAAAATACAATAGACGCCTATATTTAGCTACTGAATCTTACATAGCAGCTAGTTAGTTAAATAACTTTACAATCTCAATACATGTTTGATGGCAATGACTTGAAATTTACAGACTTTAGCAGGAGCTCATATGGATATATTTGGATCCCTACATGTAGGCATACAGGTTTAGATGTCTTACTCTCCCTTTGAATCTCATTCTATTTGTCAAATCAAACAACTAGTTGCTTATTTTAAAGAAAAAATCAAATGTGGTTTAATATTAATCCTTTTTAAACATACAGTATTTCTGCCAATAAACTGAGAAATCATCCTGTTGTGGCAGTTCTAGGAATGCACAGATTCGGCAGTGGCTCTGTGTGCCTGCGGTCTTAAATACTGACATCTCAGTATTTGGCAGTTACACAGAGCGCAATATGAGACTCGGCTCTTTTTTTTTGTGCAAGTAGCTGAAATCATTAATTAATAAAAAATGGTAAAAACTAGCAAATATTCATGCTCACATGAATGCCTGTGGTCTTACAACAATATTCCTCCAAAGATCTTTCTGAATAAAACCTCTTTGCCTATATGAATAATGATGAGGAGAAAAGTTGAAGGGAAAAGCTTCCTCAGTCCATTCAGACAGCACATAGCAACTGCAGGATATTGTATTAAATGCGTATTTTTAATGTTTCAGCCTATCACCCAGACATAGCAAAATTATCTGTAGTTTGATTATACAATTTTTGCTGTGAAAATCATTTTTGCATGCTTTGTAAGAGTAGCTGAAAAGCCTCCTGTGTTTGTAGCACAACACAGATTGTCTGTCTGACAGCTAACTGGGCAAAAAATGAAACAAAAATAAGTGTTCTGAGGAAATTTTCTCAATTTGAAGGAAACAGCATTCCACTGCCATTTATTTCACTAACTTTGTTTGTCACTACTTACCAGCAGAATAATTCAAAACCTTTTTTTACAGGTGTAGCCCTAGGAAAGCATTTATGTCAAAGCACTGTGACTTATTCCTGTAAATGACTGAGATGGACTAGAGGAAATGTGTTTAAAGCATGATGAAACACTGGATGTCTAGTCATAAGTAGATAAGTGAGGGTGACATTTTTATGCTGGGCATTAGTAAACCAGTGCAGAATTCCTTCTGTTTGAACTTGGTAATTTTTAAAGCAGATTATGTTGTTTGCTGGATGCAATTTGTTGGGTTTTTTTTTAATGTATGTTTTATTAACTACAAATGAATCACGCTGTTGCTTATATTTCATTTAGACAGTGGAAGGTTTTGGCGTCTTAAGTGCATGTTTTCTTGAGGTTTGGATTTACATCTGATACACTACTTTTTGAGAAGAAAAGGGGTTACTGGGCTATGAATGAAAAGCTATTTGCAAAAGCTACAAATACTGATTTCCTTTCTGATATTGATCAAGGTTGCCAATAAAGAGGTGCTTTATTTCATTGCTTTTAGAATTTGAGATTCTCACCATGTTCCTTTACTTCTCAGATTTCCTTTAATCTTTCTATAGCCACAGAGAATGTTTCTGGTTTGGAGAAGAAAAACCTTTTCAGTGTAGCACTGCAAATGGTTTACGGGGGAACTCGGGTCCTCAGGCACCCTAATCAACCTACTGTTTTGGAGCAAGCCAGAAGTGGAAAAAGAGGAAAGAAATAAACAACTCTAGAGGAGAGAAAACTATCAGCGCAACTCAGAAACACTTGAAGCAAGAAGAATACACGTTCTTTTGATCTATTATTGTTAGTATGCAGGCCTGAATAAACTGGATAGATTAATTGGAAATTAGCCCATAGCCCATTCATAGATAATGAACTACTTATGAAATCTTTAAACAAGATGCCTTTACAGATCATATGACTACAGTGCTTACTTGAAGCACAGCTGATTCTGATTTGGATATAAATAAATCTTTTTGCAGAAAACTGACAGACCTCTCAAGCTGCCACATGGCTTTTGAGTAGCCTGCAGATTTTAAATCAAGTGAAATGTTTGCTGTGAAAAGAAAATGTGCATCCTGTACTGCTGTTTGCTGTGGCTTAAGCAGAAATGGAAATGAGAAGTAGGTGTGTTTGTGTAGCCAACTGCCATGCAGAGCCAGCGTGTTTCTGCCATCACTGAAGGGGGAAGGAGGGACCCATTCACCATTATAACTCATTTTCACACTCAGTCCACAAAGCATCTTTTGCAAGCAGCTTCGGAATGAAGTAGGATTACCACCACACTGGCCATTGTGTTGTTGGGCATGCAGAGGGCATGGTACCAGTCAGCACTGGGTCTTCTGATCCGGCCAAGCCTGCTGTTCACAGGCGACTGGCAGGAAAAGAAATAAAATCTGCCATGGGCAGTGTCAGAGTGATCCCAGGATTTGTAAGGCCAGAACAGGCCATTAGCTCAGCATATATTACCAAGTTTTAGGCAGTTATTCTTATATTGAAAGTGGTGACTTACACCTGACTAAAATACAGCTGCAATGTTTCCTTAACTTATTCACACTAGCAGGAGTGCTCCAATTTCCTATTGAATTCTTAGAGCTCTTAAAATCTGATTTCTGGTGCAAGTATTTTACGGAAAGTGAATCTTGATGTTAGACTCCAACACATTTAAAAGTTGCTGATCCTTTAGCTGTGCCAGCTCTGAAACCCATGCATTGGACTATTGCTGGACACAGATGAAGAGAGTTCATTAAAAAATATTGAACCAATAATTCACTGACATTTCTTGCTGTATTTGCCTAGCTCTATTAGTTCCTAAATCTCTGAGACCTTTCTAAACATGTGGAGTGAGACTGAGAAAATAAAATGAATCTGTTGTAATGGAGACATTTGTCACTGAGGCAGATCAGCGAGCCTGAAGTTAAAGAACAGACACTAGGAAATTGAGGACATTGCTGAACTAAGGTTAAAGCCTGTGATCATGAGAATTTATAAGCTGAACCAGTCAAGAGCAGCTGATGCCCCAGATCTCATCCAAGTCTGCTTGTTTGATCAGTGAACTAGAGCCATAATGACAGCTGAAGTACTGACAGTCTGAAATACAGAAATGCTGAACATTGGGAGCAATTCTTTTCTGAATAAATGCCATGCGAATGACTTAAAAAGTGTAGCTACTTAAGATACTCATCAGTTAGCCAAAGGTCAGTAGAAAGTATACTGAAGTCACTGTACATTAGTCCAGCATTCTCTGACCTTCAAACTTCAATAGGTACTTTGAAAAACAGAAAAGAAAATGTATAATCAGAAATGGTGAACTGGAATAATGAAGGAAAAATGTTCTGCTGGTGTAAATAAACCAGTGTAGCTGACTGTTTTGTGTTATACATACATTTTTAGGCTTCTGATAATTATAGTATGTTACATCTAGAGAAGTTGTTTCTTACTCAAAAATTAGTCATGTAATCTCTCATTGTAAGAATATAAAACATGTTACATGTAAATTAGTACTGAATACTCTTGTATAGATGGCTAAAATATTTTTTCTCCTCTACTTCATATCTCTGTTTCTAGTTCTTATTACTTTTGGTCTTTTCAAGCATATATGAAATAAAATCCCAGAAGAGGCAGAGGAATCTGTACTTCTCAGGCATAGTGTCTCCCATTTAATAGATAGACATCTTCTTTATCATAAAATATTTTTTATGCCCTAAGAAATATAGATAATAACTTCAAGTAATTTACAAATGGTTCATTGCCAACTTCATGCCTATAACCAAGTGATACGTTTTCAGTCTAAGGAAAAAAAGTAAATGTGCAAATCACAATACTATTACTGGGTGCATAGACTATAGCACTGTTCAGGAAATATTCATTCTACAGAGCCCAGTGCTCATGCTTTCACTAACAGAGGACAGCAGCAATACATATTCATAACTGTACTCAGAACTGCTGGCATAGGGCTGCTGCCATCCGCATTAACAGATAAGCATTTTTTTCTTGAAGTTCATAATTTTTATATTTGCAGGAGCAGAAGGGATAGAAATCAGGACTGCATTTATAGGATGGAAAAAACCCAGTCCTAAATATGGCTTCTAGCAGCCAAAACAAACACTGTGCAAACACTGCCATATTGATTTAGTGATAACAGCATTAAATGAATGTGCACAATTGAGTTACAAATTAGAGAAAACAGACAGTGGGGTAAAGTTTTCATGAGGTAAGGTGGTGGGTAATAAGACATTTGGGCAGGAGGTGAAACAGGTAATCCACCTCTCCCTTTTCTCCCCGTCCATGTTGATTTTGAAACAAAAAGGCACACAGATCTGTAATTTAATATCACAAGAGGAAGAGTGTCCTGTCCAGGTTGTTAAGTAGGAAATGAGAAATAACAGTAGCAAAATAACAGGCTGAAAGGAACCATAATTTCTGATTGTGGATTGTGCAAGTGAGGCTGGTGAGGCACTGGAACAGGTTGCCCAAAGAAGTGGTAAACGCTCCAACTCTGGCAGTGCTCAAGGCCAGGCTGGACAGAGCCTTGGGTGACATGGTCTAGTGCGAGGTGTCCCTGCCCATGGCAGGGGGGTTGGAACTAGATGATCTTAAGGTCGGTTACAACCCTAGCCATTCTATGATTCTATTTTTCTAAGTTGTGGGGTTTAGTGGTTAAGACTAAGAGTATTTTTAAAACTGTAGTTTATTTGAGTATAAATGCACCTATAAAGTGGTGTTTCTCCAGAGCTGTAGATGCTCTTGTCCTCTTTCTGTATGGTTTTATGACCAAAAATAATAACAACTAAATATACACTTGAACTTAGGGACAGAGGCACAGGAACTCTGACGACAATTCCTCCTTTCAGGAACTTCATCCATGAATTTTCTTCACCTGATTTGATGAGAGAAGGTTTGGTTCAATGAAGTGGCCTAAAGGGTAAGCGATGGGTTTGCACAGAGGGAAGAGAGACCCAGAGCAGCCCCACCTGTCTTTCTTCTCCATCCCTTTTCCAGGAACACCTTGCTAGGCCAGTCCTTGAAACTTTTTATTCTTTAGAAAGAGGCCCCAGATTTTTTTTCCATTTATTGAACTCTTCACCGTGCTTTTAAATGTATGATGGGGCACAAAAAGATACACAACTACTGCCTTCTCTTGAGAGCCGATAGAAAATTGGCCTATTCCAGATCTGTCAAACGGACATGAAAAAAGTAGGAAAAAGAAACAGCAGTGGTGAGAGTTGAAAATGTGACAGGCTGGGAGACAGGACACAGCAGACATCCCTCTCTATGCTACTCCTAGTCACTTGCTGCTGCAACCAACAGGACAGCTCAGCAAGTAGGTTTGGGAAATGTCATGTAAGCTTTTTCCTTGATGAGCATAAAGGGTGTCTCTACCTTTCAAAGGTTACATTTGATGAGCTAAAATACCCTTCAAACACAGAGCAGGGTTTACAGACAATTTCTCAGCTCTTATTTTCTCTAAACTTTCATATCTCTTTTGATGGTAACGTATTATATTTTTACAAGAACATAAGAAACTTTGCAGTTGAAAAGTGTTTTTTAGACAATTGTATCATGTCCAGAATGTAGTTTGTGTCCTTTCTTTCCACTATTTATTCATTCAGGAGCTCATCTCACTGTCTTTTTAAAGAACTAAGTTACTCTATTTCAGTGAGTCACTTTGAGTTTATTCCATGTTTACTCTAACGTGTATGAAAAATTGATTAGGTTACTTCAGACTCTGGGTTAAATTAAAACTCACAAATTCTGACTTGGAATTTCATATTGTAAAACTGAATTTTCTCTGTATAATACATTCCCCTGTAACATGTTTGATTAGCTGCTAAGATAGAGTATGTACATTCACTTAGAGCTACTTAGCCTTCACAGTGCTGGGAATAAAAGGACACATAGAGGCCATGTTTTAGTTTACCTATTTAATACAAATATTTTAGCCTCTGAAGTCGACTGTTCTCTGGAAGGTGCAATTTTTTGCATTGGCTATCAATGGATAGCAATGTTTATGCGGAAAACATCTACATTAGGTAGATAAATCCTGTCTTGGTACCTAAATATTAGAGAACAATTCTGTCCTGCTCTGGTAATTTCTGAGGCATTTAAGATAACTTGTGGCCTTTCAGTATCTAAAGGGGGCTTATAAGAAAGACAGAGAGACTTTGTACCAAAGCCTGTAGTGACGAGAAAGGGGCAATGGTTTTAAACTCAGGGAAGGTAGATTTAGATTGCATATAGGGAAGAATTTTTTTATGTTGAGGGTGGTGAGACACTGGAACAGGTCAGAGAAGTTGTGTTTCCCCCATCCCTGGAAGAGTGCAAGGTCAGATTGGGTGGAGCCTTAAGCAACCTGGTCTAGTAGAAGGTATCTCTGCCCATGGAATGGGGCTTGGACTAGGAGGTCTTTAAAGGTCACTTCCAAGCCAAACCATTCTATGATTATATGATCATGTGGATACTCTGCTTTGTCCTGTAGCTTTTCTCAGATCCCCAGGAAGAGGTGTTAGTGCCTGCAGAGGTATGCCAAGGGAGGTTGGGGACTTGATCTCTACTGTGGTGTTGAAAGGAGTAAGGGGACATTTGGTGATGCAGTACCTCCAGAAGAAAGCATACCCTTTCCACCAGCTGCACAACTGGAAGGGTCACCCCTTCCACGCCACCTTTTGCTAGGGAAGACCTTCCAGATGAGGTGACTCTGCTCCTCCTGCTGAAGCCAAGCCACATGCAAGATTCATGGGGCTTGTGAGAGGGATGCCAGAAGCAAAGCATAGCCTGCCTGCCTACAACCCAGTGAGGAGCAGAGACAAGTTCTTGGAAAGGGTCCTTGACTGTATGGTCCAGCTGAGCTGCCTCACTGATCTCTATTAGCCATAGTCCTTCTTGCTCCACTGATGAGAGTCAGTGATCCCAACTGTGTTAATGTGACAGTTCTCAGGCAGCTCCATTACCTTGGACTGGCCAGGGTGTCCAGCTGTGTGGGTACCAAAGCAGTCTCCAGAGGTTTTTTTGTGTAGCCATGCTGGCATCCAAATACCTACATTACCTGTAGATACCTATGCACCAGCCTTGAGTGCATTGTTGCTCCTGGAGATAGCAAAAAACAAGGCACGTAAGAGGTGTTGTTCAAAAAGGAAAAGCTAGATGTTTCAGGAGGGAATCTCACTGGCTTCAGAGATGTTGACTGGGATATAAGAACAGAAACAGCTGAAAAAGGAAAATATATAGATAGTCCCCATATAGAACATGAGTGCCACTAGAAACATCTTAAACACAGTATGTGGTTAAATAAATCAGATACACCGTCATTGTGAGAACCCTTCTATATTTTAAGTAGTTGATAGTACAATTTGTGTATAAGGAATAGGAATGCTGATACCATTTATCCATCTACGCCCTTTTCAATTTGTGGCAGGTTGTTTTAGTTATAAACGCAAAATATTAATAAATCTATTGCAGAAACTATTTTTTAAAATATAAGTTCATTTGTGAGCTTTTACTGGTTCAGCAAATGAAACCTGAAACACCTGGCTGAGGTATATTTATTATGAGTTGCATATGAGCTGTAGAACAGATTTAATACAATCATCAAATACTGAATAAAGTTGCAAAATGATTTACTGTAGCAAGAGGGTGATATGGTAGATCTTATGTGGAAAACAAAATTATAAATTAGTAATGAAATAGCATTTAGAACTGGAGTTCGAGTGTATAATTTATTCCATTATTAAAGTAATAAATTACTTTTGTGCAAAAAAACCCAGGATAAATGTAAAACCAATGATTATGAGGATGACAAATGGGGAAAGTGAATTAGTATGCATTGCCATAGTGTAGAAGCAAATACTACCAAATGCAGCTGTATAGTTACAAAAACATAATTTTCTCTGTAATACAATATACAACAAACTCATTTAAAGAGCATAAGATGAATCTGCCACTTATGGCATTTTCAATATTTTGCAAAATTTTCCTGCCACAAACCACAATAAAAATAAAGTCTGAACACTTTAATGAAAATTTTCTAGATTTTTTTAAATAATTTCAATAAGAATAGTTTCAATATTTTTTTTTTAGTTTCTGTTGCTTTAAATTAATGTCAGAAGGAAGTTCTTTTGAATCAAGAGAGACTTCTCAGCTAAACTGTATTCAATTAGAATGTTTTAAAGTAACAAAATCCTTTTGTGAAACCATAAATTTATTTAAATTATGTGTCCTCCACTGGAAAGAAAAAATCTCTGAAAAAATCTTGACCAGAACTACTGAAAACTGCTAAAAGCAAAGAGACATGGGTTTAAAAGTACGGAGAAACATCTACAATTGCACCTTATCCTACTGTTTCAGTTTACCAGCCTGATGAATTAGGCTGCTGTTCTCTCGTAAGAAAAAGTGAGAAAAGACAACAGAGTTACTGGCATGAAACTTTTGTAACCCATCAACAGTATTTTTTTCCCATTCAAAATGTTAAATTTGTAAGATTGAGGAATAAGGAAGTATTTTATGGAAGTTAGGAAATGGAGCAGTACATAATTCTCTGCCTGCATTACAGAAAATTGACTAGCAATTTCTGGACCAGGGAGGGTGTTGAGAAGGAAAGAGGTGTTGGGTCAGTGGTGGTGGTGTGTGTGCCTTCAGAGTCCCAAAGCCTAGGCAAGAGTTCCTTGACCATGACTTTATCATTCACACTGATTTTCTGTGTGAGTTAAGGTGAACAGAGTTTTGGGACTGCTTAAACTAGCTTCTAGCCAGGAGGCATTCCCATCCCAGAGGATTTCAGAGCCAAACATCTAAGACCACGATTCAAGTCTTGCCAATACAGCTGAGGCAGAATGCAGAACCTTTAAGGCAACAGGAAAAAAAAAAAAAAGCCTGAAAAGGGAGAGTAAATTAAAAGACACAGTGGAAAAGAAGAGCAGATAGCTAATAATAAAAGTAAAAAATTATTCAGGGAAAGAAATGGTAGGAGACATAATTATAACCAGAAGCATTAGAGTGTGATAAAGAAGAAACAGAGAGAAGGGAGTGACCAGAGGGGAAACAAAACAAAATAAGCTCGAACTTAATTAGGCAAAGTAGTTAGTCATGTCTTAAATCTTTCTGGAGACTCAAAAGTATATAAACAGTGAAAAAAACCAAAACCAACCAACTGCTAAACTGCTCTTCCTTTCTGAGAACTGCAGGTTTTTCTGCAAAGAAACAAAGAAAAAGACTTAAACAAAGTTGAAGATGGCAGAAGAGAAAGGAAGTAAAAGATGGAAGGGATACTGAAAGAAATAAAGGCAAAATGCACACAGCTTTAGGACAGAAACGTCCAATGTAATTTATTCATATTCATGTCAGCCTGTGATTTAGAGGTTGTCAGGAGGTGACTTATTACAAGCAAGGCCTCTCACAGCCAGGGGATTTGCTGTCAAATTTACATCCTCAAGCAAAATGGTGCTGTCAGTTCTATATTTTCATTAAAAAAATGATAAAAAATTACATTACTCTCCTTTCACAGCGCATTACAGAACTAACATGGACTCCAGAGATTGCCAAAGTAGAGTTGCCTTGTTATGTTTGTAAAATAGCTGGATAAAAATTGCTCTAAAGCTTAAGTTGCTCCACTTAACACTGTCATGGGAAGTAAATTCCAAAATTCAGTTGTCTAGGTGTCCGTATTTATAACTGCATTACCGTGCAATGTATTTGTTGATTTTCCAGTGCAAACATATAATCATCCTTTAACTATTGCTAGATAAAACTGTCTTCTGATATGACTTTTCAGAAGCAATCTCAAACTGAAATAAGTACACCTAAAATTTCACAGAAAAAAATAGAAAAAATCCATCTCAACATATTTTAGTGACATATTTCACTGAATTAAAAATGCCCACAATACAAAAGGAAGCAATATTTTAATCAACTTGCTTAAATCATCTGACCCAAACCCAGCATTTCTGCTGTTCTTTGGCATGGTGCTGCAGAAGCCAGGGGTTTCTCTGCACATTTTAACAGTTAGACGGATGGGAATCATTTCACAGACACCTACTTTTGACGTTAGACATCTCATCTAACCACCCAGAGCTCCCTTAATGCTCAAGTGGGAGAAATAGACTCTTCGCAGACTGTTTTAGTTCCACAGCAGTCCATTGGGATTTTTCTGTGAATAGATGAGTGTACTGGTGAGATGTATTGCGGATACTAGCATTGCAGAACTGGACATCATCTGGAAAAGAGCCATATGTGTATTCTATACATTGAGGAAGAGCTTTCCTTCATTCTTTTCCTGTTATTGAAAAAGTGATTAAGGAGCAACATCACTGAAGAAGATCATCTGGACATTAATGGCTTCTTTAGCTGACTGGTGAAAGGCATAGTGGCAATCAGTGGTTGGAAGTGAAAATCAGACAGAATTGAATGAAAAGTAAGGAAGAGCTTTAACGAGAGCTGACAGTGGGAGCTAACTCCCCAAAAGAGAAGCGCTGAATTGTTGGGTATCTGTACATCTCCAAAGGCTCAAAGAAATTGGAGTATAGGGTTTAAACGGCTAAATGTTCCGGGGTTTGTTTTGCAGGTATGTGAGTGAAATGTAATGTCTTTCAAGATACAGAAGGCTAGACTTTGTGACCCAATAATTTCTGACCTTAACTTTTAGAAGCACAGAAATTATTTCAAATGTTTAATTATAACGGTATACAGAGGGAACTCGGAAACCCTGCTGATCAGTTGTTTGTTTTCTTTAAAAAAAGAAGAAAAAAGAAAAAACCCACCCCAAACCAGTAATTTCTTTAAGTATTTATATTGCTTTGAAATGTGCATGTGACACTGTAAAGAATGAGAATCTGAGATTCTATGAAATCTGTTACATGGCTGCACATAGGAGCTGGAAGCACATTGTTCAGTTTTAATTTCCTTAGGAAAATTCTCAAATATTGGAGAACTTTCTGAGTGCGAGCACTGTTTGCAAGACTGGTAACATTGATTTATGGAACAGAACTTCATAACTCACAGAGTTATAAAGCAGGCATGTTTATTGCTGCGCTGGGTGCAAGGCGAATCTCTCCTCCTAACTCGCACACAGAGAGCTCAACAAGCTAGATATTTATTACACGCAAACATACATATTCATTAGATTTCACAAGCATAGGAGGAGATTATTACAATTAGTTCCAAGAACTCATTAGTACCATTTCCCTCCCCTCTATGCCTGCGCACTGCCATCTGGTGGTCTCGGGCCAGGGTCTTCCGGATGAAGTAAGAGGTCTTCCTCACTATGCGCTTTTCACCCTTGGCACAGTTTCCCCAGCTGGCAACTGTAAGTCTTTTAGAAACTAGTTGAAATGGGTTCTTGTCAGACATTTATCTTCTTGAGGGAAAAGGGTCCCTGATTTTAAACAACTATTCTGGGTTATAGTTTAACTACAAGACTAGCAAGAACAAGAACATACCTGTTCCCTATACTAAGTTAAGACAATCAGTACATAGTCTGAAGAAAACTCTTAACCCTTTCCTTAGTCCATTACTGTTCCTCACATCAGCATGACACAGGGAGATCTGAGCTCCTGCGCATTCTTTATCTGCAGCAGGTTTTAAATATGAAAGCTTTGCTAACAGTAGATTCTGCAAGAAGGTTAAGATGGCTGAAAAAAGGCATCTGAAATCTCAAAACACATGATGTGAAAGTGAAGGCTTTCCACTTTTATTTCCTCTGTTAGTGTTTGACATAGCTCAATAAAATAGTTGTCTATTATGATTGACCATTGCCTGTTATTTTTGAAAGAGTACACTACATTATAGTAATGCAATTACCCTGGAGAATGCTATTATTTGGAAATCTAATTCACACTCACTCAAACGAAATGTTTTTATTTTATAAAGTCCATATTTGAGATCTGTGCAATTTGAGCCTTACTCTTTTTTTCCTAACATCACCACCCACCTTTCTTCATGTTGACCAGAACACTTTAAACAAGATGACACACTGTGATTCTAAAATTGTTCACATTTGTACGGCTGCCTCTGTTTTATTGTAATAGATTGGAGTGCGTCCTTCAAAGGGAAAAGAAAAACACCCATTGCTTTAAGCTTTACATTAAAATTTGAAACATAAAAATCTGAACTGCATTGCCTATTTTTATTAAATTCAGGTGGAAACTTTCCTCTGTGGGCAGGCAGGTTCCTAATGAGCTTGTTTACCAAGGTTTTGTTGTTGTGCTTAAAATTAGAATAGGAGCAAAATGAGCCTTTTCCTCGCTGTTTGGCAGATGCTTTATCATGAGAACGATAGGTTCAGGTAACTAACCAAGCAGATGACATAGCCATACTGAACTGGTATTTAATGGTGATAATAAGTGACAAATAAAAATGCAAGACTGAAGTTTGGTGCAACTCACTGATAAGAAATTTGTCATGCAAGCAAGTTAAATTTAACCCAGCTTATTTGTGCAAGGCAGCTGACAGCATTGACTATTGTCATATCCTTCACACCACCAGTTGTTAGCAAAGTTGAAAGCAAAGTACAGTAAACTACACAGCACTATGCACAGCATTCACTTATGCTGAGCACCTGTTTGGTTTTATTATAATTTCCCTCCGTCTTCTGCTTCTCTTCCTTTTGTCCCTTGCTATATTTCCTTAAGTATCTCCTTTTAACTTGCAGACTTCTAAGGGAAGAACTGGTGGGTTTTATTGTTCCTTACCACCTGCACCTTATTTCTGGGAGGTCTGGGAGGAAACTGCTTGTCTCTTCATTTTCAGCCGCCATTCCAATTTTACCATAGAATATTGTTTTATGAAACCAAATCATGATGTCTATGATCTTGGAGCAAAATTAGACACAAATAGCCTCCATCAAAGAACAGAAAAATTGCCTTTTGCTGTCCCAATGTGTGCTCTGCAACTTGGAGGACAATCTTTAGCGTAACAGATTGGCTTGAGGTAATTGATTCCTGGAAAAAGAGTCATTGAACCTACAACATTAGGACAACGCTTACAATGGGATTTTTTGCAATAATTCACCTTAGCAGCAACTATGCTGTTTAACTGAGGGGCTGCCTGATCTCCAGTGAACCCTGATCTTTTCTCTCCAATGCATTACCTCTTTCTTTGAATGTACAAAGCTGCTCTGTGGCAGCTGCTCTTTCATAAAGGCTTCAGAGAAGAAACACTTTGTAATATACACTTTAACTGCTTGTGGGTTAAAGGAGGGTTAACATATTCTCTTCTGAGCTTATTTTCACATGGTTCTGAGAAGGTTAGTGTCCTACCTCACCTAATGGCAAAGCCATCAGTATGCTTGTAGAAGCAAATCAATCACACAGTCACTCCAATCTAAAATACATGTGAAATGGTGACTTTAGGTAAAAGGCCACCTATTGGTTTGAGTGGAATGTCAGTGGATGATAGAAGAAGTGACTTGAAAGATTATGCCTGCCTGCTCTGAAAGTCCAATTTGCTAAAAGAGGGTTTCTAAGTCTGCTGCCCTTTGGGAGCAAAATTCATACAGAGCTTTGGAGCATAGTTAATGTTGAGTTACAGCACCATTACCAATCACCAGCTGTTGGCTCAAAGGTCTATTTTTCACATGAAAAGCTTAGTTTGAAATGGGTGGCCACCTTTTCGCTCGATTAGATTTTATGGCTTATGGGGTAGCTGCTCAAAGGCAATGGCTGAGGTCCAAGAAGATATTTCCTTATGGTAGGAGAAAAGCTTGTTGTAAACTCTCAACCACCTCTGTAGAACATAGAGAACAAGTAATTTCAATGCCACTTATAATCTGAGGTTTTGAAAGTGTTTGGTTAAAAGAACTGATGGGTTGTATTTGGCTCCTGGACCACAAACTGGCTTTCATGAGCTTGAGGGTGAGGAAATGTTAAATCTTGACTTTTAGGCCACAGGCAAGTGCCTAGTGAGTAACGTCAGTTGCTTTTCCTTATCTTTCTGATGTTTATTCCAGAGTACTTTGTATTTACCCATTAATTCCCACCAGCAACAAAAGATCAATCGATGGCTGAGACATGGGGTAGTCACATTTTTCTAACAGAAATTGATTTCAGGATTTATAAGATTTTTTTGGATTATTTGTTTTAGGAATGTAGCATTTGAGAAGTATTTTCCTTCGAAAAGAGTTTGCATGTCCAGGGAAGGTATTTGAGCAAATGGAGAATCTGGGAGTGAGAAAACTGTTTCCCACATTGTCCTTATAAAACAGTGAGTGCTGTGGGACAGAACATCTCTGGCATCTCACACTCTGTGAATAATTAAGATACTCCAATGGGATAAGAGGATACCATGTTTTCCCTACAGGAGAAAATCTCTTCCCTTCCAACTGAAAAGTACAAGACACCTTTCCATGTTATTTTCCAGTGCTGTTAAGTTTCAGTGCTCCCACTTCTCCTCATGCTCTATCCACATCCTTGCAACCATACGGTTATTATAGGAGTTATCTTCATTTAAAAGAATTCTCTAAATAATGTAAGGACTGGGACTTCTCTTAGCACAAACAAATAAAATTTGTTCTCCAAGATGATACAGCCAGCAAATCTGTTATTTACCTTGGGATATGACAACCATAACTACATTTTCAAGGATGATTTTGAAAGGTTCCCTTCTCAAGAGACATTAATGTAAAATCACATCTGGAATTTAAAACAAGTTCCACACTTGCAGTGAGAAAAGGTTTGGAACTTATGCCTCATGACTTTAAAACCTATTTCTATGTTTATTAAATGTCAAGAAACCCTTATGCTTCTCAGCAATAGCACTAATACAGCACCGCAAACCTTGTGTCAAATGTACGGATACAAGCAGTTGCAGGAACCCACATTTTATGGTGTGTGTTTTAGCTAAGATGTACCAGTTGCCAATTTCTGTTATTGCCTGAGGGATTTCTATAATAAATCATTTCCAAGGTTAAAAAAAAAAAAAAAAGTGCGTTTGAGCTGCAAAGATAAATTAAAAAAAAGTACAAAAAGGAAAAGAGTGCTTATGTTTGTTGTGTAGGGGGCTATAGGGATGCTGGAGATGGACTCTTCATTAGGGACTGTAGTGATAGGACAAGGGGTAATGAGTTAAAACTTAAACAGGCTAATTGTGGTGAGGCACTGGAATGGGTTGCCCAGGGAAGCTGTGAATGCTCCATCCCTTGCAGTGTTCAAGGCCAGGCTGGACAGAGCCTTGGGTGGGATTGTTTAGTGTGAGGTGTCCCTGCCCATGGCAGGGGGGTTGGAACTAAATGATCTTAAGGTCCTTTCCAACCCTAACTATTCTATGGTTCTGTGATTCTATGTAGCCGTATATTACCATAATCTGTTTGGAAAACCACAAATTCTCAATTCCTCAGAAATGGATATAGGCTTTAAAAATACTATATTATAATTCAGCATTGAGCTAGATATTCCTGGCTGCTTTAAATTTTCCTTTAATTTCATTCAGTTTAAGCCTTCCCTTTTATCAGAAAAATTTAAAGCTGAAATATGAAAATGTACTAACAGGAGGCTTTAGAACAGAATATTAAAGTTTCTTCTTTATAAGATATGCAGACATGGTTGTAGGAATAGCTTATTTTCCCACAGGACTGTAGCTACAGGTTCTTATATAATGAAAACTGGATTAAAGTACTGGATAAAATAAATATAAAGCATTGCTACAGGGAGAATAATTAATTTAGTTAACCTGTGGAAACAGTCAGTGAATTAACTACTACTTTAATTGGAGAGGAATTTGTTTTTCAAGGACTGTTCTTCATGGAAAAAAATAATCATAAAAATTAATATTAAAAATACTTTTTTGTATCATTTGTAAAGATACCTTCTAATGGTGATAGGTGTAAATCTTTTTATGAATACTAAGGAGCATTCTTTCCATTTAATGAGCTGGTGCTATTATTACTAGAGATGCAAAAAAAATGTACTTCAGAAATATATTTTAGAATATTTATATGTGTAATTAAAGTTTTCTTCTATTAGCTGGTGCTGTTCAAAAAAAATAATTGAACTAAAATTTAGAATGGGACTTGCCCTGTGGTGATTTAGAAGCCTTTCTAGGGTTCTGGAATAAGAAGACAAATAACTCAAGCAGCACAAAGAAATGATGTTTGAAATACTAAAGTTGCTAGTAGAGAGAAAAATTATTATGAATGACATGTTTTCATATTAATATCAGTGGTATTATTGGTCTTAGCACCCATGAACTGGCACTGAAGTTATCACTTTCTCTATGCTCTGAAGATGCATAACGAAATCTGCAATCCTAGAAGACTTGGTGTGCAGAAAAATCTGTCAAACCTTCAGCCCAATATGTTTACTTTGCATGCAATGTCTTTTCCCATATGGTTTCAGAGGGGTCCACGTTATGCTGAAGACATAAACACATCTTCATTCACACAGCTATTTTAGCTTGAAGGCACCAGACAAGGTCTGGCTAGAACTTTTTCAAACAGGTTGGTGCACAAGGGTGTTTCCACTTGGACACCATTAGCATGACAACACAAAACCGAGTAGTGCAATATCTGTTGAATGCCTGATAAATCTCTATTCAGTCACATTCATTCTGTAGTTATGAAGAAAGCCAGATATTCTGGAATAAGAAAGAAAGACCATTTGCATAGTGAAATTAAATTTAATTTCTAAAGTAAGCCTGGAAAAAGATTGGAAGGTGAGAACTTTACTGAACACTTTCCATTTCCTATTCCATAGAAGGATGTGAAACAAAGTACTTCTTCAGGATGCAGGGCAGCCCATCACATACATAGAGTCCTATGTGGTAAATAGTCGTATGGTATCTTACACATGCTAGAAAGAGCTCGCAGAAATAATTCAGGGAGGGAACGGATTATTCATCTCACCTAACTTAAGCTATTTGAAAAGGAAACTGCCAGCGTAGAGTTGCCATCTATGCTGGTCATAAATTATTATGTGTTTCATGTTTTCGCAGATATTTTGTGATCAGGAAAAATAGATCCAGTAAACTATTAGGAACAAATTGATTGACTCTGGTTATTGCATGACAGTAGGTATTAGGGACTTCTAATGATCTAAAAGTGCAGGCAACTGGGAGACAAAATGCCTGGGTCTACGCCTAAGTACTGCTTAATTTACTTCTTGATTTACTTCAGTGAGGGAAATATCTCATTAGGTAAATATTGCTAAATATTGTGACTGTGTCACAAATGGATGAGCATAATTTCTGTACCACAAGACACACACGAGGCAGACACAGCAAAAGACAAAGACTGCCTTATTCCAGTTATGACTATGTCGGCATTATCCAAAGCTGGCACTGGCTTGTCAGAAAAGAACCCTGAGCTGTAGCTGCACCCTCCTTGGCACACGAATGAACCTGTAGAGTGGCTGAGTTCAGGTATTTGTGTTTTCTCTCTACAAAAACCTCTGTTCAGAGTCCCACACTAATCAAAATTACTTCTCAAGATATGCTTATTTAGCAACTGATGCAAAAGTATTCTGTAGAAACAAGTTGAACATACTGCAGTTAAAAAACATGCCCATCTTACTCATGCACTCATCTTACCCTGCTGAGAACCCCAGTAGATATGGCTTCTTCAGAGCCCACAGAGGAGTGCTGAGTGTCATCCTTACCTGGGTCGAACAAAACTTCTTTTGAATGAAGCTGCATTCCTCAGGTTTAATATAAGGTTGTAAAGGCAAAAACCATAAATTTGTGATAAAAAAGCCAACAGATATGGCATTGCATCAAGAATTTGTTACTGTCTGCTGAGCATTACTTTGTGAGCTATTCTTCCTCCTTTATCCTTCTTCCTCCAGGCACCTGCCAAGCTACAAATACATTAATGTAAATTACATTAAAGTTTAAAAAATCTGTATTTTTAAAACTAAATAGAGCAGGGGACATGGGTCTGTGCAATCATCCCTACGATTAGTTTCTTAATACAGTTCTCAGTTCAAATTTGGTGGGGAACAGCTGCTGCTCACCGAGATAATGCCTGGGTAGAATATTTAATTTTGTGTACACCGGGAAGCATTATGCTGCTCTGACGGCTGTAGCCCCTTGGCTTTGGAGTGTGGAAGAGTTTAGTTCCATGGATCTGAGCCCTTCTACATCAGCTGGCCTCAAGGCTGGAGAGCTGCTGTGCTTAGCACAAAGCCACAGGGAGCGCTCACTTAGCTGGGAAGCCTGACATCCAAGCGTGGTCTGAGTACATAGGATCTGTTCTTCTATATGCCACGGTTTAGCATGATTAGGATGAGCTTTACCGCAAAAAACCAAAGTGGATTCATTTGCCCAGTTTTTGCTTCTCTTTAGCTCAACCTGGAGACAATGCAGTGCCTTCACACCAGTCACACTTTTGTACTAGGTGAATGGGACTGTGAATGTCTCACTGCCAGACTCAAGCCTGTATTGCTCTGCATAAAAATATATCAGGTAAAAGACCATTTCTTGTGATTTACGCTTATCTTCTAACTGTTTTTTGTTAGGAAAGGTTTTAAATAGTATCACACAGAAATATTACTATGCTTTCAGTGCAGCTTTGACACCAGGAGTACACTATGCCTTATTAGCAAGTAACTGTTAAACTCTAGGTTATACAAACCACTTACATTTAGGACTATTATTAAAATATCTAATTAGAGCTTGTACGCAGACTGTAAAGGGGGCATTTATAAAAGGTCTATCTTCATGATTACTAGACACAGCAACATTTTAATGGCTTATTTAACAGATACTGTGTAGTTTAAGGCCAGAAGGGACCATTAGATCATCTAAACTGACCTCCTGTATTTCACAGGCAATTAAATTCCACTTTAAATTTACTCTATGCCAGCTTCATCGGCTAGTATTAAAGTAAGGCATTTCAGTCTTCATCTGACTACAGTGTGAACCAGAAACAGAGAAAAGGGGAGAACAGAGCCCTGAGACTTAAACGGCAGGAGCTAACATGTCCAGATGATCTTAGAAGACATGCCTCATGCTGCAAGGGAAATGCTGGCTGTCATAAATTCATAGAAATGTCCCTGAGTCTTTGTTGTTTTTTTTTTTTGTTAATTAATCACTAAAGAGTAAGTAAAAAGGTATAAAAAATACTATTGCCCCCTACCCCCTTTCCTCTCTTTGCAGAAACTTATGTAAAAACAATGAACATTTGTTCAGGACTTCTGAGTGTCCTGAAGGTAATTGGAGGTACTGCTCTGATCTGATCACTTGGCATCCAGCTCTCCCGGACAATGTGCAGCCTTGCTGGTGTGAGACACTTTCTGTATAATGCATCTCCTGAGACTTCAATATCAGCAGTAAACAGAGC
Organism: Lathamus discolor; assembly: GCF_037157495.1. Taxonomy (NCBI): domain Eukaryota; kingdom Metazoa; phylum Chordata; class Aves; order Psittaciformes; family Psittacidae; genus Lathamus; species Lathamus discolor. The sequence goes on from NC_088888.1 coordinate 78,161,937, forward strand.
TACTGTGGAGAAATTAAAGCTCTAAGACCTGATAATGAAATCCTTGCCTCTGTTTACAGAATCAAACAGGTGAAGTCCTCTGCTGTAGAAAGATATAAAGCCATTTGTAATGGTTTAAAACAGTGGAATTTTTGTGCTGAAGGACCTAGCCAGGAGAAAATAAAAAATCAAAATGACCTCTGAAAAACAAGACCATAAAACACCAATTGGAATTTAAGAACTAGTTAGAAAGTCAAGTGAGAGCAACCTGCTTTTCTGGCCCAGTGAACCTTGGGAATAAGTTTTTAATGCTAAGTTAGTGCCAGAAAGCAACAGGAATGATCATGCAGGCTGACAGAAATTTGTGGGTTAAATTTTTATCAACTTCAAGCATGCAGAGGTCTTGAAGCTTCAGATTTGGCATAACAACTCCAGGAGATACAACCCATTCATTAATAAGTGCTTTCAGTTGTCCACTTAAGATAGGAACTCTCCTCAAGTACTGGAGGGACCATTAGTGCACTTCAGGTGAAAAAACAGTAAAGATAACTCACCAAATGCACTGATTTGGTTTTGATCAGCCAGACTCTGTCAAACAAAATATACTTCACCATTTTCTTAGAACTGTAGTATTATCAACTTTATATTTTACACTGCAGGCTTTCAGATTCTTGATGCTTGTTATGACACATACCCAAAAGCGATTTCAATTTATCCACTGGCTTCTTGCTGGAAAATGCAATTTGCAATGCTTAGATTATGTTTTATATAGAAACTGAACTTCTTTCTTCCTAATTTTTCCCCAAGGAAAAACATACCAGAATTAGAAGTAGCTTGAAATTTATTGTAACATTGTCCCTTGATGATATCTCCATGAAGGACATGGAAAAAAGGTATTTAGGAAACCAAGATCTTACTCCACAAACTACCCTGCAACTACTTGGCAATGGCTAGTCCATTCTTCATATTTGATGAAGATAAGGGTGCTGCCTTATGTTCACAAAGCACATAGACCAGCTGGGACATTTAGCCTAACAGTTGTCATATAATAAGGCCATTTCTTCAATAATTCTGCAATATTCTTTATTTAACATGGCAATTTTGTCTGTGTCTGTTGAAACTTGTTTCTGGTGTTCTTGCTCCAAAGATTTTCTATATAGTATGGTTATTTTATAGATTTAAAAAAATCTTTGTGTAAATGAAGTACAAAAATTATCTTCTTTTTACTATTTTCTTGAAGCTTGTGGATAGGAACCTCTCCATTTTCTAAGTTACCCTTTTTTCTGAGCTACCTTGTTTTGTAAGCTGTCACATTTAACTCTACAGAAGACTCCCCTGTTTTAAACAAAGAAATTAATCCATTGCAAATCTAGCTCAGAGATTTAATTCTCCATTAAAGCAGTTCCCCTCTTTCAGCTCTTCTTTGTTTCTTCTCCTAACTAGGCAATTTATTTCAGGCATTGTATTGTGAAGCTGATCAAACAAGACAAGGATTGTTTTTCAAAGCCTTGCATCAGTTGAGTCAGGTCAATTTCAGTTTCTCCCCCTGACTGTTTGCTTTTTTAACGTGAGTTTGGAGCAGGATAAATTTTGCACTTCTCTTCCACTCTTAAGCTGTCTGCACGACAGTATCATCTGCTCATTGAGTCAGCAGAGATTTCACTCAAGAGAGCTGAGAGCTGTGGTTTTCTTCCCTCTGTGGTGGTATTAGTTTTACTTCTCCCAGGCAAAAATTTCCTCTCAAAAGCAGGAGATGTGTCACTCATTAAAACCTCATTTGCTGCTTTTTGTTCACCTTACCAATTCACTTCAGCTGGCTGCAAGTAAAAATGCTGTGATATATTTATGCTCCCTTCTTTGACAATGTTTTATGGTAGTGACTGCATTTATGCAAAGCAGCCTACTTTACAGAGATGTGTTCTTGAGGTAAGAGATGAAAAGCCTCATTTATAGCACACAGTAAAGTGGTGCAGGTCTTCATCTTAATTTCTCCAGACCATCAATGCCATATTGAAGCCTACTCACAAGAGTAAGAGTTCATGCAGTGTAGGAATTCACCCTCACAACATAGACTTAAATATAGCTAGGGCAGATGCTGCATTCACTCTGACAGTATTTCCAACATTCAGCAGCCAGCATCCAACATCTATCTACTCTGGTCCGCTGGGAAAGAATATCTCGTGGACCAGCCAGAGTAACTGGTACCATAGATCTTGTTCTTCTTTGACCATAGCATTGACAAAACTTGATGTTGACAGAAGGGTGAAAAAGGTAAATAAGACTGTTTTCTTCTTTCCTTTTCCTCTTTCATGTTTAAAAAAAAAAACGTCATGCAGGTAAATGGTGGTTGTTTATCTGTAGTGAGGTATTACAGGTAGACTCTAAATTATGGATCCTGATGGATTTTATGAATGGACTTTCATAGGTTACTTCAGTTGAGGCAGGGTAGATTGGTCACCTCTTTCCTCTTTGCACTGTCTGGAAGAGTTATCACAATGCTTAGTATTGTCTGTGTGAGAATGGGACAGTACACAGAGCCTGGTGATCTGTGCAATTAAACCTTTGTAGATAGTGTGCATGTTACTCTCCCTCTCTCTAGAGTATGAACTTTTTGATTAGTTCCTGTGTTTGTGACATGAAGGATGAAATGTGGCTTTTTTTCCACATTTGATTGTAGTGTTTGGTTGCAGAAATGAAAAAAGCTTCAGGTAAGCCTTTAGGGACAGATTAGCAGCACCTTAGCATTGTGAAACATGATGAAAAGTCTCCTGTGGCAGCAGAAGTCACTCACATACACAAAGTTTTGACTCCAGAGAAGGCAGTTTTAGTAGATATGTACAATCACAGCAAATTCTGCTAGATCCCTGGTAGAAACAGGTCTTTTACTAGTAGCTATATCTTGAAAACCCCTTCAACAGTTGTTCGTACCTAGTCTGAAGAGAGATTTAATAACTCTGGTGCTCAGAGTTGCCAAATGGGCCTCAACAGTGTGGGGAGAGAAGTCTGAATATTTGAATTGAGGACCTCGCCTAGCATTAACTGAAAAAGTGCTAACAGCGGTAGTTTCACTTTATCATGTATTAGCTTAACAAATCCAGTTATTTTGACATCACAGCACTCTGTGTTTGACTGTTCTATTGAATTACTGATTTATTGCACTGGGTAATGCTTGTTGCACCTCCAGAGAGCAAGAACTCTGCATGGCCTATTTGTTAGTCTTGCAGCCCATGCAGTCATGTGCAGCAAGAACAGCCTGGATGGTAAATATTGTCCTCTGCTTGGTACAGCAAACTGGGCAACACTTCGTTCTGTAAAGCTGAATGAAGGGAAAGTGGAAGAGGAAAAGGGAAAAGTTACAAATATATCCTGTCCTGAAAGAAGTGAATTTCACTACTGCAGATCCTCACATATCCCACAACACACAACCCTGGAAAGAGGTCAAATGTTTGACATTGTTTGACTTTATCTGATCAGAAATGCCATGGCAAACTCAAGCCAGAGAAAGAGCAAGCTGAGGCCATCACCATCCATCCTGGCTTCAGTGAAGTTCTAGATATGAGACTGGGTTTCCTGTTATCATTTTCTCCCTGCTGTGTCCTTTTGCTTCCCTATATGATTTCTTCTTATCTCTCTTTTTATATATATATATATATTTATTTTTTTCCCCCTCCTGTATAACAAGCTTGGTTTGGCTGCTTAAAGTTGCATCTTTTTCAACACATCTGTGAACCTGGGACCAGAGACACTAAAAAACTCTGGCCTAACCTGACCTGGGTACAAATATGTCAGGTTCTGAGGCTGCTGATAAGATGATGCTGCCACTGGCCTTCCCTGCGGCAGTGGGCAAGTCTGCACCATCTCAGAACTGCAGATTTTGCTGTGCTGTTGTTTCTTTCCTCCTTTCTCTTCTCCTTTCCTTCTCTTCTGTGTTCTCCCCCTTCTTTCTCTTTTCTCACTTTTTGTTTGTTTCATATTACAGGAAACAGACTGGATTTCTAAAGTAGCAGCAATTTCCACACACATTCAGATTAATAAAGTTTTCCTGGACAGACGGTAACTAAAAATCATTTCAGCATACAAGAGATTGTCACTCAATGGGTTTCTGTCCTTAAACAGAAAGTGAAAAGATGTTAAAATTACATTTAAAAGATACTATTTTATGCCTTTAATTTTAAATGTTTTAAGTATGCTATTTTTTCTTTGTATTAGAAAAATGAGACTGTAAAGATTTTAATGGTTGTTTTCACAATTAGACAAGTCATGTTGAAATCTCTGAACCTGCAGCCCAATACCCCTTTTTTTACTGTTCACAGTGATAGAATAATTTACATATCTATTTACAGCCATATAGTCCTTCAAAACCTGTGTTGCACCTTACATTTTCTTGCTCTGCTAGAAAGAATAAGGGCTTTCTTGCCCTCTCAGTCTTCCTCTACTTATGACACACCACTATATAACCATAATGTGACTGCTTTAATATCCATGAGTTTGTGTCTGAGAGACAGGGAACACTCAGGAGCCAGAAGGAAGAATGAGCTCTGGAGTGTTTATATGCAAACTCTTCTTCTTCTGTGATCTTGAACTGGGATGCTGCTGAGATGTGCTTCCTGCTCTTGGCTGGAAGCGCCTGATATGGAAACAGCAGCCACTGCTGCTTGCATTTCACAAGAACTGAGATCTGACAAAGGTAATTTGCAGGAACTTTTTATCTCCTCCTCCTCCTCTTTAACTGGAGAGTCTCATGATTCTGTCGCATAACCTGGCTGCAGTTTGCTTCTAAAGAGACTGCAAAACTGCCAGATCTAGAGCAGTTCATGTTTCCTTAGGAGAGACACTGGAGACTGGCATTATTTGAATTATTTGAAACCTGTTCACCTATGGTTCATCATGTAAAATTATTATGCATTGCATGAAACAATTCAGGCATAATATGGAGAATAAATGCAACCACTAGACTAAAATCCCTGGAGAAAGGTCCAGCCATTTGTCCTACACCCTGATGGCTCCCCAGAAGTATGCAACCAATATATCCATTTTGGTAAGCTCCTGTTTGGCAGCATGTCCCTCCCTAAGGCATCTGGCCAACTTCCACAGACCAGGGTGTGACCAACACTGAGGGCTCTTTGGAAATCACACCTTCCGTTATTTAGGGTACTATGAATTTGTAAAAAAGATTTTACACTAAACAAAAGCATTTAATCAATCTAGAGCCACTGTTGTGGACAGAGAAAAATGAAGCAGAGAGGCCATTACGTGGCTGTCAGAGCAGAGCGCTTCCATTAGTCAGTCTAATAACCTGCCTCCACATCTGTAGCTCTTTCAGATTTATTTGTATTACTCTTACAGAGTCACTGAACAATTCATTTTTTAACGAATTTCTAGTGTACAAATACCAACAGTCCCTTTATCACTTACAAAGAAGCAAAAAGGTAAAAATGAGATTTACAGTCCTTTTGTTTTCAGAAGTTAAAGTTGCTTTCATCCACTGTAATATAAAAGATACAATGATATAAAAATGTAGTATTTCACTAGGGCACACAAAATGACAAAATCTGCATAATAAGACAGCATCAATTAAAAAGGAAAACTTATTGTGGGTATTTTTGTTAAAGTCCAGAAGAAACTAAGGCATTTGTATCCTCTCCCTTCTTACACAGATCTCCCCTGCTGAGATGTAGCCTTGTTTCCTTTAATTGTGATAATACTGCTGTGACTCTGTCGACTCTCCTGCGCAGGCAAAAACAGGTCTTGAGGTTTACTTTGATGGATCTTCCAAGTGAAAGCTGCAGGACAACAGTGACAACTCTCAGTGATTATTTGGACAAAGCTGGAGGCTAAATTTATGCTTGACACTGGAGTGCAACAGAACTACAGCAGTCCAGTTGTCCAGCTGAACCCAGGACACCAGTCTATGTCTGCATATTATATTTTAAGTAGGTAAAATGCTTATTGGTTTGAGCAGTCTGGGAAGTCTAGCAGACACTTGTCGTATGAAAGTCTTATAAGGGGGAGATGCTTGAAACTTGGTTTATTGCTAGATAACAAAACAGGATATCAGGCTTCTCAATCTAAGCACCCTCTTATTAGATTCTAAAAATAACTCCTCAGAAGTTAATCTCTTGTACAACTTTAAGTGCTGTGAGTGGCTGTGTGCTTTAGGAAACCACAGGGTTTTCTCTCCTTAGGTGTTCAATGCACGTACCCCACCTGTATCACTCCCTGCTATACTGCCATGGAATACCACCTGATTTCTTATCAGTCCTTCAGTGCTTCTGATAAATGCAGTCACTCTGCCAAAGCAGCTTTAGTGGCAGCCATTACTCCACAAATAAAATCTTGTGTTTATTCCTTGTTCAGATACTGTGACACTCCTAAGCGGCATTAAGAATTTCTGTACTTACATAAATAGTTAAACTATCAGTGGCCTTTGAAAATAATATGAACTGATTTATGAGACCTGAGGGTGTTCACCCAAGAGTTCTGAGGGATCCTATGTGTGCAAGTGCCAATTAACCATGACTCGCTAATAGTTTAGGTCATCCAAGGTACCAGAAAAATGTCAATTGGTAAATATGACATCCATTAAAAAAACTCAAACTGTGTCGAGGTCAAGGAAGCAACAGTAAGCTTGACTACATCGAGCAAACTGATGCAAACTATGATAAAGAACAGATTTAGGAGAATTAGGGAATATGAGTGAAAATGATACAACGGTGAAAAAGCTTTTGTTGCAGCAGATTGTCATACCTCACATGTCTGTACTGCTCTTCAGAAGAGTCAGTGAGCACGCTGGTAACAGTGAGCTGTTTGATACATTGTACACAGAATTTCCAGAAGAGATTGAGAGGGCCTGTTACAAAAGACTTACAGAAAACAAGCTGTCATAGTATAAGAACAAAGTTTCATGCATGGATTAACATCAGTGAAAGAGAAGAAAAGAGGGGAATCATAAGACTTTTTGCAGTGGAGGCAGGATGACTTTGCTGTTCAGCACATTCATTAGTGGTCTGGAAGCTGAGTGTACAGGGATGTTTTCTGATCTTACAGAACTAGAATAGTCAAAATCAGAGTTACCAAAAGGTGCTTCAGGAACTCATCACAGGCTGCTGGGGTGAGCTGAGATCTGATGCAATTCAGAGCTGACAAATGCAAAGGAGTGACAAAAATAACTCCTGCTATACCAACACAGAGCAATGAGCCCAAAGGAAATTATTACCACTCAGGAAGTCAGCACTATGGACAGTGTTATGAAAACTGTATGGATGAGCTTATTACTCAATGGCAGTCAAAAGACAAATGCAATTATAGAATCAGACTGGAGAAAGAAACAAAAAAGTATCATTACAGTATCATTACAGTAGTGGCCAAAGTACAAATCGATAACTCCTGCCACTACTTGAATATCACATGCATCTGTCATCTTTCTTTTAAAGGAAGTTTTAGAATTAGAAACTCTGCAGAGAAGGACAAGCATACAAAGGACAGACATGTAAAATCTCTCCCATATCAGAAAAGATTACTTAGGTTTGGGTTCTTGAGCTTGAAAAAAAAAGGCACTGAACAAAAGCGGTATGACAGAAATGAATAAAACCAAAACAAGTATAACGAGGGATGAATACAGAACAATGCTGTCACAAGCTGGTCCTGCCCACCATCTGGGCTGACAAGACACAAGGTAGGCGTGATATGGAAGCCTGACAGAGTTAGTGTGCTGTTAGATTAAGATGATAAATCCCATTTTAAATGACATATCCAGCTTGTGTCCCCTATAATTATTTTACAGAAAACAGTCCTACTCTAGGGCTTCATTATGGTGTCTGTGTTTGTATTTCCACTGCACATTCACAGTCTCCTCTCTCTGCTCTCAGTAAGTACGTAACAGCCTTGAAATGTGAGTGTCACTCCCTAAATCATCTGTGAAACACTGTACCTCTTCTGAGAGTTAACCTGAAACTTGTTCCTAGCTCTTCACACGGGAATACAGGATTGACTATCCCTCTCTGACTCTGCTCTCAGCCACGGAAACACTCTGATGAGGAAATCACCTGCAGGACAGGAGGCACATGTGCAAAAGCAAAAGCCTGAACCAGGGCGTTAGGCAGCTACTTCCATGCACTCGATATCCGGAGTCCAGGTCAGAGTTCAGAGTCCCTGATTAGGGAAAGTGCCTGAAGCACCTCACTTTGACAGAGGTAAACACGACTTGAAGTTGCCTCTTATAATGAAGCTGAAATCAGGAGAAATACTTCTCATCCTTGATAATGGACTAGCTGTATAGCTTGCTTTCAGACTTGAGCCTTAGTCATTGGATAGAAAAAAAGCAAGTAACAGAAGCTTCTCGTCTCCTCAGACCTGGTGGTTAGGTTGCATCTGGATATGAGACTTTAATTCCCTTAAGCTGCAGAGGCCATTTAACTCAGACCTCTCATTTTATGGGTTAGTCCAAATAATTCATGAAACACCCCAGTTTTCAAGGCAAACGGTCCCATATGTGTTGCAAGAGCTTGACCCAACACCCTCCTTGACTGAGACAGAAAACTGCCTTGTATCTGTAGCCCTGTCAGTTACAGATGTGGAGCAAATACTCAGAGCTGGAGGTCCAAAAAGCAGAAATCTGGAGCATATTTAAAGGCAAAGGGCGTACTCAAGGGTTTAGGTACTTGCAGGATTAGACAGACACTATTCATGTTTGATCTAAACATCCAAGTTAGTGCTGGGTCTTTTCAGACTTTTGACTTGCATTTAATCCTTTGCTTTGTCTTGTGCCTCCTTTGCATTTCAAACTCCTAGAAAGAAAGAATGTTAGGACCTCCCCCCCTTCATTGCACACTGCTCTTTTACTGGCTTCTATTGAGCACTGCTTAGTTTACCTTACAGTAAATATTAAGTATGGCCAACTCCTTTGCCAACACCATTGCTACTTTCAGCAGGGGCTCTGCCACTGTTTCTGAGTTTGTTCCTGTTATTTCTCAGAAGGTTGGGGGCCAGACATTTAGGACTTGGTTCACACTGTAGTGGGGGTCTCAATAAAACAAAGTGAACATAGCATCTGTATGTTAAGCACCCATATCTTTGTAAAAGAAGGTTGTTTTGAGCATAAGATGAGGCAGTCACTGTGTGCCTGTTGCCATACAAAGGCTTCTTATGCAGAATAATTGTGGCTGGCTTACAAAGCCCATTTTTCTACCATCCTTTTCATTGCTGAATTAGCCAGCTGTAAAAGACAAAGTTATTAGATATTTAATGCTAATTGATACTTTACCTCAGAATTAATGTTAGAATTGAAAACAAACAAAATGCATATGTCTTACAGGCACAGGATGCACATCCTCTATCTGTGGGTAAGGAGAGAAATCCTTATTAGATCTATTTAGAGTAGCTTTATGGGATATTCAGGTCAGTACAATGACATTCACATATCAGTATTTACTTGCATGGAAATCACCTGTTATGATTTTGGGGATCTTTCTGGCATTTCCCATAACCTGATACATGTGAAGGAGCCTCTCCTGGCATAAGCCACCCAGGGAACTCCCATCCCACAGGCACAGGAAGAGCAGCCTTGCAGAGGGATTTGTACAGTTTGAGGGAAGAGTGGCCCATGCTGGGATCCTGGGCACATGAGGCGGTATCTTTGCTTTTCTCTGGGTCACTTCCCTGGAAACTCATGTGCTTCTCTTCTGATGGTTTTCTGAAATCCCTCTTAACTCTTACCCAATCTTAAAGGAACAGGGAAATGCACCACGAATATATTACTACATTTAAAACCAGACTGTTGCAGTTTTGCTTCTAGGTTACTTGCAGATAGCAGACTGAGTATAAACTATTTGTCAGGGCATTTTATGCAGTTCGCCAGAGCTGAAACACAGTCATTGACAAGTCTTGTCCTCAGGCTTGCTAACAAAAAAATGGGAATTTGAGGTGAAATATCTCCTTAATTTCCCAAATTCAGATGTATTTTCCTGTTAAGGCAGCTTTGGCAGCAATGTCAGTTTAAGGACTTCTGCCCATCTCTTCACAAAGCCAATGAAAAACATATGGAGACATAGCAGCACGATATCCCCACCAAGCACCATTGCTTTTAAGATTAGGCTAAAACAGATCATTGACCTGGCTGAAAAAAGTAACTGCCTAATACCCAAGAAATACTGTGGTGAAAACTGAAGAAATACTCCAGTGAAAACACAAGAATTAGTGGCCAGGAGCAGAATGAGAAGTTTATCAGGCCAGTATGGCCACCAGAACTACTGCTAAACAAAATTGTGGTTTTGCATAACTCATGAGTAGAAACCCACAAACGGGTCTCTGTAATCTTCTATCCTAAAAATTGACTTATAAAAGCTGTTTCCTGTCATGTGAAGTTTTGGTTAACTCACCCTCATTTTAATCACATTGTATTGCTTTTGCACCGTCCTGCCAGCCGGTGACAGTCTTAGTGCTCTGTCAGCAGTAAACAGATTATTTACATTAGGCAGTTGTTGGACAAACAGAAGATACTGAGCAATTCCACCTTTATGGACATATGCTGTCTGGATACAGCACCTTTTTAGATCTGTTTTACTGCTCCGGTGTACAGATGAAGAAAATAGATGAGAGCCATTATTAGCTCTTGGTAAAGCCAACATTTATTACACATTAAGAAAAATAAGCTGTCATAATGGCATTTGTGTTTCATTTCACCTCTTCCTGGCTTCCTATCATTTTCAGCTGTTTTCTCTTTAGTATTTTCCTTATTCAGGCAATACCAGGAACAGCCAGAGAAGTTTCCGGGTAATCACATGAGAAAATACCTGATGGATGCCTGGCTGATAGATGTTTGAGATTGTAGATGAAGATCCTCTGTTACATGCACAACGTTTTTTAAACTAGCCAAAAAGCTGCTTCTTATGAAGTCAAAATTAATGTTCACTTCTCTTGAAGAAATCAGCAGTTCAGTTCTTATCTGCTGGACTAAAAGCTGACATAAGAGCTTTAAAAAGGGGAAGTGATATTATGATAAGAAGAGCAAGAAAAATTCTGGAAGTTGCAGAAGCTTCAGCATACTTTTACATTAACTCTCTGTGGGTTGCAGGCAGTGCCCAGTTTGGCCACTTAGAGATGACACCTAAGAATGAGCCTGGTACAGGAAAACAATAACATAGATTTTCTCAACAGCCGGTAATAGAGAATGATTCTGCACCACTTCAAAACAGCCACCACTTCAAAACAACTGTGAACACCATCCTTGTGCATCAAACACAAATTACAGCTGTTACAGATACCAGCAAATGTTAAATAAGCCTGTCTTTGGGGTCAACAGAATAGTATTTCAACAAAAGGGAAAAAAAGCATTTGTGCTGTAGCTGCTATGAAAGCGCTGAGATAATCCGTAATAACCTCATCCTCCATTACCCATCAAATTAAATTACAGTAATCATCCCAAAATTACACATTTTTCTTAAATAGAGAGGACTAACCCTATCCATGAGATTTCGTTTGATCCATAGAAACAGTTCTGTGGATCCAAATCCATACAGCTCAGCAGGTTGCCTGACGCTACCAATTTGGCAGTTGCATAGTGGCATTACAGAAAACATATTTAAACAACACACGAAAAAGTATGAACAGTTTTGGTTTGTCTGATGTTGTAAAAATGTAAGGGAAGCTTTGCTCTCTCCAGTGTGCAGAGATAATGGGGCCCATGTGGACTGTAGTTTGAAAAGACTCCAGGCAGATGACTGCTGGTTGTCCAAAATAATTCAGGTTTGGGATTTGTGAAAGCAATTCAAGCTTAGATAGTGATATTTAAAAAAACAGGTTTTATAATCCTCCTGAGAGAAAACCTAAAATACATCTGAGCTGCTTGTTAAAATTGTGATGCTGTAAGTAGTTCTAAAATATTTTACTAGATTTACATATTTGGAGTGTGTTCTCAGGAATCCACTAGCTAAACCTGGCAGATGAATAGAAAACAGTCCATATGTCTTGCATTTCAGGACATTGCTCATTTGTTTTCGCTCAGAGTAGCTGTTTCCAAATTCTCAAAGAGGCAGAAAAAAGTCATCTCCAAAATGAAAGGCTCATCCAGCTGATTTGCAGCAAGAGTTTAAACCTGCTGGATCAGACTACATCAATACCGCTAAACGCGTCGCACAGTATTCTGGCCTCGGGCTCCCCCTGGACAATGGCCAGACTTTGGAGGCTTGGCCTGGGCTCAGCAGGTGCCAGAATTAGTGTCAACAGTTTGGGTCATTGCATGCCAGTGCTTGTGTCTCTGCCTTGTCCTTGTTTAGTGTTTTTGTACAAATTACTACCCCTGAGGTTCAAGTATGATGCCTCCTTCATATCTTGAGCCATTCCAGGGAAAGGAAAATAATTCTCCCTCTATAACCGTATTAGCTCTACATTTGGCTTAGCCAGCTTTCATGGGTGCTCCTCAGCTGAAAACGATGAGGAAAAGTTGAGGCACTTAGTAGGAAATCCTGGAAGCAGCTTTATAGATTAGCACCACTAGCAATATTCCCAGTGGAAATGTGCTTTGCCATTATCCAGCTACCTCAAAATTGTTCCTTGCTCAAGCCAAGTTAATTTTTTTTATTAATATTTTACACCACTGAAAATACCCAACAGTCATGAATGTTTGAAAAAGATGAAGAAATGGAAGGAAAACCTGCCTTAATTTACTTACAACAAGACTAAATCAGAAAGGTGCTTCTCCCTCTCTTTCTCATCCAGCTGAACTGTTGTAGGCTGTCTGATAAGACGGCCGTCAGCAGTTCTTTCTTTTGCTCTTGCCTTGCGTTTCAAATTACATTAATTAGTGAGGAATCCATACTAGTTGAACTTGTTAGCTGATATCCTCCTGGAAGTCCTTTCTCAGTTCTGGATAGATTTCGTCTTTCTTCCAGGAGTAAATTTTATTTCCTATTTACCTAGTGATGATCTAGAGTTTCCTCTGAAGCAGAATAAAAATCTTTCCTCTTTCTTGAGATGCAAATGCCTTCTTGCTAAACCATGTATTATCTTTTGTTCTGGCCCCACTAAATAACTATTTGCATCAACAATGGATAAAAGTATTCTGAATGATTTGCTTGTGACCCTGTATGCATGCCTCTACATGAAACCTTTTCCTCTAATGCATGTTTTATTATATCTCAATTTTGAACACTGATGCAAACATTTAAATTGGCTAAATCCTTATAGGCTGTAGCTATCTTTACTGGGATGAAGGTTTTGAGGTCGCAAAGGGTCTGAGGGGCTAACCCCTAAAATCTTCCTTTTTCTAAATGCTCAGGACCATATGGGCAATTTTGGAGTGGTGTTTGCAGTGATCAAGCACGGTCTGGCTTTTATGAACTGTTGTGCCTTCAGACTCTGAAAATGATGTCTGTGACTGAGTCCATGTCGGATGGATGGACAATCATCCCCTCTGAATTTCAGACCACAAAAAGTGGTCTTTCATAATCTCCTCCCCTGTTCCACTTCGTTCAAAATAGATATGTGATTGAGAAGTATCTCTCACTCATGGTGATAGCTGAGTGTTTACACACCTGTGTGTACTGGGTCTTTTCTTCCTTCTTTCATGGTGATGCACACACATGAAGTCCAGTGAAACCACAGAGGAGTTATGATGTACTTGGCATGATTTAAAAGAAAACACATGGTGAAAGCCTTGTATGGACAAGGTTGATGGGAAAACGTGCTGGTAATTCAGTCACTCTTTTGAATAACACAAGAAATCAACTTTTTTTTTTTTCCTGGCTGAACTCATCAATCTCAGCTCATTCTTTCGCATGATTCTGTAGTCTCAAGGTGTGAATCTCAAGGGCAGGAAGTGAATAACAGGACAGGTGCTTGCCAGGAGCCCCATTTCTGTCTGTGACATAAACACACTTGTGAGAGCCCAGCTTCTGACAGGTCAGTGCTCTGTCCTGGTAAGCAGAGCTGCTTAGTCTCAAATCCTTCTCCATACTGATTTTATAAATCTGATGACAACCTTGTCTGGAAACTAAGAGACAGAATGGTAAACCTCATGGTTATTATGTAACTTTGAAGAAAGACCCAGATTCCCAGATAATGTTGCTTTTCTTACCCTAAAACTGGCATTGGCTAAAAATGTAAGAATGAAGAATTAAGTCTTCTCCCCAAAATAAACTTAGGAGACATCTTTACAGAATTTAAAAACAGACATTAAAAGTTGGGAAATTTTCACTTTCATCAAAATAAAGTCATTGCTGTTTACTAGAAAAAGCATGATGGAAAGTGATTTCTGTAGAGTAATGTGTATTTGGAATTTAGGACCTGCGTCCTATATCTTATAGCAGGCTCAAAGGAAGATAGGCCAACAGTGATTTCTTCTGATATTCAGTCCTCTGTTGAGCACCAAACACTAAAGATGATTAACAGTTGCATGAGATGCCATGTCTGGCTATGAGCTGTTGTGAAGGAACTAGCATTGGTCTCGTCTCCAGAGAGCAGAACAGCATAACTGTTGAATGTAACTCCCAAGACATGATCTGGTTATAAAGGAATATGCTGCTCTCATGGAAGAAGGACTAATTGGATTTCAGCCCTCCTCTAGTACGGCAATCTTTGCCCTTCTTATTTACTCAGCAATTAGGGGCTTAATGTCAGAGTTTCCCAATTTTCACAGTCATTAATGCCCCAGAGGAACAGCTTAAGGGATATGCAGCCAGAAGAGAAAAAAGAACATGCACAGTCACAAGTTAGACACTGTCTTGCTGTGTTTTCAGATGTTGCAGCCAGCATAATGAGCCCACTACCTGGTAGACAGTGCAAACCCCGTATATGTATCTTAAATCTGATCCCTCATGTAAGGCATTACACAGCTTTTCCCACAGTACAGTTCTCTCTCCTAGTTATTGGTGCCTGCAGCCTTTCCTTCCAGGTGTAAGCCAGGTAACTTAGAAAATATAATGTTAACTACTGGTTAGAGTATTCACCCAAAAAATAAAAAATGAAACTGTTTGAAGAACCTGGGTTTTGTGAGGATCCCAGGTCTGCAGGCATCGCCTGAAACTGCCTGCTAAATAAAGGCAACAAAACCAAATGTTGGCTACTCTCTGGACCTGAGCAATCTCAGCCATCCCAGACTGGGATGTTTCTGTGAGTGCTCAACAGCAGGACTTTCTGGTGCTCACGATATTCTAGTGTCATGAGCAACAGAAAGTTGCCAGGAGTGTAAATTTGGTAACTCGGTGCTATGTATGTGCCATCCCTCTTAGATCTTCTCCTTGTGTCAAGATTGGTATGCCACTAGACTAGCCCAGACAAGAAAAATGTAGTGTGGAAATGGACTTCAGAGAGCAGACTATTAAATACTCTTACCCAATCATTTTGGGATTAAGGAACTCATGCACAATTAGGCAGGGTTTAAGCACATGGATCTGTTAGTGGCATGTGCTTGATGTTAACAGCATAATTACAATAATTAACTCTCTTCCCTTTCCGTATGGGAAACATTGAAAGAACTGCCTGATCTTTTTTCCACATGCTACTGTCTTTTCAAAGTCAGGGACTAATCTTTTCCTGGCTTCTACCTCCTTCTTCATCTGACATTGTATGGTGTAGGGCTTCCTCACAAAGCAACAGTCTCCCACAAAGCCAGTAGATTCCTCAAGTGACAAATTCAACTTTCCTACTCCAATTGGGGTATTAAGGCAGTATTGGACATAAGCCTAGATCCATCACTTTATTCTCGACAGCTTTAAGCCAGTAAATCCACGTCTTTCTGTCACTCAGGAGGAGGGTTACAGACTGCTAGTATCCTGGCCTTCACCTTCATGCTCATGATCTAGATTCACTGCAGTTGAAGATTATCAGATTTTTCACTGAGTCATAAACCTTTACTTGTTCACAATTCATTGGCTTCAAAACAAAGAATTGGAGCTCAGTTACAGAATCAGGAAAGTTACCAATCACCTACCATCATACTAACAGTCTACTGCTACTATTTGTAGGAAACGAGGTATTGTGCTACTGATCTGTATCCTTATGAACTTTTGCTTTTACACTTTAAGGACTTGTTTTTCAACTTCTATTAATACTGCTTTGCAGTACTCTAGCATTTCAATTTTGTGTCTTCAGGGATCAGTTTTAATTTAAATCAGTTCAATTTAAACAGCAATCAGATGCTAAGTTTAGGAAATATAATTTTAAAACTCAAATGTTCTTAGAATATGTTTTAAGTGTTATTTCTGAAGCCAGAGTCCTGGCAGCAGTTACTACACAAGTGAGTTATCACCAGTTATCACCAAACTGAATTTAGCTCAGAGTCACTAGAGCACAACTTTCACTTTGGAGAAAGCATACAGACCTCAGCTAGGTTTGCGTGTACTATCTGACTTGCTTGCTGTAGGGAGGATTCTGTTTTCCCTGTGAATGCTCAATACAGTGGTATCTTCCAAGTAAAATTTGCCGAGTGAATGAGTCAAATACCAGCAGTGAAACCTTTTCATTTTTACGGCATGCACTATGTTGCATTGAAGTGTTTTCCTGCCCTGATCAGCTTTACTTTCTTTTCATAGAACAGTTGATGTAGATCCTTTATTCCATGTTTCCAAAGTGTTTGTTTTATTTTTTGTGAGATAAATTCATTCCTATCTTTTTTAATGTGCTTCTTTTTTTCTTATATCAATTCTGTATTTTTTTTCCAAAAATAAAATTCTCTGTCTTCTATATGATCTTAGTCTCGTTTGTTTCTTCCCCTCTGCTTCTTCCTCAATTGCCTCTTCTTCATCCTTATGGCAGTATTAAGATTAGAATCAGTCAAGTTCTCTCAGTTTTATTCTCCCTGCCCCTGTACACAGTTCACTCTTTTCCCCAGGATTTTCATACTTCCTTAAAAGAGAATGATCAATGAAGCCTTTTGACTTCCTATCCTCTATTTTTCTAGAGTATGGAGGTGAAGACTAGGGTAGATAATATTCTGACAGTCTCTTCCTCACAACCCACATAAAAGAAAGGACCAGGTGTTTATTTAGGTCATCACTGAGGGCAAAGTGGGGATGTGCCTAGTCAGGATCAGTTGTCCCAGCGTAGTGCCTGGCACAGAGCTCAGACCACTGGGTTTCTGACCATTGGGATCACTTGTTAGATGCCCCCATTGGGCAGAAGAAAGGCGGGAGGCATGGGTAGGAGAGAAACCACCTATGGTGGTGTCAAACATTGAGGGAGGGGCAACTGCACTGAACAGCACCAACAAGTTAGAGTGCTTGGTTATCCTGGTCTTGCTTGCCTCTCTGAAGTTTGGGAATAATTCTGTCCGTGAAAGTTCCTGTTTATCTGCATTCCCTTAATACTAGTTATGGTTGGTTGTGTTCAGCCCAAGCCTGAAGAAGCCTATGGGCTTACTGTGTGGGATCCTTTCCTGATAGGTCTAGCTAGGCTCCATTTAATCATACTTGAAAGTTGGCAGACATTTTTACTACCCTGTCAAAGAGATCAGCTATTTTTGTGAAATATTTTCTTCTGCCTTTCTACACTTGAAGGAGTACCTGATTTCTGGGCTTTTTAACAAAACTAACCCAGAAAGGAAATCAGGCAGAATTATAGGTACTGTTGGTGGAAAAAGGCATTTTTATAGGAAAATAAATAATTCCATCTATGTAAGAGCTCTACTGAGAAAGATAAAGACCTTATTCAAACACAAGCATCACAAATAATAGGAATTGGAGTTCAAAAGATTACCAGCAAAGGAAATTGCTTTTTTATACAACAATAGTCACCCCCTTCCATTTCCTCCCACTTTTCCATGACAAGAAAGCTTGTACTTATCTAGTTAAAATGCAGATGGTTTAGAATGTTGCATGTTCCCGAATACGCTGGCCCAGGAGAATACCTGCAGAGGATATGGTGTATGTTTTTAAGGACAGCGATTTGTATGAATGTGGTGGGAATAAATATTGTGGCAATGACATGACTATATGCGACAATCTTCCAATATGATTTCCCAGCAGAGGTGTTCCTCAGTTATTGTTTTTCAATTTGTAAAACTCTTAGGCTTTTGCAGCTCTCATACAAACATTGCAATGCCACAATGAAGCTAAAAGTCTGTACATTATAACTATATATAAACATATTCCTTTCCAGCTACCTTTACATGGAAGTACCAGTTCAATTTGGTTATTAGCATAAATTGACATTTTCTTCAAATTAATCAGTATAAACACTCACACTTCATAAGAGTCAAAGCTTCCACAACAAAGTACACACAACAGAGCCCGTGATACACTGGCAATAGGGAGCTAACTTTTCCCACAGTTTCTCGTGGAGAAATAGTCATCTAACTTACAGGCTTTCTGCTAAGTAATTCCTCTGCTTGACATTCTGGAACAGAGAAGACAAAAAGCCCTCTCTTAATGAGCCATTTGTAGAAAGCTGTGTCTCCCTAAAATATCCCTGAGTCTTGTGTTACAGCTAAAATGTGTGGCATGGCTCCACAGTCATTTAGACCTGAGCTACCGTTCTCTTAGTTTCCTTTATCAGCCATGAGTCCCTTTGTGGTATCTCAGCTGACCTATGGATAAGCTGTATTCTTTCACTGAAGTGCCAGTTAAGTTGTTCTGTAGGTCTGCTCCTGAAACTTCCTACCTTTAGTTCACATCAATAGGCATGTTTATATCTATATTTGCATACAAACACCATGTCTTGGTAAGCAGTCAGCCTAAATATTTCACTACAAAAGTCTACCCTCAGCCCCAGCCTCTTCCTTTAGGAAAAGCTCTGTCCCTTTTAATGCCCAAGAGAAATGATAGTCTTGCAATATGCCTGAAATATTAACATATGTTCTTTATGGTGGACCAAGAATACTTTTTGTCTATAAACCACTACTTCCCAAAACCCCAAACTGAATATTTGCTTCCTCTGTGAGTAACTAAATTAACTAAAAAATTACTACTTCAAAAAAGAAAATAAAATAATACTTCCAAAATTCTCCCAGGCCCTCTCTCTTTTAACGTTTTACCTAGCTATTGGAAAGATGTAAGATGAGTCTGTGATTTATCAGAGCAGGTAGTGCACTGTATGGACATTTCAGTTGCAGTTGTGAAGCACACTGTATTTTATACAAGGATATTAGACTTTCAGTTAATTTGTAGTTGCTCTTTCCTTATGAAATTTTGTTTTAAGATATTATATCTCCTATTTTCAGTGGTCAGAACCTTCACTTCTCTCTCACAGTAACATTCTGAGGTTTTCCTTGGGCAGAATTTTAGCCAATATGTGGGCATACAACACCGTAAAGAAGGAAGACTTTTATCCTACTTAGGCAAGGTTGGAGTAATTTAAAGTCAAATCACTGTTGTTATTGCTTATAGCCAGAGGTTCCAGAAATACGTGTAATTACATTTTCCCCGGTTGTGTAAATATTTTAAGCTAATTTTTTATTGTTTTGACATCAGCAGTTCATGCAGCAGTGTATAAACTAGACATCACATTGAAATACATAATTATGCCATGAAAGATGAATAGTCTGGACTAATCCTTTATTTTTTAGGTATCCTTTTATTTTGATTTTCATATATTTAAACCTTTTCTTATTTTAAACATTTTTTGTTCTTTTACCCAATTTTAGTGAAGGCCTTTCAACTTCCTTTGAAAGCAAAAAAATGACTGATGAGTAAACACAAAGGCTGGTGTTGGGTTTTTTTTGCTGTTAAAGTTTAGGGTTCATCAACAGCACTTGTTTAAAACTTACAAGTACATATATTACAGCAAACCAACCAATTTTACTGACAACTTCAGTGACATTTCAGGCATGTTTTGTTCGGTTATGTACTGAATTCTGAAAAAAATCCAGTGTTCATATAATTTTCCAACAGCCCTATGCAGTATAGCGATATAGATTTGCTAGTGATTTAACCAATTTGGTTTGTTCCTTGAGAAACATATCTATTACAGCTAATTTGGAGAGACAAAAAGATGAAATTAATACTGCTGAGAGACAGTTATAAATTAATCTCCCAGGAGGAATTCTCTCTTGTAACCAGACCAAATTTTCCATCAATTAATTTCATTCCATTAAATCTACTTACTTTACTTCCATTACTGAAACTTAGTCATGATACATATGCCTTCTTAATGTGGAGTCATTTACTAAAGTAAACCTTTTGCACTCTAGAGATGTCAAGAAAGGTTCTGCACAGTCTGAGTTCCATCTCAAGCTTCTTATTTTCCATGCTCTACTGAAATTTGCATAGCAGAGAGGTACTTGTAGGAAAAACAACACACTGAAATAAGGTTTTTTTTTATTGTTACACCTAATGCATGTTTTTCTCTCAGAATTTAAAATCTCTCATGTAAGTGGATTATTCTATACCTTTTTAAGCCATATTTTCTTTCTTCTGTGATTCTATATCATAGTTTCAATTTCAGCACGCTTGGACTTCTACAATATGTAAAGATTTTCTTCTGTCTGGGGCTTATGTAGCTCTCCTACAGCTCCTGAAGGAATTGAATTCTTTGCACTATTAATACACTTACTTAGGTTGCTTATGATTCCCTCCAATACATTCCAGATAATGAGTAATTTGCTAATCTTTCTGAATCTGACAAATTTGTTTTGTTTGTTTTTTTAAATGACACCTCATGTATTTGCTATTAGATTAATGGATTATTTCATTTGTCATGACCTAACAAATCCCTCATGTTTTCCCAGATTCCAACCAGGGCTTCCTATAAAAATCACAACATGGATACAAACCAATTCATCTTAGCCATCAGCACTTGTTTTAAACTAGCCAACACCCTAGCATTAATATCACAGCAGGTGAAATCTCCATAGATTGTATACTTCCACTTGAGTCTGTGTAGCCACAATCTCTTGACACTTGATGAATGAGAAGTTAGGTCTCAGCACTGCTGTGTCTAGCTTCTGGGGATGAAGATCCGTGCAGCAGCAAAGTCAGCAGGGTCATAGATGCATTAGAAACCACATAAGCCCCTAAGAATGGTCACATAGGAACTAGGGCTTATGCCCCCCAAAATGTGGTGAGATCAATATGCACCAGTGCATGTACCATGGGCAACAAACAGGAGCAGCTGAGAGCTATTGTGCAGAAGGAAAACTATGACATAGTTGTAATCACAGAAACATGATGGGAGGACTTGCAAAACTGGACTGCTACAATGGATGGCGATAAGATCTTCAGAAGGGGTAGGAGGGAAGGAGAGGTGGGGGAATATTCCTGTATATTAGGGAGTGTTTTGACTGTCTAGAGCTTAATGATGATGGCAATAGGGTTGAGTGTTTATGGGTAAGAATCAGCGGGAAGGCCAACCAAATGGATATCATGGGAGGCTGTCACCCAATCAGGGTGACACCTATCAGGATGAAGAGGCAGACAGAATATTCTATGAGCAGCTCTGAGAAGTCTCACATTAGCTAGCCCTTATTCTCATGGGGGACTTCAACTTATCAAATGTCTGCTAGAAATACAATACAGCAGAGAGAAACAGCCCAGGAGGTTCCTGGAGTGTGTGGGAGATAACTTCCTGACACAGCTGGTGAGTGACCAACTAGGGAAGGTGCTCCACTGGACCAGTGTGAACAGAGAAGGACTTGGGGGTGATGTGGTGGTTGGAGTCTGTCTAGGGCACAGCGACCATGAAATGAAAGAGTTCTAGAGCCTCGGAGAAGTAAGGAGGGGGATCAGCAGAACTCCTACCTTGGACTTCCTGAGGACAGACTTTGGCCTGTTTAGGAGCCTGGTTGACAAAGTCCCTGGGAGGCAGTCCTGAAGGGCAAAGGAGTTCGGGAAGGCTGGACATTCTTCAAGAAGGAAATCTTGAAGGTGCAGGAACAGGCTGTCTCCATGTACTGAAAGATTAGCAGGCAGGGAGGACCAGCCTGGCTGAAAAGAGAGCTTTGGCTGGAGCTCAGCAAAAAAAAAAAAAAAAAAAAGAGTTGGTGACTTTGGAAGAAGGGACAGGCAACTCAGGAGGAGTACAAGGATGTTGTGAGGTTAAGCCCAAAGAGAACTTAATTTCACTACTGACATAAAAGACAATAAAAAACATTTTTATAAATACTTGAGCAACAAAAGGAGGTTTAAGGAGAATCTCTGACCTTTATTGGACGCAGGGGGAAATATAGTGACAAAGGGTGAGGAAAAGGTTGAGGTACTTAATGCCTTCTTTGCCTCAGTCTTTGATAGGAAGACCAATTATTCTCCTGGTACCCAGACCCTGGGCTAGAACACAGAGACGGGGAGCAGAATGAAGCCCCTATAATCCAAAGGGAAATGGTCAGCAACCACTTAGACATGCACAGGTCTATGGGAGCAGAGGGGATCCACCCACGTGTACTGAAGGAGCTGGTGGAAATGCTCACTGAGGCAATTTCAATCATTTATCAGCAGTCCTGGGTAATCAGGGAGGTTGACGGGGGGTTAGCAAATGTGATGCCCACCTGCAAGAAGGGCTGGATAGGAGGATCCGGGGAACTACAGGCCTCTCAGTCTAACCTTGGTGCTGGGGAAGGTTATGGAGCAGATCATTTTTAATGCCATCACATGGCGTGTACAGAATAACAATGTGATCAAGCCCAGTCAGCATGGGTTCATGGTAAGCATGTTCTGCTTGAGTAGTCTGATTACTTTCTATGATAAAGTGACTGCTTAGTGGATGAAGGAAAAGCTGTGAATGTTGCCCACCTGGGCTTTAGCAAATTTGACACCATTTCCCACAGCATTCTCCTGCAGAAACTGGCTGCTCGTGGATTGGACGGGTGTACTCTTTTCTGGGTAAATCCTGGCTGGATTGCCAAGCCCAAAGAGTGGTGGTGAATGGAGTTAAATCCCCTTGGCAAATGGTTGCAAGTGATGCTCTCCAGGGCTTAGTATTGAGGGCACTTCTGTTTAATATCTTTATAGATGATCTGGACAAGGGGGATGAATTGATCCTCAGTAAGATTGCAGGCAACACCAAATTGGGTGGGAGCGTTGATTTGTTTGAGGGTAGGAAGGCTTTGCAGAGCACAGGCTGGATCAGTGCTCTGAGGTCAACTGTATAGGATTGAACAATACTAAGTGTTGAGTCCTGCACTTGAGTCACAACAACCCCATGAAATGCTACTGGAGTGAGGAAAAGTGGCTGGAAATCTGCCCTGTGGTAAAGGACCTGGGGGTCCTGGTTGATGGCCACTGAACATGAGTCAGCTTGTGCTCAGGTGGACAAGAAGACCAACAGCATTCTGGGTTGCGTCAGAAACAGTGAGGCCAGCAGGAGTAGGGAAGTGATTGTCCCACTGGTGAGGCTGCATCTGGAATACTATGTTCAGTTTTGGGCCCCTGACTGCATGGGAGATATTATGCGCTGGAGCACGGCCAAAGAAGGGCAATGAAGCTGGTGGAGGGTCTGCAGCACAAGTCTGATGAGATCTGAGGGAACTGGGGTTGTTTAGCCTGGAGAAAAGGTGGCTCAAGAAGGACCTTATCGCTCTCTACAACCATCTGAAGGGAGGTTGTAGTAGAGTGGGTTTTCGTCTCTTCTCCCAAGTAACAAATGATAGGACAAGAGGAAATGGATTCAAGTTGTACCAGGGGAAGTTTAGGTAGGATATTAGGAACAATTTCTTCACCAAAAGGGTTGTCAGGAATTGGAACAGGCTGCCCAAGTAAGTGGTAGGTTCACCATCCCTGGAGGTGTTTAAAAGTCACGTAGATGTGGCACTGAGGGATGTGGTTTATTGGTGGACTTGGCAGCGTTAGGTTAAGGGTTGTACCTGATAATCTTAAAGATCAGTTCCAACCTAAATTATTCTATTATTAAATCAGAATCTATAATTTGGGCTTTTCCAAAGAGTGCCTGACAGGTGAGACAAAGGGATTTTGTGCTAATGTGGTTACTAAAGAATGTTGTTGTTCATTTCCCATATTTGTTATGTGAGGCCCTTTTTTAACTTCTGCAGTGTGATAATGATGGTTATTTTCATTAACCAACAAAAAAGGTTGATATGAACACACATATCACAATGAAAACTCATGAGAATTTCTATGATCATATAATGGAAGAACTATATTGTGAGTTTTTTGTTGTTGGTTTTGTTGTTTGGTTGTTTTTTGGGGTTTTTTGGTGGGTTTCTTTTCCAGAGCGGGTTTGTTATGAATAAGGGATGCCGTTTTCATCACTGGCAATGAGCTCAGCAGACAGGGTATTAGATTATATTCAGGGAGTTCTACTCAGCTCGAGCTGTTAAATTCCAGCATTTATGAAGTTTATTCTGTGAAACAATCACATTCTATTTTTCTTCTTCCTCAGTACAACACGAATAAAATTTAACAGTAATTGAGAGAACTTCCATCACACTGGAACCATTTTTAGGATGCATAGTTAGGGGAAGTTGACTTTATTCTAAATTCTAGCTTAAAGCTTATGCTACATTTGCTTTTCATGTTTCAAACAGTTAAAACAAAGTATGTGCAAAATCTGAAGACTGGCCAATTTACAGTAAGTTCTTTGCAAAACATGGTGAGCCCTCAAATGGAATAATTCATCAGGACACCTTCTATATGTATATTTCTTCCTTGTAAGAAAAAATAATCTATTTTATCACATCACAATAGTTACACTGTTACGAATTGTTTTCCTAGTGATAACATCTGTGATATCACATATAAGGTCATTGTTATTCAAAATCATGATTATACCACTTTTAAAATTCAGGAGTTGGTGCACCAGTGCTGTAACTATTCTAGCTTTTCTTTCAACAGATGAATCTATTCATATTACCTTCTCTTTAGGAGAGAGAATTATTTGTGTGTGTATGTTTGCATAACACTCACATGCAAAATTGCACTGGCCAATGAGCAATTAGCCAATTAGCCTTTTGGTGTGTTTCTCTATAATATCATGACATTGTTTTAAAAGTGAGTAACTGCTTGGAGGGCAGTAAGTGCTGCCTGAGGGCTGCTGCTGCACCTGTATGTGTATGCATAATGTGGAGAGATGCTGATCATCCTGTTGCTACAGTTTCCCTGTCATCGCAGGCAACAAGGGAACAGCAACTGGCTGCTCTGCAGTAACCAAGAGAAAGGCATTCAAGGTAATTTCTGTTTTTTGTGATGTATTAAAACAGCCATACTAAAGCCATAGACTGTGATTTTCACTTAAAATTAAATATAGTAGTACACTGAAATTAGTATGCTCAGAAAAGCTCTCTGCAGACTGAAAAAAAGCATGCTGTAGCAGAGACTGGATCTACCTGTGAGCTTGTACAGTGCCTTACCAAAGCCTTGGCTGAGGTCTGTGTGCTCTTCTCTACTACTGAATCAGAAGTGAAGCTCTGCACTGACACATCACTCCATCCAGCAGTACAATGATTATGTCTCCATTCGTGTGATAAACGCCATCTGAATTACTGATCAGAAAAAGGGCTGCTTGACTCTTCCCAGAAAATCTTTTTTATGAGATTTGCTCTCAATATTGCACCTGGGTGTGTTTCAATTACTTACTAAGGAAACTCCATTGACTTAAAAGGACCTCTTCTACACCTGAAACATGCCCCCAGATTGAAATGAGAAACCTTTCTGTCAGGTTTGTCTCTAGCAGTTGATAAGTGCTCTCTCCTACTTAATTAAAACTCTTTTAAGATATGGTGCCTTGCCATATCAGGATAACATTATAGCAGTGGGCAGTATGTCCTAGGAAAGACATTTCTTTAAACTATCCTGTCATTTCCTACTTATATTTATTTTTCCAGCAAAATGTTTTAGAAAAGGAATTCCTAGGTTAAGCACAAAAACATTAAAGTAATGATCACCAATCTGATGAAAATACTGTCTTTTCTCAGACTAAATCCTTTGCAATATCATAGCAACTTTTTATACCTAGTTTGCTCAGGGCACTCTTCGCCAACAACTGAAACATCCGAAACACAGCGCTATACTAACCACTATGAAGAAAATTAACTGCCTGAGCCAAAACCAGCTCTGAAGTGTTGGGCTGTTTCTTCAAATTCTAGTCATTGATTTCTTAGAAAACTATTACACACTGTGCTGTAATGAGTGACTGGGCCTTTAGAGAGATGGACTGAAAATTTAAAACCCACTGGGATTATTCAGCGTTTGTACCTGACTGCAACTACAAGTCCTGATTCCTTCTAACCAGCAACTTAAATCTGAGTTGACAATGGGTAGACAATGTATATGAGTCATTACTCTGTCAGAGTGGTAAGGTAGTTGAGTAGTACAGGGACAAATACGGCTGCACACGGTCAAGTTTCCAGGTCATTGATTCATGTAATATAAAAAGAAGTGCTGGAACAATCTCCAGGGGTGCTGTTAAGGAGCAGAGTATGAACAATATTAAAAAATTGCATGCAAAGGAAAGACACAGGTGTCATGTATCACAGCTCTTGGAAAATAAGATGGCTGGAAGTAAAACCAAACTTTTGAAAGAAATGATGGCTTGGTTAGATCCAACTGAAAAAGTCAACAACAGTTCAAGTTAATTCCTTTGTAAAGCTTTCCTGTGCTTAAATTCAACTTCTCAGCAGTGCTTGAGAGAAGGTAAGGGTTGATCAAGAGACTTTTACCGTTAAGGCTAGTGAAGGAGGACACCTGTTACATAGTTTGGCTGTGACACCAGGTCTTCCCAGGGCAATGGGCTCTGCTGATGAACAGAGTGACCCCGCACATTTGTTTTTTAAAGGTATGCCTGGCTGTGGATCAACGCACTACAGTGATTGCATCAAAGTGTTTAAATAGAAAGTTACAAAAGCTGAATGTCCAGCAGTTCTTTAAGCTTTAAACATGTAAATTACACAAGCCAGCTAATGGTCTTCAGCCAGAACTGCCAATGTTTTCCTCTCTAACAGACACACACTCTCCAATGAGAGATCAGCAATGAGTGCTTGTAAGCAGGAAGAGCCTTGGCTGGTATATACTCTGTAAAGAAAGGGGAGAATTCAGTCAATTTTCAATATGTCTGCATAGTTTTGACATAATCTCTTCTTTTACCTGGAAGATGATAAGAAGAATTGGAAGAAAACATAATGAAATTGTTTTGTTCACCTCTTTGTCTTAGGTCCTTCTTTACCCTTTGATGCTTGCCTCTTGCCTTGTGCTTCACCAACTCCACCATGCTGCAGCATCTTTCCTGATCTGTAATTCTTGGTATGGGCCTTTCTTGGCCACCATCTCTTCTTGAGCAGGGAAGGAGAGGTGCTGATGTGCTGTGCTGAATCGTGACAGCTTTGCTGCTGAAAGTGAAGCTGGGTGGCAGCTCTCTGTATTCCTCTTACCATGGCATTTCACCTGGCAGAGGATCTGAGGCAGAATATCGTCCCCAGAGCATGACAGACCACAGTACTTCTAAAAATGCTGGAAAAGATGAATTTGGGAAAATAAAAACTGCAAAGAAATTGCTTTGCTGAACTCTGATACCAAAGATTAACTGTGTCCCCCAATACCACCAGGTGAGTTGTATAGCTTTTATTATTAAAAATACTTGAGCTATTTCAAAACTATTTTTAAGCCATCATCACTTTAATCTGCCAGCATATCCAATAATTTTCTAAAATGGGGCTGTGTCTCAGTATCTTCTGCTCTCCAAAATCTATCAGAAACATGAATCTCTAACACTTCACAAAAGTTTAATTTTCGTTCTACTCTTGAGCTGCAGAGAAAGGAAAGAAATAATTCTCTGTGCTGACTCTTAGAAACGCTTGAATGAGCACCAAACTGTTTTACATCAATACCTACCGCTTACATCATGCATTTTATTCACGGTCTTATTGAATTTATTTTTCTTAGTCTTTATGGGCTTGCTGAACACACAAATAATTTATCTACATCAGCCCTTAAATGCAATGTTCCCATGTAAATTTCTAAATACAAAAGAACATATGGAGGCAAATGAGTTCAGTCTTTTGAAATGGATGCATGATTTTCTATTATTCAGCTGAGTTTTTCTCTTCCTAGCAAACTAAATTTTACCACCTTTCGGACTGGTGTTAAACCAGGCTCAGATATAATCCTTAGACCCTGGCTCTAAGGAGGGAGGAAGAGAATTTCAGGCAGATGTGACAAAATTAGATGCACGATATTCCTGCAAAAAGAGCCACTACAGCCATGACTTCCCCTTTTTATTTAATTTGAAGGATACAACTCTGTTGCTTTGTTAATTATGAACACCAAACATTTCCGTCTTAAAAGCTTTAATAGAGATATTTTGAAACATTTTAAAGTGGGGATGGAGAAGCATAAATTGTACAGGTTTGGCAGACAGCCTGGGAAGCCTAAGGAAAACAATGTATTTGACTGTCCTTTTCTATCTGTTGACTCTGACACTAGAAGGAAGAAAAGTATTTTTGCTTTGAAGAGAAAATGTAATCTGGCCGTTAATATTTGTGGTGTGCTGTGTGGGTAGTGGAGGTTATGACTGAGATTCAATCACCCAAAAGTTGGTACCCAGTATCGTTTGAAATGCTCTGGAGTATCCTACCTGCCACACATCTGCGGCTCTGAAAGGGTGTAGGTCTTCTATGGTTCCTTCATCTACAAGATCTTTGCATGCAGGCATGCTCAGGGCTTCTTAAATGGCATTGGGGACCTACATTTTGGCAATAAAGATAAGGTCACCACTGACAGTAACATGAGTGTGGACGCAAAGTCCTCATGTAAAAAAACCTACTGCTTTCTCCCCCTCCTCCTTTTTCTCTCTTACTTCTGCTTCTGCATTAAAAAGTCCTTCTCTGACACTCTCATTGCTGTGTTCAACAAGGATGTTAACCAGCCACAGTCCAGGATCAACTTTCACTATATGCAAATCTCATTCCCACAGCAAAAGGGTTTCGGTTAGATTAGAGACAATCAGAATTTATCAGAATATACTTGTGTTTTGACTGTCTCCAATTAATGAATACCAGAAGGATATTCTGTCCCAATTTATCTGTCTAAGAATAACTGAAATGTTTTGAGAACTCAGAAAACAAACCACCATATTCTATGAAGAGTTTAATTTACTCCTCTAGCCAACTCATGTACAGCTGGGTTTAGATCACCTGCTGTTCCCTACCTAAATTGACTAAATGGTATACACTCACATTCTGAACTAACCAACCATTTCACAAGTCTGTATAGGCCAGTTCTTCCTGGAAGCCATTTCCAAAGATATGAAGGAGAAGCAGGTGGTTGAGAGTAGTCAGCATCAATTTGCAGAGGTGAAATCATGTTTAAACAGACTGACAGCCTTCTACTTTGAGATGGTGGCTTCGTGGGTGCTCTAGCTGGCTGTGCTCCGAGGAGGGGTATTGGACTGGGTGATCTCCAGAGGTCCCTTCCAATCTCAGTAATTCTATTGTTCTGGGTTGAAGCCCATCTGGTGTTGACAAATCCTCTGCAATCTAAGTGAGATAGCGAAAAGTGCTTTATAACTGCACATGGCTCAGACTGAGGTCATCTTCCTGGCAGGTTTAGCAAACTAAACTTACTGGTGATGTTACTGCCCTCACTGCTGAAGCCCAGTTTCACTCTTACATTTCATACTGTCTACAGACACAGCAAGGTAAAAAACAATAAAATGTACAAAAAAGGGGTGGTATTTCTCTTTTATGTGAAGGCTGTATCATTCGGCTTGCTAGTGTTTAAAGAAACAGTCCAAAAATTAAGACTGTGGGGATTACTAAAGTCAGTTGATTTTTTGAATATATACATGTATATATATTTGTTTCAATACCAGATGGATAGAGACTTATGGTTCTTGCTGCACTGATTTTCTGTGGTAATGAAAACTGTTGATAGAGGATTTGTGCTGGTTCTGTGACAATTTGTGCAGGAAGATTTAACAGCTTTAATCTGTTTTAGATTAAAGAAACATTCCTTCAGAATAAATATTTTCATTGAAACAATATAGGAAACGATATTTTCTTTTATGAGATGTTTATTTACTAATTTTCCCACTGAGAATTTTCTCCTGAAAAATGCCAAATAACAGCAATGGAAATTGGTGTTTTCGCTTTGCACAGACCAGGAAGAGTGTGAGGGCTTTGCTGTCAGCTTCCATGTGGTGTCAGCAAGGTCAGCCCCCTGCTATGCAGCCCCACATGTCATTTATAATGATGCATCTCAACAGAAATGAGGCACCTTGTGCTAACAAACTCTCCCTAGTTGCTCGTGTTCCCACTCTTTTCTTACCACTTACTGAGTCAGGATTGAAACTCCCTAGTGAAATATGTCGTGTCACTGCTCTCCCTCCCAATTCACAAGCACACCCACATTCTTGCATCCCTTGAATATTAGCACAGGCCTTATATTTGCCTAATATACCCGCTATGTTTTCCTCTCCACCCGCCCTGCCCCATAGGAGCTATAGCCATCTGTGGGTGTATGTCTGCTTATGCGTGACTGTCCCCTTCTTACATTTCTTCTTTGTCTTGTGCTTGTTGCTGGCTGGTACACCATGACCCTTCATTTTCCCTTCCTTTGGCCATTTTCCTAAACATCCCATAATAAGTTTCACATAATCTCTCAGGACCCTTCCAAAAGCCAGTCAGAAGTTTCCCAGAAGTCCCCTGAAATATCCCCCAGTGCTCATGACAACCATTTTTACCCTCCTTATTAGTTACCAGTTCAGGTGACCCTCCTCAAGGCTATGCCTGAGCAGTTCCCTTAGTGATCGTTAATTAATCAGTGGCTGAAGAGCTCTGGTCTTTGTTGTGGTCACTTCCCTTTTCCTTCCATCACTTGTTGTTTTTTATTTGTTTTGTACTGAATAGTCCTTAACTAAATAACTTGATGAGCTAGATGCTTGGTTCTATCTACCTTTAAAAAATGTATTGCATGTGTATGTCCATATTGGCTCCCAACACTCAAGGGAGAGTAGGGCACAATATGAAGCCTTTCCAAAGCCCCACACTGTGATTAAAGGCACTTACAGTGGGTGGGCAGTAGTGGTTCTTCTGAAAGAAGAAATTCAACACTGAAGTTTGAATTAATTCATAAGGATATGGATCCCATCCACTGTC
The DNA here is from genome assembly GCF_037157495.1 of Lathamus discolor. Taxonomy (NCBI): domain Eukaryota; kingdom Metazoa; phylum Chordata; class Aves; order Psittaciformes; family Psittacidae; genus Lathamus; species Lathamus discolor. The sequence continues at coordinate 78,192,880 of NC_088888.1, forward strand.
TAGGGAGCTGTGCAACACAAGATCCACACCACACTAAATATTTAGCATTTTGATTCCAGAAAACACACCGCTCAACAGTTGGATTCCTAACCTTAAACTTCATCCCTTTAAAGCTGCTTAAGTACAGCACTGGCATCTCTGGTTTTCTGACTAGCTGGTGGGTAAAGATCAGCTAAAATTCAGTATTACTTTAAGTGCACTTTGTAGATCAGTTCTTTGGATTTGGCCCTCGAAATGTACTGCTAAATGTTGGGGCAAAGGTTATAAGTTACAATAAAAAGTTGACAGAATCCATTCAGGAATTAACATTTATATAGTCTCTGTCTGAGCTTCTGGTATAAAGCAAGTTTTGTACCAGAAAGCTAACTGGTACTGAGAAACTGATCACGCTTACTTTGTGAATGTGACATAGGTCACAGTATTAGTCTGCTTCCTGTGGGAGGTCTCTCCCAGACAGGCGAATCCACACTTTTCATATGTGAATTCATAAAATAGTGGCATTTAATGTATCCTCATGTAAAAGCACATATTGAGCCATAGTGTTAGTATAAAAGGCTGTGTAGCATAAAAGCCATAACCATAGAGCTTACAATTGCCCAAAATGTGATAAGCTCAGATCTAGAAGCCTCATTGTGACATTCATTCAAAGAGGCTTGTGAGCTCACTCCTGGATTAAACAACATTTGAGGGGGTTTCTTAGTTTGTCTTATCATAGAATCATATGATGTCCTAGTTTAAATTTGCATATAATCAACTTTGTATAATGATAGGTCTTTTATTAAAAATGTACCACAAGAATAATTGTGTTTTCTCAAAGAAAAATGCTGAATTTTCAGGAAAGCAAGTGACTTTATTTTAATTTTGCACTTCTCGACTTAAAAAATCCCCATATAATTCCATTTATTTTGCAGGTCATCAAGAGATGACACAGACTGCGTTCTGCATCTCTGTGCTCAGAGCTTCCCACTGGAGCTCTCCTTCTTTTGGTTCGTCCCTTTCAGTCCAGCTTCAGGTTTAGAGTCCCAGGATTTATCCAATTTTTTTAGAATCATAGAATAGTTAAGGTTGGAAAGGACCTTAAGATCTTCTGGTTTATCCCTCGGGCATGGGGATCACCTCCTTTGACCTGCTGGGATGTGCCTGGGATGTAGGTGTAGGACTTCACTTGGTTGAACTTCACGAGGTTGGCATCAGCCCATCTTACAAGCGTGTCAAGGTCCCTCTGGATGGTATCCCTTCCCTCCAGCATATCAACCGAACCACACAGCTTGGTGTCATCGGCAAACTTGCTGAGGGCACACTCAATCCCACTGTCCATGTCAGCGACGAAGATGTTAAACAAGACCGGTCCCACCACTGATCCTGAGGGACACCACTCATTACTGGTCTGCAGCTGGACACTGAGCCATTGACCACAGCTCTTTGTGCGCAGCCATCCTATAGGTCTTCAATTTTATTGTTTTTCTTAGGTCTCAAATTTATCCTGTTTTTCTAGTTCCTGATCTAAGCTTTTGTCTGACCACCACAGAAGTAATTCTAGTTGTAAGTAATAAACATGTTGGGTTCTATCAACATTATTTCATATTCACTTGACAGCTTTTCAATGTCCCTAGAATCATCAGGGAATTGGTCTTCATGGTCTCCCATTTTTTTGCAGTAAGCCATCCCTTAAGGAGACCTTGTATGTGATGTAGGTTCAGTCCTCGAACAGACATCCTATCTCCTCAAGTAGACATAAATTTCGTATTTTCAAGATTAAGTTTAACCCTTAAACCTAACTTCAATGCACCAAAAGTAGAAATACTTTGCCTATCATATGACATGAGGTTGTCTTGGTTGAATTCAGTCAAAGTTTTCTCAGGCTAGTGACCACAACAGACACACATGAACTGGTGTCCCACTGCCCAGTTTCCAAAGGAAAATATTCTACTCAGGTTTCAGATGGTAAAACTTTCAAAAGTTATAGCTATCGTGGTCAGTTACCATTGTCAATGACTATTTTTTGTGAAGGATGTATATACTCTGTTCCTTCAGAGCTGAGAACAATTTTGTTCTGCTGGCTTCCACAAAATATTTTAATGAAATTGTGACACTTCTGTCCGAAAATGGAGCACATTCCTTCTCATCAATGTAATCCTCCCCAATGCCTCTGGTGTTCTCCTGCTCCCTGTTCATTTTTCTGCTGAGGTCTTTTTTTTACACCCAGCTTTTCACGTGGGTCTGAGGTAACCTAGAAGCAGTATTGCTTTCTAGGTTTCAGGACCTGCTTCCTGGCCTGGTTCTGTCCCACACTGTTTCTTATTGTAAATCTAGTTCAGGACTCTGGCCTGTTTGGCCTGTTTCTCATTGTCATTATTCTTCTAAATGGATACTTCACTCAGGATTCTTAACTCCTCTATCAAACAATCCGGTTCCTCTTACAGGAACCTCCATATTTCGTTAACTCAGATAGCAAGGAGGTTTCTTCTTTCCCCCGCTCTGTAAAAGTGACCAATCATCTTTCCTTTCTTCTTTTACTTTTGGGATGTCTAGGACAAGTCCAGCTCTGTTACCACTATTCTGAAGACTTTCAGAGTCTTCTAATTTTTTTTTAGAGTCATGTCCTCACCGCCTCTTTTTCGTTTTGTCATCCACCCTGTGCACAGAAGATGTTTCACATTCTTTCACAAAGGGCAATGGCAAGATGGCTGTTTATGGGATCGCATGGGTTAAGTTGCAGCTTTGCTACTAGCCCTGTGAGTCTGTTATAAAATGCTGTTTTCTAGTGAACTCAACACAAATGGTATATTCTATAACTTATTTATTTTTTTAAAACATAGAAGGCAGTGATGGCATAAGATGGCTAAAAGAATTAGATAGTATCATTTAAAATAACGTATGTGTATGTGTACATGTTTGTTTTGCCATTTCTACTGAACAGCTGCCAAGTAAAGCCATGCAACCAGTATGAGGCACTCAACATCTTCCTCAAAGTCAAAAGGAAAATTATACAGTCCTCTCACAAGGAAAAATATACACTCCTCTCGGAAGAAAGAAGATAACAGGCAGGATGCTCATTACTGAGCAGTATATCTTACTCTGAGAGAAAATGAAGTATATAGAAAATACTGCAAATATGACCTCTGATAGAAAAGCTAAATGAAATATTATTACCCCAGTTTGTGTGAGGGTGGAAAGGATGCAGATACTGACGAGGGATGGAAGGACAAAAAATGCCAGTATATATTTTAAAAAATATTTTTGTATACAAATTCCTATAAGTCAGAACTTTCTAAGAAAATTTAAATGGTAAATCTTAAAACTCTTGAAGCAATTGCTGGTTTTACGAAAACCAATTTTATAACTACAGTGTGCAATGATGAAATGACTGTCCACAGTAGCTTGGATCAGAAGAAGTAAACACAACTTTAATTAAAGATTATTCTTTTGCATCTATATGTGATCATTAAAACTGCAGAGAATGAGAGAATTTTTCCCAAGAAAATTCCAATGGGATTTACTGAATAGCTAAGTTCACCTGACATATTTAAAAGGACTTCTAATTGACATGGAAGTGTTCTGAAATAATGGATTTTACAACGTCTGATGCCCACAGACAGGTGTTTTTCAGACTCTTTTCAGGATCCAAACAGGTGTTTTCACATGATTTGAAACTCCCACAGCATTTCCAGATCTGACTCAAATGTGTGTCTGAGATTTACTTCCAAGTCAATAAAAGACAAATCCAAGAGCTTGTGAAAAACTGCTGCAGAAGAAATGGCATCAAGACAGCTCAGGCCAAGATAAATATTAGGCACGTTTTTGGGTTCCTGTGTCTTTTTCGTTTTGTTGTTGTTTTTTTTTTTTTTTTAACAAAAAAAAAAAAAGCTTTTATGAATGGTCTTGGCATATCACAAAATGCATTAATTTTAAATAAAAGACAAACCCAGACTTGTGTTCAAGCTCACTGCTTCATTCACCTATTAAAGCTGTCATTTAGGAGTGGCTGGAGTGAAAGCAAAGAGTTCCGGCATCTTTTCATCCAGTTGCTGCTGCTTTGTCCACCAGACAGCTGCCTCACATTGTGATCTGAGGAAGAAAGAGCAGCATTTAGCCACACACTGTTTAACAAAGGTCTGAAGGTCATTGTTTTCTCTGTTGGAGGCTATTTTATAGAAGGGTCATGGTATTAAATTTAGAAAATACACCTACAGGGTGTAGGTAACTGATAACTAGGTCTGGATTGGGCCCCTGCAGAGAACACAGTGAGACACATTACAAAATAAAGCATGGGATTTTTCCTTGATTTCCAGGCAAGAAAAGTTTGCCAGTGCTGTGGCCTAGAACAGTCGTGTCCAGATGAACATATTGGAAAGGCTGCATCATGGATAAAGTTGAAGAGTTTGCATATTTTTTTTGGCAAAAAGATGGCTTGGGCGACTAGCTTTTCTAGGAAAGAAATATAATACATGCCAGTTCTCTATAATCCGAGGCACCAGCTAATTAGCAGTCCCATAAGGCAAGTTGCTACAGAGATCAGGTGATATAGTCATTCTTAGAGAAAGGCTTTGTCACATGTAAGCGTGAAATTCTGAGTGTGGAGGTAGAAATGCAGACATAGAATGACAGTCTAGTGGTAAAAAGAGAAACAAGAGTAATTCATGGAGCTCAAGCTACTTGCCTGGTATTCAGAGGGAAAATAAATGCTGATGGACTTTTAACATCTGGAGAAATGCTGATAAAGCATGCCTATGTCTGTTTGACTTCTTCCATGGTGGGAAAACAGAGTTTAAGAAGCAGAAAGGCCTGCCTCTCCCCTGGTCCAGGAGCAGTGAAGTCTCATGAATGCTGCTTTCTGCCACCCCAGTGGTGTGCCCCCCCTGCTGCCCCAAACATAGAGGGAAAGCCTGGCTTCTTTACCCAGGAGTGTCCAGTCCAGGTCTGAGGCTCGTTTTCCTTTCTTTCTTCCTCTGTGGTAAGTGGGAAACTGCAAAGAAGGGTCACACTACTGACATACCATAAAAGAAGGGGGAAAAAAGACTGAAAAAATTAAGAACATGGAAGATAAGGCAAATGCCTCAGCATTAAAAGCTAAAAAGGGGAAATGACACCTGAATATCATCATAAACTGAAAACAACAACAATAACAACAAAAAGCAGTCATTAGAAAATAGAGTTTTTCCAGCAAAAAATCTGTAAAGGATTACATTATTACCCGGAATCATTCACAAGTCACTCAGCGCAACTGTTTGTTTGTGTGGAATGTGGCAAATCTTTGTTTCACGGTATCACCAGACCCTTTCAGAAGCAGCTGTCCCTGAATTTCTGGTACTCTTTGTAACAGAAACTGATATTTCACTCATCTCTTTGAGGACTGAATTTATTATTGTCTCCCTAGGACTCAAAATGGACTGCTCAATATATGTGCCCTAACATCACAGGAGCATTTGCAGTTAAATCTCATAGGTAAGAGAAAGGAGTGAAGAAAAAGGAAGCAAAAAAGCAGCTCCTTGCCTGACAAGACTATTTATTTTGAGTTATAGATGGAAACAAACCCAATTTCTCTGTCTCCTTATGAAGGGAAATAAGTTTTTGAATTTTGATGTTCTGACAGCAGGCAACAATGAAGGTGGCATGTCAGAGCAATGAATTCCTTAGCTCAAAAATTCCTTAGCTCAAAATTCCTTGTCAAAGCCAGGATTTTACATTTACTTATTTTCAGTTTTTATTCCTTCGCAGCCAAATTTCTCCTCCTTTTTTCCCTTCTGACTCTTTTTCTTCTCCATTTTTCCTTAGGTTCTTACATTTTTCCCCAGCACCAAGCTGAAGTTCTTCAGCTATGATAGAATGCTACAGTTCTCAATTCTGGCAGCATAATCTGCCTTGCTGTTTGTTTGCAGTAGTACCTGAATAGGTGATGAAGTTTCTGAGAGCACAGCTTCCTTACTTTGTTCTTTTGAGGCTGTTGAAGGCAGTTTTTGGGGAGAATTTGAATGCATCTTACCTAACAGAAGGATTGCGATTAATTCCTGTTCCAAGCCTGAAAGTGAATTTGGGAGATAGGAAATGTCAGAAACTGGGAAATGTGGGACCACTAAAATACTTGGCACTGCAGGAAACCATAATTTTATAACTGTTACTCACCAGAGCCCTGGGGAGCAGTGGCCAGTATACCCATGTCAGGGCGAGAACTGTGCTCTTTGCTGGGAGTGAGAGGCTCAACCCACTCACCCAAGTCACCCAGCAGCTAGGAGAGATGAGCGGGACCAGTTGCTGCATGCCAATATGTGGAGGTCCTGGCACGCAAGGACAGTGAAGAGGCTGGAGCACAAGAAGCCTTTTGAATTTCTCTATCTAAATCATTTGCACCTTGTAGTCTCCTACTGGAGCTGACAGCAGAGTTGTCAAACCCTGCCATGCAGCTGGACACAGCTGTCTCCAGTGCTTAAATGAACGCCAGTGAAGTGTAAAACCTCAAATGGGCCAAAAGGCACTTTCACCTCCAGACCGTTGTAGCAGAATCCATGCAAAGTGCAGCTTTCCATACCAGCTTTTGTATCTTCCTTGCATAATCCTGAGCATTTCTCTCCAGGTTTGGTTGACAAGTGCATCTTTTGTAAGACCTATGTTGGGAATAGCTCTGACTGGACCGCCATAGCACTGGAGAGCAGCTCAGAAGTTTCACTGGGTCTTTTTCTGCATTGCTTGCATCATTCACACAGGCAAGAACTTATGACCATGAGAAAGGGAACTATTACATAAAGGAGCGGGGGGGATTGGAAGGCAGGTTTTAAAAATTTCTTACAGTAATAGTTACATTTAAACTCACTTGGGTGCTTAAACCAAATTTAGTCCCCTGAGGCTGAAATCCTCTGCTCTGGAGGCAATGGGGAAGCTTCACCTGCATCAGGCATTAGTATCTTTATATCTTTATAAAAATACATTGAAAAATATTTTTAAATAAGAGAGGCTGTGACAGATCCACTTTAGTGGCTTCAAAAACCAGAAAGGGCTTGCTTTTCACATACCTAGCACTGCATTTGTATTTGCAAGAGTAGATTTGCCTGACTAATTCAGCTGTGTCAGATAAAAATTCATCACCCTGTATGCAGTGAACCACAATGAATTCATGTGGTATTGTGGAATGACTGCAAGAAATCCAGCACACAGATTTATATTAATGTAACAAAAATATTAATATTCAAAGTTTAGCCTAATTTGTATCATGAATGGACATCAACCAAAGGCACAGCTAAAATTTCCTGATTTTTTTTCAAAGATGATGATGGTTCTTGAATAAAAATGCTATAAAACATTGCTTAGAATACAGTTTGCACTGCACACAAAGGATATGAACAGTCAATGCCCAGGACTGAGAAACTGGAATACTGTAATTCTGAAACTCAATCTTAAATAATGAACAGTTGCAGTGAAAACAAAGTAAAAAAAACACCCAACCCGCTGGAAACCTCACAGCAAAAGAAAGACTTTCACTGTGTGCAACTCCCAGAGCTGAGGCCGGGCATAGCCAGATAAAAAGCTGGCTGGTTTCATTAATCTGCAATTGCAAAAAGGTGTGTTTTAATTGTTTCTTTAAAAGACTACAAGCATCCTTTAATGAAAGTAACTACAGCAAGGATTAGTAGAATTCAATTAACCACAACAGGTGTATGTTAGAGATCTTTAAACCACAGAACACAACATGGTCCTTTAGAGCAACCAGCAAATTATCTGCTAATGAATGCTGTCAGGAAAGCCTTAGAAGTGGCAGCATTGCCAAGGCTCTATCAGCAGGAAAATAAGGGCAGTTGTAAGCATTAAGATTGATGGCTGTTAATGAAGGAGCCAGCAGCAATGGACCAGATTGCATTTTTCCACAGGTAACCTGAAGGAATTCAGTGTAATTCCTGAACAACGTTTACTGGCAGCCATATAGGAAAACCTGAGCTGGAACTGAATGCTGTTGGTCCCTGGAAACAGCCTTGGAGATGGCAGTAATGAAGTCTCATTGCATCTCCCCTTAGGAGAGCATCATGTCTATGATATTTATGGCTGTGAATGAAGTAAGAACTTGGTTCTGCATTTAGAAGCAGTTTCTTATCTTGGGGTGGGGAGAGTTGGGGGGTGGGTGAGTGAAGAACTGAACTATGAAAACTCACAGGCTGCAACTTCCAATAGTTTCTAACTTAGAAGAATGATGGAAAGACAATGACCTAGCAGGTTAAAGAAGTTCTGGAAACTGTGTGGCACCATATTTCAACTTACTCTTTTCATACAATTTTTATGTTCTAAAATTTCAGGTGCTGGAGTTTTGCACCAAGATAAAGATCTCAGATTTTTTTTTTTTTTAAATAACCAATTTTTCAGTTTGTGAGACAAAATGTTTGATATGTCCATCTAAATGGCTCTCACACCAAACGACAGGTACAAAGAAAAACATGTCTTGGTCTTTAAGCTACTTTCAGGACTCCTGAATAGGCCTAACTGGTTTTAATTTTGGGGGATTGGCCAGCACAAGTATGCCTACCAAGAGGTAAAAGGAAGGACATGATTTTAAGAGAAAAATATAAACCCGTGAAATGTTTAAAATATGCAAAAATGTTCCTGTTTCCCATATCTTTTGATTCTTACATAATATTAATCTTAAAGACAATGCTATGGCAGATTGGAAGTTTTGAGCCATATCTGATGACAAGAGTTTTCAAAATGCTTTGACTTCTTTTTGGCAGAGACAGTACTTTTTGCTGTAGCAAGCACTGAAACAGCAATTTTTGAGGTGTTGAAACTGGAGACTGCTCAAAATGTTGGTCAAATGGATAGCAGAAGTGTTCATACTCTCACTTTTCACTGGATTCTGCAGTTTATGGTGAAATTTGGGAAATAATCTGAAAGCCTTTTTCAGAAGATATCAACACTACTTCTGTATGGAAAGCAAATGACCATAACCTTCAGAGTTCTGGATATTGAAGTCATCCAGGGATATTGAAGTCATCCAGGTCATTGTATGAAGATGCTCTTAACCTCAGCAGTAAATCATAAAGAGTGGGATTTCTAAAATGGCTTTTTCAGCTCATTGGAATCAGCAGCAGGAGCCAATATGTTTCAACGAGAACAAGGAGGGGACTGCTGCTGAGGGGTTTTAAAAATCCAGCCTCCACTCTTGTTTGAAGTAAATATGTGTTGATTAATCTTAAACTTAACAGATTGAGGAGCTGCAGGCAAGTTTTATTAAAGACCAGGTGACCCATTTCATTTCTGAGTAGAAAAGCGAATGTGAAGTGAAAATCTTTCAAGTGAAACTACGCTGGGTATGTCATACTTGTTTGCTGCTTGATTAAGAGTACACAGAGCAATGGTTTTAACTCAAAAGAAAAGAAGGAACAAAAGGGTGACAAATGAGTTGAAATACAGAGATTAAAGATTCATGCAGCTTTTTCATCCTGCTGGTGCTGAACCACACTTAGCATGTTTGAGAAAGATGACTGAAGCAATGTTGTGTTCTGGGTAATGGACTGATTAAATAACGTTACAAAGAACATTGAAGAATGCAAAGAGATTTTACTGCATAATGGACAGAAAAGGGCATTACCTTCTGAAATAACAATGAGCCTGGTCTTTGGCAAATCTTTACACACTCCACAAAGTTGTGGGGAAAGCTTTACAAGGAAGGCATGAAGCTGTAAGGCTGAAACTAGGAAGGCAACATAAGCAAGATGAAAAAGGTGAGTGTGCTTGGGAAGGAAAACAGCTAATACCGCTCTATCTGCAAAATCGTGAAATGATTTTGGGAATGTGAAATTAATGTGAAGGAGACAAGTCTAAAAACTCAAAACCAATGTCCTTTGCTCCTTCAAGTTAGGGAAGTTATCAACATTAAGACTTTAGTACTACAAACAAAATCATCTTTGCAAAGTTAGTGATGACTACTGCAGAATGAATACTAGATTACTTTCTGATAGCAAATGCTAGTATTTCAGCAAGGAAGAAGATTAAGAAATAGTGAAACTTTCCATTTGATATTTTCTATCAAAGCAGCACACTTAAGACATTCATGAAACAGAACAGTTCACACTGTTGTTTTGTGCTTAATACCATTCCTGCCATCTTCCTAAGATTTCTTTGAAAATGTTTCTTTTCTGGCAATTTCATCATTAATTTGTATCTTTGTTGCTACCTTGTCCCCAGAAGGGTATAATCAGGGTGACCACTGGAGAGTGTATCTCTCCTGGCACATCTGCAGCTGCATGAATTGCAGGATGTATGCTACTGCTAGATCAGAGGTAAGACTGTGCGGTGTTTTTTGATCCAGGGGCCAGAGGGAATGTCAGTGCCTTGAGGAAATGCAGCATCAAAAGCCAGTGCAGATTCACTGTCAAGTAGTTGAAAATTTATTTCATCTTATTTATTCTAGTGATAATATCAGAAAGCTTGAGAAGCACCACAGGTAAAAACATGTTTGACAGGGAATCCCTCACCAGCAATACTCTCAAGACACTGTACGACTGACACGTTTGAGGATACCAGATTGCACTCCACTAGTTGTAACTTAAATTTTTGCTACAGGGTCATAACAGCTAAATCAGCTTAATTTTTCAGATCCTAAATGGTCTACTGTGCTGCTTTCCAATCGCAGTACACAAGGGTTCATTGGTTCAAGTGGGAGTTTAGATCTGCTGCTCTGAAGCTTTTCGGTGAAAATGTAGAGGTATTTGAGTGGGTCTTATTTCCACTAAAATTTCTGGATTTCTTCCAAAGTACAAATTTTCCCAATTTAAGCTAGTGGTGCCCCAGTAGATGCATCATAAAAGCTCAGCTGTGTTACTCCTCTGTAGATAGGTTTATTCTAGCAATTACATTGGCCCAATATATTTTTTTTATTAAACTCAAATAGAAAGGAAATAATTAGATATGATAGCTGTTATATAAGAGAGTATACTGAGGGTGAAGTAATTAAGCTGTAATTGTGTTAAAATATGTTTTTCATTAAAATTGTAAGAAGTCTGTTAAATGATTAGCTAAAATTTTTAGGGTCTTTGAAGTCCAATCAGCTTTTTGTTTCTGCAGACAGATCAGGGGGATTTACAATCTGCGAATGTGTGTTTGGGTAATGCACTAACTCACACTATCAATACCAAAGTGTTTCCCATCTTGTTTGATTTTACCAAATGTTGTTCATTATTGATAGTGCTACAAAATGTGTGAGATACTTTTCCAAAGACGAAATGGAGTTGCTATGAGGCACTCTGAAATCTAAAACCTGTCTGCATATTTACAAACAATCTAAGTACCTAATCTACTGAGAGAGCTTTTACTTATTTTTTTTTAAATGAAGTTAACCCTTTTATTTTATCTGTCCTACTTTTAGAACTATCTCCTGCAAAAAGCTGTATTCTAGGGAAATATGTTTGTCTGCTTTGAGTAGGGATGATGTTACACCTTCAGTGACTCCACAAGTGATCTGTGACAGTGCCCCAGCTATCCTTGTCACTGTAGAAGACGCTTGGACACCCTGAATTGTTTTGGTCTGCTTTGGTTCCCCACACCACTGAATTGAAAAGATGTTCAGCTAGCAGCCAAATAACCCAGGTTCTGTGTTTTTTAACACATGATGAATCTTCTAAGACACATTAAAACACAGACTTCCAGATCACTGGTAGTACTTGTCTATATGAGGAAACATGCAGAAAGAAAACCCCCAACAGTCTCCATGAAGTTGCATGCACAGGGTCATTTTTGTGTAAATAATCAGTCTTTCTTGATGGTAGCAAGAGTTACAGGGAAAACACTGAGTACAAGAGAGCAAGTTCTTTACAGCTGCAAAGCAAGCTGAAGACAGACTCTTGACCATAAACCCTACTGGTCCACAGCATGCCATGAGAGCTGCAAAGCCATGGCAGCATACAGATAGATGGAAATCTTTAGACAAGCATTAGCCTTGGAAAATAAGTAGAGATTGTCTTTGTTTCATGGAGGACCTTTCAAGCAAATTGAGAACTGACATGTCTTAAGAGTAAGCTGAAAGAAGTAAAAAATTGCTGCAGTATAGACCTTCACCTTCAGAACATCCTAAGGAGCTACAAAAGCAGTTATTGCATACAAAGGTGCTGCTTAAGGGGCATCAAGTCTAATGTACTAAAAAGTTAGGTGCAGGTTAAAGGAATTAAGAGATTTTTTTAGGATACAAAGTCAGTGGATGAGTTAAAAGGTTGCATTTCTGTCTGAGATCCTGTGGTGTAGACCAATTTACTAAAAACAGCTAGTCATGTGTCCTCTTCAGTTAGCTAAAATAATCAAATAACTAATGTGGTGGTGAACAGGGGGTACTGTAATGGCACATCTCTAGAGGTTCCTGACTTAACCTTTGAGCTACAGGCTCTGTACCGCCTTCTGTTCCTCCAGCAATAAATCTGCTTTATGCATCATGAAGCAAACCTCCACCTGAGAAATGGTAAAAACTTCCTGACAATGTCTTTTAGAGACCATGTTTCTAAACCCTCAATTTCAACACTAATTTGGCTTTTCTGAGGTGAAAAATGCATGTCATTGCAATCCTGCAAAAGCACCAAGCTTGAGGTTATAGGGAGACTATATTTTTCTCCTAATCTTTTCAGAAAGTGAATCTCTTTGTGTGCAACCTCCTAAAAGATGAATAAAGATGCTTTGCAGAAAGCCAAGCAGCACAGTACCACGTCAGATTTGGTGGACTACTGTTCTGGTCAGGAATGGTCATTCTGGGGGGCTGAGAATCCAAACTGATCTAGGCACAAAACTGAATTTAACACTGTAAATGACTGAAGAGTTTAGGGACCAGACAGCACATCTGGGGAAAACCCAAATTAGGGAATTTAAGTGGAATCTCACCTTTTTTTTGCTTAAAAGAAATACTGTGAAAAAAAAAATACTGTGATGATTAATAAGGTACTGGATATTAGAGGAGACAACTGAGATGGTTGGATGTTGGGTGTAAAGGTAATAAAGATCACATTTCATATGTATGCAGCATTGTTGACTGAACTCACGAACAAGATCTTAGAAGTAGGAGAGATGTAGCCATGGATGATAGCGAGAGCAATGGAGGAATGTGGAAATATAAGAGAGAAAATGAGCAGAAGAGGGTGACAGCAAAGATTATAATCTGTTCAGCAGGAGGACTAAAAATACAGATGCCTGACTGAATGAAGAGAAGGACCATGGAGGGGCATGACTGTGAGAACAGGAGAATAAAGTCAGGCTTACAGCAGGAAAATGGATTGTAAGAATGAAGGGTTTTCAAAGGAGAAAGAAGAAGAGAAATAGAAACAAATGAAAAAAAATCACAGGTATGATTATCAGATGCATAAAAAGGTTGATATGATGAAAGTGGTAAGTGGCAAGGTCCAGGAACAGAAAAATTATGTGCTGGAGAGTGTAAAAGATCAGAGTTAGAATGGCCTGCTGGTAGATGGACATGGGGAAAGAGGGACTGAAGAATCATATCAACAGTGGAAACTATAGCAAAATCTGCATGAGACAAATAATACTGTCATACTGCTGTTGTAATGGCACAGGGATGACACGATCAGCCTGAATAAAGTTTTTGAAGAAGAAAAGATCTAAATCTTCTGTTAAATTATTAAAACTGGAGAGATAAAAGGATCAAATCATGACAAGACCAGGCAGTTGTACTAAATGGTTGTCATAAGTCCTTTCCAACAGTTCCATTCTGTTCCATTCTATTCTATATGAAGGACTGGTGCTATGAAGGAGTCACAGACATTTTTAATAACTTAGGAGATGTTTATAAAATGAAGGAAGCTGATACTGGATTCTGCCAGTGGATTTTGGGGATATTTTGGTGCTTTTGGTTTCTTTTTAATAAATGTTTTATTAGTGAGTTTAAAGTAAAATGTCAGTTGTGACTAAACTATCAGAGAGTGAAGTTAATGAACCAGCTTACTTCATTGTAGAAATATTTTAATGGACGACGAGTGTATATATATTATAAACAATAGTGACTGCAACACTTGTGATAAATGAATTAAAACTAGGAGGGCTAAACCAAAACAGGAAAAGCTGTTGATGAAATATAAGATTCAGCATCATTCAGGAAAAACTGAATGAGAGAAAAAGTCTACCTTGTCAAAAAAGTATTTTTCAGGTAAAAATAGCAGTTTATTTCAAGCTTCTAAAATGACATCTAATGTATTTGTACGTATTCATTTATCCTAAAATTGTAATACTGATTGTTAAAAAAACCAAAAGCTTCAGATGATGATATTAACAATTCTCTTGATGGTGTAGAAGTTGAGGGGTAAATGAAAACATTTCCTAGCAGAACTGGGCCCAGTTACAGCAAAGATAGATGAAAGAGCAGAAGTAGTACACAGGATGTCTGATATTTACAGTGGCACCATTTGCCCTTTGGGCCTGGCATCATTCTGCAGAAAGTTTAAAGTTGTGTTTCTCCCATTATTTTCAACTCTATTATGCTATGATCAAAGTCTTTTAAAACCATTAGCTCTCCTAATTCAAAGCCACCATAAATGGGAGAGAAAAAAATGACAGTCTTACATTCTTATAGCTCCCTCTGTGTATTCCTTCCCTTGGTAAAACCCAAAAGTCTTTTATGATAAATATTTTAAGCAGTTAAAATTAAATTAAGCTTATTAAATCAATATCTCACTGTGTGGTAAAAGCAGCACTAAAGCTTTAAAAAAAAAAACCATAAAATTTTGAAGCATTGGTAATAGAAAATGGTATCCTTTTTAGATTTTCCCTGTACAGTAACTAGGATTTCATGCTTGGTCTGATGAATACTTCCATGACTTTTTTAAGATATTTTGGGAAGCTTTGACACTCTGGAGAGCCAGATACTGTGGAACAGGAAATCTTAACTTGAATTAAGTCTTTTAAATGGATATAAGGAAACACTAACACAAAGTTTTCACATTTTTTAATATTGATTAAATGTTTAAGAAGCTTTTGTGCTAGTGTGGTTTATTTTTCTCAATTTTGAAGTTTTAATTTTTTCTGTTTTTATATGATATTTCAGTGTCAAAATAACCTGATGTTACTCACTAAAGAATTCTTAAAACGTGCAAGCAACAGAAAGGACCTTTCTGAATAACAGGGAAAAAATACTTGGTTTTATGTCACTGTCAAAACTCACACTGAGTTAAATAGTGTTAGGATTTTACTGAATGAGTCTAACTACTTATTTATGTAGTTTGGTGTAGTCAGTGGAAATCGGCACATTATTTTAATTTTTCCAAAAACATGCTATTTCAAGAAGATAGAATTCATGGATTGATCTGAGTGCCTTTCTTTTCTAAATGCAATATATATTTATATTTCTACAGCTGTTAGACAAAAATTTACTGCTGAGAAATACTACGGTAGATGTTCTTTAGTCCTAGAGTAATTTTTATTAAATTGTGTTACTAATATTACCATTATATGTTGTCAGTTAGTTCATATATTTCCATTTCTAACTGCCAGAGCATTTTACATAGTAAGATATTTTTCAATATTCCAGTTTTCTGAATGGAAAGACTCAGAAATGTGTCATGAATTCAAAATGGTCTTACGAAGTGATGTGTACTTTGAGTACACTGTACTCTGAGTACACAGTACTCAGAGTCCAAAACCCTGAGTCCAAAAACACTGTAAGTCCAAGACTACACACAAAGTACAGTTTTAATACTGTTGAAAATTCAAGGAATTCATTTTATAGCGTGGGGAAGACAAGATTTTATATAGCGGTTGTCACTGAATGACACTTTTCATTCTCAGAATCCAATCCTGCAGTTTTAAGCGGTGATGACAAAGACTTTCTCAAGAAATAACCATATTAACTTCTCATCTGAGCTCTTTGAGTTGAGAAAAGATAATGAATTCTGATGATTTGCTTTACAAATATCCTGCACTGGAATCAGAAGTTTGGGAAAACTTGTCAATAATCCTTACTGGGTGTTTAAGTTAATGACATTTCTCAAGGACACCACACTTAAAACTTTGACTGCCTTTGAATGTTTTAATTTCTGATTATTTTTTCTTTTTTCTTTAGAATAGAAACAAGTAGGTTGGAAAAGACCTTCAAGATCATCAAGTCCAACCACTGCCCCAGGACTCCTAAGAACACCTCATCACGGAGGGCCTTATCTACATGATTATTGAACACTTCCAGGGAACACTTCCACTCCTGGGAAGCCTGTTCCAATACCGGATTATCAACTCTGAGAAGAAATTTTTCTTAGTATCCAATCTAAATGAAGAAAAAGAAACCTAACAGCATGTGTGTAGATTATTTAATATATTTTTTTTTCCTTGAAGAGATGTCCATGTCCTCCTCATGTATTTACTTAAAGATCAAGAGGTTTTCTAAGGATATGAGAAAAGAACATCATTGTTCCATTTTCAAACTCTTTTTTGAAACAGAGATTTTGAACATCTTTGAGATACTTCTATTTCTAGAGACCACATGAAGTTCTTTCCTATCACACCAGAGTATCCTTGCTGTCCTAAGAATGTTTCTTTCCTCAGTTGCTTTCGCACAAGATTTTACTGTCTTTGTGAGTAGCCTGGGTCTATGATTAGCAATTCCTTTCAGTTGTTTTGGGAGTGGTCTTAATTGCCTCAAAACCAGGGTTTCAATGAGCATTTTATAACTGGAAGCCATCTTCCTTAAAAGGCTTAGGGAGGTGAGGGGAAAGGAAATATCAAAGCTTACTATTCTCTCATGAATGCATTTTGTTTCTCAATATTGCAAAAGTCAGGAGTTCTATGTAAACTGTCCTGGATAAACATCTGTCTTACGCATGAATATTGCCAAGCTGGTATATGTGACAGAACAAATAAAATGTCCCCAAAGCTCTGAAGTGATTATTTACAACACTCATTTAACACTATGCTAATTCTTAAGACAAGAGTGTAGTGAATGTAGTGAGCAGCTGGTGCTTATGGTATTTACTGAAGAACTTCAGAGTAACGTTCTGTCAAGAGCAATCTGATATATATACATACATACATACATAGAGAGGGGTTCATTTATGTGTCAGGTTACAAGACAGACAGTCACCCAGAGAGTACTGCTCACCTATCAGTCTGCTTAAAACTGTCAATGAATAAACTCTTTGTGGTAGAAATTGAAAATGATGTCTGTGTAAAGAGCCCTGGATTATTAAGGACTTGGAACCTAAATAGATCTCATTAAATGTGAAGCTTCAATAAATTGCACTAAAAAAATTGCGTAGGAAACAGTGTGCTCAGCTCTCTAAGGTGCTATAAGGAGTGGTTTGATGTGCTTTTCAGACCTAATGCTGTAACACAACTGACTCCCCTTCCAGACACATAAGGTGGCCTAACACCTTGCCCTCATCTGTTGGTGGCTGAACCATGTACCTGGCATCCTGGTTAATGCAGGTTGTCATGACAGTATCAACAGGCAAGGCTGAGCCCTCAGGTCCATCCTCAAATGCAGCACCCTCTTCTCTCGCGCTGGAAGAATCTTTGTGAAGACCTGTTTGTATCCATGCAGTTATGTCAGCTGCAGAATTATTGCTTGCATTCACCTCCACAAAACTGGCTGACCAAATCACAGTTAATTGGCTCCCCAAATTGGCCTTTCACTGTCTAGCAACTCCCCAAGCCCAAAGAGTCTTACAGTGCAAATAGCTGATAGGTAGAAGGCTTAGGCTTTTAGGCTGTTAGGCTGTTATCCTCCTTATAGATTGCGTTGGGCATCTAGGAAATATCTGTTCTATAAGATACAATCAGACCGTGATTGGTACATTTTAGTCTCCCCAACAACCTTGACTTTATTTTTCTCATGTCTGCACAATACTTTATTCTTTCTTCACAGTGATTGTAACTCCCTCTTGCAAGGAAATCATGAGTGTACAGTCACTCTCCTTGCTTCTGCCAACACCCACATACCAGATGGCCCAAGAAACAAGTGGGTCACTCAGGAGAGACAGAATGTGAAAAGCCAAGATATAGTTTATAGCTGTCAAAACTTCTTCAACTGGCAGGCCAGCTCCTTTATCTCCAGCTTGTCTCTGCAGACCTGGCACTAGAGAGGGCATTTTTTTTCAGTGCTTTCTGTCTGGCACTGAACAATAGAGCTGTAACACAAGTTTAAAGTATCACGTCTTTATATTACTACAGAGAAATCTGGCTGAAGCAGTGCTCTGTTGAGCAACAGCCTGAAATGAAGAAGGGCTTAAAAGCAGAACGCCATGGATCTCACAGTATCAGAGATGCCTATCTCCAAATATATTACTTCGTTATGTGTAGGTCAGAGAATGGGCCTAGGAAAGCCAGCACCATGAAGTAGCAAGGAGTGAACTTCAGTGCTTCCGGAATAGAAGCGGAACTGCTTACTAGGCAAAGTGAGGTCATCATGGAAGTATTGCTGCTGATTACTGGTAAAGCTTTCAAGCCAATACTGAAATGTTTCTGCAAGGAAATATAATTTTTAGGGGTCAGGAGGGAATATTTCTCAGCTTTGAGGTAAACTCTATATCATCATTTGTCTCCTACACACTGATAGGCTTTGCATGTCTCAAGCTGTTCTATCATTTGTGGTCAATGTTGTCTTAATTCATTTACAAAATATCTTTCTTATTCCAACTGAGGCTAGATTTCTAAGGTTAATTATCAAGGCTGAGACGGAAAAGCAACAGCATATAGAAGAAACCAGTAAATACCTACATGAGGTATACTTCAACTTAAGGAGCCAGGATCCTTCCTGACCACTAGGTGCAGAAGGCCTTGAATGACCTCCCCTGCTAGTCCCACATACCCACAGCCAAGGGAGGATGAATTGGGTAAATCAAGACAAGGCATGTTAGCCACAGCAAGCTGGAGGAAAGCTCTAAAAAAGTCAGCTAATTTAGGAACTCGGGTCACAGTTCTTGTCCAGGAGGTAGAAACTAAACTGTGCTCTTATATTTTTGATTGTTACTGGATTTATAGGCTCTGGGTTAGACGTAACTGCTACTTAAACAGAGACTGTGTTCTTTTACTCATTTGTGCTAGGGAAATCCCCTTCCCACTTGTTTTTAGATATGTCACGAGGAAGGAGACTTCAAATAACATAGGGTATACATCACCATGTTCTTACACAGCTGATTTCTGTATCTTGTACATGGGGCAAAGCAAAACTGACATTTCACTGGACTATTTTTTATGGTGGGACATGAGAACAAGAGACCAGCGCTAACAGAGGGGGTAATACTCTGCTAAACTACCCTCCAGGTATGTTTTATGCAAACCCACTACTTAACCCCACCCCCTGTACTGAATAGAGTCGTTTGGAAACACAAAGTGGTTTAATTTCTGGCTAAATAACATCTAGACAGTTTCTGAATAAGCCCTAATATTCCTGGCTCTTATAAATGAAACTCTGGGGAATGAAAAAGATGTTCTCAGTGAACAACCTTCAGACTAATTTCTCATGTAGAGCCAAGACTGAATGACTGAAAGGCTCATTTTCCAGTTCAGATGCCTTCAATCCCTCATGAGCAATTCTGACTTAAAGTAAATCAAAAGGCATATTAGTAGGTTAAGTAAAAGCAGAACTCTCTGTTCTGTCTGTGGTATAATCATTAAATCATAGAATAGTTATGTTCGGAAAGGATCTTAAAGTTCCAGCCCCCCTGCCATGGGCAGGGATGCTTCACATTAGACCATGTTGCCCAAGGTTCTGTCCAACCTGGCCTTGAACATTGCCAGAGACGGAGCATTCACAGGTTCTCTGGGCAACCTGTTCCAGTGCCTCACCACCCTCACAGTAAAAAACTACTTCCTTATATCTAATCTAAACTTCCCCTGTTTAAGTTTGAACCCGTAGTCTTGTCACTACAGTCCCTAATGAAGAGTCCATCCCCAGCATCCCTATAGGCCCCCTTCAGATACTGGAAGGCTGCTATGAGGTCTCCACGCAGCCTTCTCTTCTCCAGGCTGAACAGCCCCAACTTCCTCAGCCTGTCTTCATATGGGAGGTGCTCCAGTCCCCTGATCATCCTTGTGGCCCTCCTCTGGACTTGTTCCAACAGTTCCATGTCCTTATGTTGAGGACACCAGAACTGCACACAATACTCCAGGTGAGGTCCCAGGAGAGCAGAGTAGAGGGGCAGGATCACCTCCTTCGCCCTGCTGGTCATGCTCCTTTTGATGCAGCCCAGGATACGGTTGGCTTTCTGGGCTGCGAGTGCACACTGAAGCCGGCTCATGTTAATTTTCTCATCAACCGGTACCCCCAAGTCCTTCTCCGCAGGACTGCTCTGAATCACTTCTCTGCCCAACCTGTAGCTGTGCCTGGGATTGCCCCTACAGAGGTGCAGGACCTTGCACTTTGCTTGGTTGAACTTCATGAGGTTAACACCTCCCAGGTGTGTCAAGGTCCCTCTTGGATGTCATCCTTTCCCTCCAGTGTGTCAACCGAACCAGATAACTTATTATTTCTAGCATGTCAAAGGAGGTAATCCTTCCACCTCTAGTACTAGTGAGATGCACCTGGAGTGCTAGGTCCAATTCTGGACTCCCCAATACAAGGGAGATATGGATATACAAAAGTCAGTCTAGGGGAGGGCCATGAAGATAACTAAGGGCTTGGAGCATCTGACTTATGAGGAGTGACTGAAAAAGTTGTGACTGTTCAACCTGAAGAAAAGAAGGCTCAGACAGGTCTTTGACGACTTCAAGTTTGTTTCCCAAATGCAAAGAGAGGAAACAAAACAATGATTAGCCTCCCTTGCTTCCAAACTTGCATTAAGGCACATTAGAAAATCAAAATCATAACAAAGCTTGTGTAGTCAGTGATTTTTGTAAGGATTCCAAAGATCATGTGTTCCTGTCAACATGTTTCCAAAGGTTTTGACCAGGGCACTCAAATTGGCTCCATAAGGTTCTAATCATCTTCAGAAGATGATTAAATAATTTTCCTTCATTCGAAGGGCAGCACTACAACGACTCCTTCAACACCTGCAGCTTGTTAATGATGCAACTAGGAAACTGGCATCCTCAGAGACGCTATTGTTTATCAATTGTACACCACTCTGGGCTTTGACCACTAAATCTGCCTTATCTTCTGTCGTTCAGTTCACAAGTTTTGTTAGATTAGTTTACATAGAAACATGGTAAACAGCACTGAGCTTTCTGTGTGTTTTTCATAAAATAAATTGTGATTGCCAAGCTCTAATTTTCTGTAACAAAGGCCTTTAGGGAGCCATCTGCTGCAAATGTGTCCCTATCATAAACATAAGGCTTGAAAACACAACTCTGAGGAAGCTATTTTGCACATACCATTATTAACTGAAAGTACAATTACATGACTGACTTGTTTTCTCTGGAAATAATGATAAGTATCGAGTCATGCATGGTTCCTTGAAAACCGCTGACTGTGAATTCACCTCATTAAATCTGCCTCTTATTTTACTGTCTGGTAGCTTTGGTATGAACCACCCTTGCCATGTTAAAGACATTTTATGTAGCTTACTGATATGCTTACTGCTACAGAAGTGACTTTTGTTAATTTGTCCTTTAAGTAAAGACTGTTATTTGTGTAGAAAAGCAGAAGGCCACAATAAACTCACTGTTTATAAAAATGGGAAAATCCTTATTGCTTTCAAGAGGGTCAGTATTTTTCAAATAGAGTGCATGAGATCGTTCTGAGCACAAGATTTTCATTTGCTCTCTAACGGTGCTCTTCCCCTCTTCCTTGCACCTTGTGTTGTACGAGTGAATGAGGCATTTCTCTTCCCACAGAGATTATACATATGCTGTTTCCAATGTCATTCCTTGGAGTCTCATCCAGCCTTTGTGAAGTCTGTGATATTACCTGGGATGTGATCTGGGGCAGGATTTGTCCCAGCATGTGTAAAATGTTATGAAGCATTTTACAATGCTTTTGTCCAAGTACTGCTACGTTAAACATCAGTGGTGTTGTCTTATGTAGCTATGTGAATTGTTGACTGAAAACAAACCATAGCTGCTGAAATCTAGGAAAACCTACTAAAATGTCATCAGTCATTTTTAACCTTTTTTCACAGTACGTAGACTTGAGCAAGACCTTGTGCACAAATATAATAGGAATTTTATTCCTTAGCTCTTCCATTTGTTCCCATTGACCTCTAATATGGTCATCATACTTGACTAAAACCAGAAGATGTTCATAGTAAACAGAAGAATACAGCTTTTGGGGCATTTGATGCAGGAAGGGTTGGATGAACCCTTCATCATAAAAAATTAGTGCTGTTACAACATCTTCATTGTCTGTGTTTAGGGAGCACTGAATCCCTGCTTTAGTGTCATTGTTTAAGGAACAGAAGAGAAAAAATATTTCATGTCATACTGGAAGGAAGAAAAAAAGCAATACTGCTCAGTTTGTGTAGAAGGCTTTTCCTGAGATTTCTATCTAAATGCAGATATTCAGTTTTCAGCTTTGTACAATCTGTATAAGAAATCCCTCAAGATGAAGATGCTGAGAAGAAATTAATATTTAAATTGAAATTTGCTTTATTTCTAGAAGACAAATTTCTCAAGCACATTTTGTGTCACTTTAGCAATGTGTTGAGCTTTCTTTATCTCCCTGAAACACTGAAAATGTGCAAAAGATGAAACCAAGGGGAAAAAAGACAAGCCTAGGACTGTGTTTGAAATAATGATCTTTCATCCTTGTTTAGTCTACTTCTGCAAGTACTAAAGCAGAGAGATTTCTCCAGCATTAAATAAGACAAACTAATTTTCCAGACTTGAGTTTAGTATTTCTTTCAGCTCCCAGGCAGGTAACATTAATAACTCTGTTAAATTTTACTCCATTCGCATAAGGATTGGGGGGTGGGGGGTGTGGTTTTATTTTCCTACAAGAGGAAAAAGGAATTCTCACTGTAGAACACAATCCAAACTCAATGAAGAAAGTAGAAATAGAATCTGACAACTTAGACTGTAAGGGGAGATTTCTGATTGGCTGTCTGTGCTGTCACACTCTTGACAGTGATGTAGAAAGAGTCATGGCGGTCCACTTCATTGTACTAGGACTGTGGGGTGGAAAAACTTGTTCCATTTCTTCTGGATCACTGTGTAAGGGAGGTAACTCAAATTGCTCAAATACTGCCAAGGAGTCAATCAACATTTTGTTTCTAATTGCTCTCCCTTGAAGATATTTGTTTTGAGTCATCTAGCTGACATGGGAGTTACTCTATACTGTGACACCAAGGAGATGAGAGTAGTAGAAGACCCTCAGGAAAGACTGGATAGCTCAGAGAGGAGGGAGTAGCAAGATGGAGGGGTTAGAATGACATGAGCAGAGAGGTGATTGAATTCCTCAGTATAAGAACATGACATAAGGATCTTGAAAGTGAGACTAAAATCTCCATCATCAATGCCCACATCTCCAATATTGTTGCTTTCAGACAATGTAGGCAAGTGGTGAACTACACAATAGAAAACAAAGCAAGATGCCAAGGAGGATCTGTGAATTTTTAGCATAAACCGAAATTTGAAGGCATGTGATTGCGTATAGTGAGCCACTGTTAGGGTATAGGGGACTCAAGCAGGAAGAATACGTTTCCAAAGTAGTAGACCTGACACAATGTTCAGGATGTTTGGATTTGTGCTTTTTGTCAGACTTTGGTGAATGGAGGCCTCCTCCAAGTGAAAAAATAAAAAGCCATTAACTCAGTGCTGTAGTGGGTTGACTTTGGCTGGACACGAGGTGCCCATCAAAGCTGCTCTACTGGTCCCTTCTTCAGTTGGACAGGGTAGAGAAAATAAAATGAGGGGCTCATGGATAAGGACAAGGAGAGATCATTCACTGATTGCCATCATAGGTAAAAGAAGACTTGACTCGGGGAAGTGAATTTCATTTATTACCAACGAAATCAGAACAGGATAGTGAGAAATAAATCCAAATCTTAAAAACACCTCTCCTTATCCCCTCCTTTCCTCCTGGGCTCAACTTCAATCCTGACTTCTCTACCTCCTCCTCCTCTGCAGCACAGAGATATGGGGAATAGGGGTTGTGGTCAGTTCATCACATGTCTGTGCTGCTCCTTATTCCGCAGGGGAGGACTCCTCACACTCTTCCCCTGCTCCAGCTTAGGGTCCCTCCCACAGGAGACAGTCCTCCAGAAACTTCTCCAACATGAGTCCTTCCCATGGGCTGCAGTTCTTCATGAACTGCTCCAGCGTGGGTCACTTCCGTGAGGTGCACTCCTTCAGGAATAAGCTGCTCCAGCAAACATTCTCCAGTGTGGGCTCCTCTCCCCATGGGGCCACAGGTCCTGTGTGGAACCTGCTCCAACACAGGCTTCCAACGGGGTCATGGGCTTCCAGTGTGGTCACAGCCTCCTTTGGGCACCTCCCTGCTCTGGCATGGTGTCCTCCATGGGCTGTGGGTGGATTTCTGCTCCACCATGGGCCTCCATGGGCTGCAGGGGACAGCCTGCCTCACCATGGGCTGCACCATGGGCTGTGGGCGAATTTCTGCTCTGGTGCACAGAGCATCTACTTCCCTCTTTCTGCACTGACCTTGGTGTTTGCAGAATTGTTCTCACATATCATCATTTCTCTTCAGCTACATTTGCACAGTTGCACAGCAATTTTTCCCCCTTCTGAACAACTTGATTAAGTTGTCAGTAAGTAGTGCTTACTCTAAGTCAAGGACTTTTCAGTTTCATGCTGTGCTAGCGAAGGGGTACTCAAGAAGCTGGGAGGGATCAGAGACAGGACACCTGACCTGAACTAGACAAAGGGATATTCCATACCACAGCATGTCATGATCGGTATATAAACCGAGGGAAGTTGGCTGGAAGGGACCGATTGTGGCTCTGGTCATTGGTCAGTGTGTGGTGAGCAGTTATATTGTGCATCACTTGCTGGATATCTTTTTTTGTGTGTTATTCCTTTCTCTCCCTCTATCTCCTTTTAAAATTATTAATTATTATTAATTATTATTGATTATTATTATATTTTACTTTATTCAAATTATTAAACTGTCTCAAGAATTTTTACATTTTTTAGATTGTCTTCCCCACCCCAATGGGAAAGGCAAAGGTGAGCAAGTGGCTGCATGGTTCTTAGTTGCCAGCGGGGCTTAAACCGTGAGAGGGAAGGTTAAAGTACCACCTAAGTTCTGCTTTGCTTGCAAAGGCAGAATGATTTTTCTTGAAGAAAAAAACCCAGTGAATTACTCAGGGGTAAAGTAATTCAGTGAGATTCAGTGCAGTACTGAGATTCCCAGATGGTGCAAAATGACAGCTAAAAGTATTAACACTCTTTTGTAATTTATTTTTGTGTTTGCAACTCTAGTTTTTCCTCTGTGTGTCTGAGAACCCAGAGAACACAAACAATGAATATTAAAAGCTTGGTGAGACATTAGGTTATTATTTCCCCCAAGCTTCTGAAATTTAGTTTGCAAGCTAAAATTAGACTTATTTATTGTTTTGAAGTGAAGGTGAGATATTTAACATTTTCCATGTGAAATCTGCGGGCATTGTTTTCATATATCCTAAATGGTTCATAAGAACTTAATCCTCAGAATATTTTTTCCTTCTCTTTAAAGTATATCCAGCCCCAATTTACCTAAAAGATCAACAGTTCCTCATAGTTTTGCAGTGTTTTCTTGCTGCTGGTGTCGTTGCTTTGGATACTGGGCTGAGTTACAAAACCTTCATTCAGATAATGCCATTGCATTTCTCAGTTCTACAAGTACCTGTTTTTTAGAACGAAGGAAAACCATAAAACAAGAAGTGACAAAACCAGCGTCCCTGAGAGACAAGATGCAGCTCTCTCCTTCAATATGTGTCATCAGTAGTATTACTGATTACATGATCACTTTTTCTGAACAGAGTCCAGCTTTAAAAATTTGAAGATGCAACATGCTTAACATGGATACACATGTATCTGTCTCTTTATCTTAGAAAATCTGAATTTTCCATGTTCATTCTATACCTGTCATAACTAGCATTCAATTGTCAATAAAATCTGTTGGATTCATATTTGTATATGATGTGTCATGTGTAGCAGCTGTTAGCAAGTGCTTACCTGCTACTTTATGGTCATTGTACATATGCCTAAACTACTCACTTTGGCCTATTAGCAGGATATTTGCAAAGAAATACTTGAAGACTGCATAAAGCAAATAAACAGACACACGTGATCTTTAGTGTCAACTAAACAAACAGTATGAGAACAGAATGTATATATTGTAGAACTGTAAGGCACTCAACTTATAGCATATGAAATATCATACAGCATAACAATTGGGAAAGAATTACTAAACACTGAAAGCATATTAGCACTTTTTCTGTGTAAAAAATGTTGAAACAGCAGATAGCTGCAGAATTGAATGAAGTCACATTAAACGGGCCACTGTATTTCTCTTTTTAAAGACAGACTTCCTTTAAAAAGCCCTTTTCTTTTCCAACAAAACGGCTGTGCAATATATCAAATAATAAGGTGTGTGTACTATAAGTCAAGGCTCCAGCAGCCAGCCTGTCCTGCAGTTCATGTTGCTCTAATGTTAGGTGACTGACCTTCAATGAAGTATGTGTGGCTTGGGACTGTGCGTTGGACCCAAGCAGTATAACACTTCAAATTTAGTTGCAGGGCTGATAATTGCATTACCTCAATTTTTGTTTGATAGCTGTAACCCCAAGTAACTTGTGGAACCATGAAATAAAACAGATATTGCCCCCATAAATTCATTGTAACTACGAGTTTTAGGTGGGCAGTCAGTTAAAGGTGATTACATAGTTCAGCAAGTAGTGCAAGACTGCACTAAATTTGTGTAGCTACTGCTTGACAGCAGAGCTCTGCAAAAGATGGTTTGTCAAACAACTTTCACTGCCTGCCTTTTGCAATGACCTTTCATTTTCTCTTGAAGCAAGTATTCCTTACACCCAACCTCTGTAGCAAAACAAAAATCTTTCCCAAAATGACCCCCCCCAAAATAAAAAGAAATAAAAATCAGAGCACAATGGTATTGAAGATTTGAAAATAAGTATTCATTCTGTGAGTTTATGAGCAACAGGAGTCAGGAGAGCAGCATTCCTGTGGTCTTCAGATTACTACATCACATCAGGATACTCATTTCATTGTCAAAATTGACATACTTGTTGCAAACGTAACAAAATTTATACTGAAAAGGTTGTTCTGCTACTGTTTTTTGGTGATCTGATTTCTGAATACCATGGTTATATGGCTAGAAACCTGATTGATTTGTTTTTTTCCTTGAGGCCTTGCTTTGCCAGAATTAAGAGGGAAAGGGTTAAAGTACAGAAAGCAAAGCAAGTTTTTGGTTGTGCAAATGTTAACCTTTCAATAGAATACTTTGATCTCCTCCTTGAAGCATGTTGTGGAGGCTTGGAAGGTAAACAGGTGTGTTGCTCTTAAAAACTTGGCTGCAGAGAAAGGGCACTTTTACCCTGTTATTTTTCAACGGATTATTAGAAGTAACATGCGCTTAAAACAAATTGCTCATGAAAGAATCCATTAAATGATTAAAATAAGGAGAGAGTGAAAATCATGCATTCTTCAACTTGAGGAATTATTAGGTACTGCTTAAAAAGATTTAAGCTGGAAGTTCCTAGTTTGCAAATATCGTACTAATAACTCACGCTAAATAGTTTATTAAAAAAATAAAATGAGTAAGAATACAATGCAGGTTGCACCCCTGAAGGCGTAAGTTACAATGGTTCAATGGTTGTAGAAAGTCAAGAGTATGGTGACTGCAGACATACTCATGGTGGGTATGTATGTATACACATATGTATATATGTACATAAAAAGATTCAACATAAGATATTAATTACTCTAAACCACACAAGATATTAGTCATGCTAAACCACACAGATTTACCTCATCTTAATCTTCTCTCACTGCACAGGCTTCATTCTGTTAAAAAAAAAGGAAAAATTGAGCTCTAGCATCTGAACATTGTGTTTTAAAGAATCGAGGCTGCGCTGCTGATAGGCGTCAGATGTTTCCAGGTCCATTTGTAACTGTTCCATGAGGGTTTCTGTGGAGGGATTGAAGCCAATTACTTAAAAGCCTAATAAAAATGCTGTCTTCAAACCCTTTTTTCCACTGCTCCTAATTATGGAGTTTCCGGGGCTTCTCAGTATTGACATCTGAATGCGTGAGCACTTTCATTTCACACCTGCACATGCAATTATTTAAATTTTTGAACAACCTGAAATCAGCCTTACACTTCAGCCAGCTGGGACTCCAAGAGTGTGTGCTTTTTCCCTGAAGATAGTGGACCAGCAAGCTTTGTCATGTCCACCTCTCACAGAGAGCCTTACAGCAGTCATTGTGGCAGTCATGCTGCCCTGTGAAACAGTGCTCCTGCTGCCTTTATCACTCTTGCATGTAATAGCTCAATGAGAGACCTTACATCTGTACTGCAGGGATTCACAGTCACGCCTCCCATTAAAGGAATGCTCACTCTTGGGCTCCCTGCACCAGACTCCTCCCTGTCCCTCATGCTCTCTCTCTTTTTTCCATCAGCAAGTTCTGCCCAAAAGAAATCATATTTCATACTAGAAACATGAAGCAAGAATGGAGACAAGGTTATAGTCAGTGCTTCCAGTAACTGAGGAGGAGACCAGACCTGTGAAGTCTTAGCAGAAGCAGCTGTCTCTCCAAGCGTCGAGCAACACATTAATGTCCTGAAGTAGAGCAGGATTTAAGACATAATCTGTTCTGCACGTCCCCCTTGGTTAACTGGGATTCTGCAGTGCTTTCCAACAAGGCTGTGCTTTCTGTTTTGTATACCTCACCAGTCACAGGGAGACTGTAGGCAGACTGCTTGGATGTTATGATGCCAGCATTTGAATGTGATATTCCAGCAAAAATAGCTGTTGTTTATCTGAGCCTAGCTTTAACCTTGAACAGTACAAGTAGTGATAAAAATAAGACCAAGGTAGTGTTTGGGGGTTTTTGTTCTGTTGTTTGTTTGTGGTGTTGTTTTTTTTTTTAAAGTGTTTTACTCATTATTTACCTATGATCCAGCAATGAGTGACAGAATAATTCTCTAGTGGATGGCAGTGCATAGCATCAGAGAGAAATGTGTGGAACAAGGATACTGTCATGAGTATTTTACAGAGTTGTTTACATTGCAGTATTCATGTTTCACATTAGGACATTCTCAGAATGGCATCATCTTCTGATACTATAAAGAATAACATAACCTCCATTGCAAAGGGTCATTCTGATGTAATCTAAGACATCACAGAAGATGAATAACTGGAATTCCTGCCTGCTACTTGGATGTCAAAAAATACAATACAAGGATCATAGAAATTATCTATAGAACAAGTGCTGATCACTACCACCATGCAACCTAAATGCTTGCTTTCCTCTTCCTGTGTTCTTCATAAGTTCCTTATATCAATAACTTCCAGTGCTGTGACACTAGCATGCATCTGTCCTAAAATTAATGAATGTACTAATTCCAGTGTGCCTAAGGTACAGAAACCGTCTTTTATTTTATGACTGAGCATTCAAACTTTACACCCAGGCTCTGTAGCAAAACAAATTGTTTCTGCATGAGATTCCTCTTCAAAATTGGGTGTCATGGTGAAATATCAGTAGAGCAATAAGTATGACCTTTGCAGCACATCAACATTTATTTCATGAAAAAAAACCCCACACAGCAGCAGATGGCATTTGGATATAAACGGATTTTGAAGCAAAATACTTTTGCTTACTCTGGTATACTTAATATCTGTAAAGCAATTTTCTCAAGGCAGCACAGGATGGTTCAGAACAATTTGATATTTCAGAAATTTTTAAGTGATAAGCCTCAAATAGCTCCCTCATGAATAAGAGGCAGGGTTTTGACAGAAACCTTGCAGACATCCTGATTCACATGATGCAATGAAGGAGGAACAGCTGGAGGCTTGCGTGAGTAGTGGCTGGACACTCCCAAGTGGGGAAAGCCAGATATTTGTGATTTCTGACAGCAGAAGCAATGCTTCTTCTCCGCCCTTGAATTTGAATTTGTAATATTCATCAAGTGCCCTAATAGACAGCAGAAAAGATCAAGCTCCGTTATAGAAACTCCAGAAACCTGCTGGGCATGAACTTAAAATCAGCACCAGGAGGAAGCGGCTGCTGAGGATGGATGCAGGGAGATATCATTAGCTGAGCAGGCATGTTAGCACTGGAGGCTCTATGTTTTCTGGAAGACAGGATCTGCAATGCTGCAGAAACCGCCAAGGCTTGTCCAGCCCTTGATCTCATGCTGCTCATCAGCGTGAGCACTGATGACACTATCAGGCAGCTTATGGAGCAAACAAAGAGTGCCTGCAGAGATCTCTGGAGGAGAAATTGAGACACAGAGACTCATCTGGTGTCCTCCTTAATCCTGCAGGTCAAAGGGAAAGGCTCAAGTGGGGACGGATGCACTCTTCAGGTTAACAGCTGGGAGCATGGTTAATGTTGCAGGCAGTGACTTGGCTTTTATAACCACAATTTCCTTTTTTTTTTTTTTTTTTAAATTCAGGTAACTGGTAGGTAGGACCCCATGGAGCGTAGCTCTGAAGCTTGAAGGACCTCAAGAAAACTGACAGTTTCAAATCCGTCCTTTGCCAAAGCACAAGAATGGTCCATCCCGATATTCAGATAACTGAGTGGACATATCAGAAGACCAGCCTGGCTAAAGAACAGTTGTGACGGTACTCCAAGTAGAAAAGGGAAAGCAAAAGGGAAAAATAAAAAAGGAGGTGAAACTGAGGACAGGCTACAAAGGCAGAATATTGCCCAGGCATGCAGGAAAAATGGCAAGGGCAACAGGAGCTTCTACAGCTACTTTAGTAGAAAAAGAAGAAACAAACAAACAAAAAGAGGGCATGTTGTTGAATAAGAGATGATTTAGTTACAGTAAATGCAGATAAGCACCTTGTTCTTTTCAAGATCTTTACCTCAGTCTTCAACAACAAGATCTCCCATACTTTTGTGCTTAAGTACAGGGTTCAAAGAGGAGAGGACTTTAATTTTACCATGGATAAATCATGCTGATAATGATAAAAAGACTGGATCTGTGGATGAGAGAAGGGCAGTGAGTGTCATTTACCTTCACTTTAACAAGGTTTTTGACACTATCTGCCACAACATTCTTGTGTCCAAGTTAGGATGTTATGGTGTGGATAGGTAGACAGCTAGATGGGTTAAAAAAAAAAACAAACAACAAAGACTGGATGGTTGAGCTTACAGAATCATGGTTAATGGGTTATACTTTACCTGGATAGCTGTGGCAAGTAGAGTGACACGTAGGGTTATGCTGGGATGTGTTCTGTTTAACGTCTTTGAGTATTTTTCAAGTTTTGATCAGATAAAGCCTTAAGGAGCCTGGTCTGATTCATGGTTGATCCTGGGTTTTGAGCAGGAGACAGGAGTAGAGATTTCCTAAGGTTACTTCCAGCTTGAATGGATCTCTGGTGCTACGAATATATGAAAACACCTTATCACCAAAAAAGAGAAATATGTTACACAATCTGTTTTGTCTGAGATTATCATGTATACCAGCAGACAAACTTTTACAGGGCAGCATGATGAAACCTGAGGACAAACAGGTCTTTGAGTTGAATCAGGACCTATAAAAAGCAGATTTCTTTATGTATGTTTATCAGCCTTGGATTGGACAGAAGATGAGAAATAGCAAAGTAGCTGTTAGAGATTAAAGAAAGAAGTGAAAAAGAAGGACAAGGAATTTAGCCATGGATAGCTAAAAAATAACCAGAGAAATACAGTATGATCTATTGGTGGATAGCAGGTTAATAATTGCACATGGTATAAATCACCCCTTGTTGACTGTTGTGTTTGTCTGGACCATCAACATAAAAATGAAACAGGCAATGGAAATACTCTGAAGTTACCCAGAACAGAAGTATCCAGCTGAAAAACAACACCTACAAACAGCATGCTCAAAGCAGCAAAATCCCCCCCAGATTGTAAAGGAAAGTCCTCCACTTCACTTTGAGTGCAAAGGCATTTTGACACTGCCTTCAATGGCGCAACCCTTCATTGAGGAGAAATATGCCATGGTGTCAGGAAGATGTTTATTTTTTTTCTATCTAATTGGCCCATGAAAGCTGAAACTGAAAACTGACATCAAATACTTTTTTGAAGAGGAATTACTTTTATGTACATCCTTTGTTACACTTTACACATTTTGGAAAATCTTCCCCAGAGCGAAAATGATCTTTCATGAGCACTTCTTGGCTTTTGCCTGTTAATCTCTTCTAGGCTGTAAGAGCTATTAGTAGTGAAATAACTGATGTTACTCAAACAAAGAAAAATAAAATTACTGATTTTGATCCAAGACTGAATATGACTTCCCCCAACAATATCTCCTTCAGAGGAGGAGAGAAAGTGTGTGGTGTATTTGAGACTGCTGTCATTCAGGGAAAGAGTAACCAGGCAGAGCTGGTATTGACATTCTCTGATGAGCGATGTTAGTAAGTGTCAGCTTTGTCCTAGGGTAGAAATTCCATTGTTTGTTAGAAACAATTGGGAAAACAATGTCAATATCATGCTTAGGTTAATCAATTCTCCTTCACTGATCTCCTGATGATGGTGGGAAAAGAAAAGGCTCTTCCCTAGTGTGATTTGTTGTGCTCTTAAGATTAGTATGCACAGCTCCATCTTTTGGGTTGTACATTCAAAGATCATTACATTTATTTCTGTGAGGGAAAAGGAGGAAGGCTTGTAAATCATACATGTTCATGGTCTCAGGATCTTCCTCTTGTCAGGAATCACAAGTTTTACAAGCTATTTTAAAGGCATGTCAAGTAAATCAAATAACTATCGGTTTTAATTAGCACTCCAGCAAGCTGTAATCCTCTCTACCTGAAGCTAAGTGACATCAAAGAGATATGAAAGTCTTTCTTGCCTTTGATGTTTTTTTCTACATAGAACACTCCTCCTCTCATCTGTGCAATTTTTGTGCCAGTTTCATAAAGCAATGGAAGAGCACCAATAGGAACTAATCCTTGGCAATAATGTGCCTAAATAGTCATGAACTGAGTTGCTGTTAAGAAAAATATTTGAATATAATAAGCAATAATATTGTCCACAGGGCTTTGAGATGGTTAATTCTCAGATCAGCTGTCATGAGGAGAACACGTTTTCACTGTACTTGGATTCGAAATGGTATATAGTAAAATACAAGCAAGGACACAAATATGCACAATTACTTGCGGTACTTTCTGATGACACAAACCAAAGATGTGTCTTTCATGTGTCTGAAAGGAGAATGAAATACAGATTCATCCACAGATCAGTGCAAAGCTGTCATAAAAATCTCTGTAATATATATTTTTTAAAACTATGTACTTTAAAAAGTATTTGATATTGCCATACACATGTATTTGGAAAACCAAGATCTCTAACTATATTTTAGCATTATTGATAGAGTGTATAACTAATAAAGAAAGAAATAAAATTACTTTTCACCCATTTTTAAAAGAAATGCAACACAGCCAGCTCACTGTAGATTGAGGGTTGGGAAAAAAAAGGGGAAAAAAAAAAAAGGGGGAAAACCAAAAGAAAACCCAAGGAGCTTGCTACTAAGTGCCACCTCCAAAAAATTTAATTGTCAAGCAAAAAAAACCAAGAGTTCAGAATGCAACATATCAAAGTTCTTCCAGTCATGTCCAGTGCTGAAGGAGCTAGGTCTGTTTTGGAAAGCAGGATGTTAGGAAACATGTCAATTAAGTTCTTGTTTTGCCATATCTTCCTTGGTTTCTTCTGCTACCACTGTCTCAGTCTAGTCCAGATTAAGTATCAGTGAGTGAATTCTCACCTGAAGACCCATCTCATTTATGTTTTACATCACTGGTCAGATCTAGTCTGAGGGTCATGGCTTTCTTCCTGCTGGGGCTGTAGCCCTCCTGGGGCTATCATGTTCATCTGTAACATTTCTGTCCCAGCTGCCTTCTGTGTCTTGCTCATGCTGGCGTTGACCACCCTGTAGAAAGGGTGTTCAACTTCACAATTCAACAGAACAATTTCAGCACCTCAAATTTTACTTACTGGCTGTTCAAGATATTCAGATGATTAAAAGCTGGGGCAGCTGTAACCAGGCAAGTATCCCATTTTGTTTTCTCTGTTACAAAGGAGCAACTAGCAGCAATAAGAGTAGCTCTTGTCCACCACATCCTGCAACACTTGACCTAAGGGAGAATACAAAACCTCTTGTTTTTCTGATCTAAAATTAGTTTAAAACAGTCAGAAAAATACAAAGGAAAGAGTGCAAGTTTGTGGAAAGCAGCATGGAAATGCACCTCTGCTTCCTACCTCCTCCTATTAATCCATTATTTTACTTAGTTTATGGTCTATGAAGTTGAAGTCTTTCCTTATCCATTAAATACTGATTAATTTATGATTCTCTCATATTTTCTCAGAGAAGCCTAAAAAGATGCATGGGGTTATTCTTTATCCAAGATTATTTATTTTTTCTCTCTTTACAAATATGTATTGTATAAATATATAGCATGCATTTTACTTATGCAAAATGTCTGACAGTTCTGACAATTGCCTGTTGCTTTCAAATTGTTCTAAAATTACTGGTATAAGCTGCCATTAATTCTGGTTCATCTGGGTTAATTATTTAACAACATAATTTCTTGCAGGTGAGTTAAAATGCTCTGTTGCATGAGTATTGCTTGCGCTCAGGATAATTTAAAATATTAATCTAATGATAAATGAAAACATCTTAGTGTCCTGTTATTCATAATCTCCTTTATTATTTAATGGATACTTTAAAGCAATTATCTTAAAACTCAGTGGGCTTGACCTTGCTTCCATTGAAATCAATGTCAAATCTCTCAGAGTTCAATGGATTGCAACCACCCTCACTGTGTAATGAGTTATTATTAATGCCTGGCTTTGCTCCCTAATTATTCCCTGACACTAAGCACATAGTTGCTTACTTATAAAAAAAAGCAGCTAAATACTACAGTAAGATATAAAAGCAAAATCAGAAATTTTACCTTTCCCATAAGCATTTTTCCTGGACTATTAATATTTATATGGCGTCTTTAATAACAACACACAGGCTGCCAAACAAGTAACGGGATTAATTACTTTCCATGGATGATCTATATTTATGTAAACCCTTTAATGAACTTCATGAGTTATGGAAACTACATCACAAGGGACAGGAGGACTTAATAACTTGGCACAAATTATTTAGGTATTTTCTCCATTAGCAGAATTAATTCACAGTCTCGCTGAAGCTTACTTATCCTATTGATACCATTTACATTTGAATGTAATTCATTAATTCTTATTTTTACTGCTATCTGCAGCTGGTTGAGGAGGAGAATAATAAATGGTGGGCTTAAATGAAACTTCTAATACAATTTAAATGTGGGCCTACTTAGAACTTTGTGTCTTTGTATCTGCAGTATGAAACTACAGAACGATATATAACAGTAAAATGTGAGCAGACATATTCACATATAAAAGACTAACTTGGAGCATGGGGAGCAGATGTTGGTCACAACCTTTGCACAGACAGATCTATTGCTGTTGGTAATCCTCAAGCCTTAATTTCCTTGTTATATTTATTTATTCTTAAACAGTGCTCTGGGTCAGTCTCATTCAGTTACTAGCACCTTGTTTTACAAGTGCTCACTGGGGAACGTAGGCAACTCAGGGAGAATTTTGAGTATTGTTTTTAAATTTTCGGAGTGCCAAGGATGCCTATGGTGCAATATCAGGATGGTTACAGTATATTATTTCCTCTCTGTTTTACTGAAGTTAAGAAATCTTTTAATTGCACCCTTATTCCAAAACATAAGTGTTAAGACATCATGAATGTATACATAAACAAACAAACAAAATTCCTCTTGTCCTAGTTTGTACAAATTCAAGGTGACTTGGTATGAAGCAGATACATTTCACTGCAAAACTCAGGATGCTTATGGGTATGAATTCCATGTTGACTAGCATGATAAAGGGCTTTTAACTTACTTGTGTGCTCTGCTCCAGCTCAGAAATACCATTCCGCCTTCTCTCCCCTGCCACCATGAATGCGGGTCACACTCCCTGATCAGTGTCTTGCTTATTGTCCTGGGTTCAGCAGTAGCAGTCATTTTTCTCCTTCTTAGTAGCTGGTGCAGTGCTGTGTTTTTGACTTTCAGCCTGGTAACAACGATGATAACATCGATGTTTCTAGTTGCTGCTTAGTAATGTTTAGCCTGACCAAGGACTTTCTGAGTCTCACGCTCCACCAGGGAGGACGGTAAGCCAGGAGGAAGCAGAGACAAGACACCTGACCCAAACTAATAAAAGATGTATTCCATACCACAGCACGTCATGACCACTATATAAACTGGGGCAGTTACCCGGAAGGGCTAGATCACTGCTCCGACAGGCTGGGTATCGGTTGGCTGGTGGTGAGCGGTTGTATTCTCTTCCTTTGTTATTTCCCTTATCATTATTATTACTGGTGGTAGCAGCAGTGGTTTGTGTTATACCTTAGTTACTGGGCTGTTCTTATCTCAACCCATAGGAGTTACATTCTTTCAATTCTCTTCCCCATCCCTCCAGGAGCTGGGAGGAAGGGCTAGGGGGAGTGAGTGAGGGCCTGCGTGGTTTCTGAGTGACAGGCTGGGATTAAACCAGGACACTTATCTACCAGTTGCTTTTCTGGAGCCTGGTACCTAGAACATAAAACTTCAGTGCAGGTTGGAAATAGGCTATTCTATTATTTGTAAAGAAGAAAGGCACTGAAGAAGAAGAATGACATGGCAAGTTACTTTATTTTTCAGTGGATCCATAGTAGGATTTTACATTCTTGGGCCAAGGTGGAAAGGAGCCCTGAATCACCAAAAAAGCTTCCTCAGAACACACAATTTTGCATGCCTAATTGGATGCAAAGACAGAAACCTACCTCTGGGAAATCAAACATTTAATTAATGACCTGTAGGAAGTTAGTTATATATTTCAAGGTGAGCCATATTTGAAATATTCATTTGTTCAAGTCAACAGAGTATGGATGTGTTTTGTGTCTGAAATTTACTAAATAAGGCCATAATAAAGAAATAATCATACTCACCCAATAATTCTAAAATAAACCTCCAACTGAGTTAAATCCACACATCCTACATTGCAAAGCATGCTAATCTGAAAAATGAGGTTTCTGGAGATCGCCAGCTCCAAAGAACTCTGGTTTCAAACCTGCACTGTTTTTTAGTTGCCTACTCTTCCCTCCAATATGTGGAATATAAATGTGCAATGGTATCGAAATATATGCAGAAATACGCAAAAGGCATAAACAATTACAGCAAACTTAATTTTTAATTTTAAAAGGTTTGATATACTTGTTTATGTATCAGCTTTTACAAGCATATGGGACCGGGATGCTAGTTTTGTAAAATGTCGAACACTTTTTCCAAGCTATTTTCTTGACACTGTTTCTTAATTCTTGAAATACTACTTTTTCAAGAACTTTTGAGAATTTCACTTGTATTTTCCTCAACTTAGTTGGAAAATGTTCCGATTAAATTTTACACAAAGATAATTCTTCTTGGGACCATGGCAGCAGCTGGGTTTGCTCTCTGGCTCTGAGGCCAACTGGCAAGGTCAGCTCATATCCATACTATTTTGCCTCTCATAACCTCCAAAACTAGGTGTGCATATCCAAAATTATTTGGAATGATTCTGTGACCATGATAACCCCTGTCTGGAAATGGCTGGTGAGAGTGTCAGTTCGTCCATATTAAAATCATGACAGAAGCCTATATTTAACACCATAGCCTTGTCCTGTTTAATGGGCTGATTTTAGCATGACCATGCTGGCTTCTACATAAGTGCATAGAGTCTGGGTTGCTGGAAAACTCTGTGCTTTAGTGATTTGGCACCAAAACAAAAGCAAGAATTTGCAAAAGCAAAGCCAAAATATTATATTTTCAAGCCCTTCATTGTGATCATATTTTCTAAGACATGCTATATATATAATTTCCAATTCATTTTATTCACATAAAATTATCTTAGGAGTCATAGAATCATAGAATAGTTTGTGTTGGAATGGATCTTTAAAAGTCATCTAATCCAAACCCTCCTGTAATGAGTGGGATATTTTCCCATGAAGTTGTGCAGAGCTCAGTTCAACCTGACCCTCAGTGTTTCCAAGGATGGAGCACCTACCACTTGATGAAACAACCTGTTTCATCACCCTTATCCTAAAAAAAAAAAAATTCTTCCTTATA
Organism: Lathamus discolor; assembly: GCF_037157495.1. Lineage (NCBI taxonomy): Eukaryota > Metazoa > Chordata > Aves > Psittaciformes > Psittacidae > Lathamus > Lathamus discolor. The sequence continues at coordinate 78,231,063 of NC_088888.1, forward strand.
TCTAATCTAAATTTCTCCTCTTTCAGTTTAAAGCCATCACCCCTTGTCCTATTGCTACAAGCCCTATTAAAAAATCTGTCACCATCTTTCTTGTAAGCCCCCTGTAAGTACTGAAAGGTTACAACAAGGTCTCCCCAGACCCTTCTCTTCAGGCTGATCAACTTCAGCTCTCTCAGACTTTTCTCAAAGACAGGCGTTCCATCCCTCTGATCATTTTTGTGGCTCTCCTCTGGACCCACTCCTACAGACGTTTTTCCTTTACTGAGAATGGCATCTTCCACCAAAGATCTATTGTTTTCACTATGAATCCTTGTTGATTAAACAGTTAAAAAAATAGCCTTAAATCCTTTGAATGCTGAAGCCAAGCATCAGATATAAAACTGGAGTGTTCCCTAGATGCTGTTGTCAGGTACTTACATTTGTGAGTAATATAATAGTAACTCCTTTATGATGTATTGCACTAATTTAACTTTCTGATGATGGATTGGAGCAATACATAATCCAAAAAGAGGCATTTTGAAGAAGAATTACTCAAGAGATGGAAGAGGCTGGAAGGATACAGGGTAGCCAATAAATAGTAATTATAAAACTTAATGGAATTCTTGAGTAGTTTTACTGATGATTAGATGGAAGAGAGAGACTGTAATCAAATGAACTGGTAAATTGTTCATCAGCCATTCAAATTCTTCAGTGAGATGGTCTGCCTCAGTCTAAGCTTCAATTATTTTGAACCTTTTTTCTCTGGAAGTTGGACCAAAGGCCCTGAAAAGAAGTGGTCCCAAGACTAATATTAATTGAGTGGATGAACACTGAAATTTCTTGCTTTGTACACTCTAACACATACTTCCTTTATGTTACCGGAGAAGATAAACAACAACCTTCCATTGCTTTGTTTTGTTTCTTGTCATTTGTTTTCCTGCTAATCTTTTTGTAGGCATTGCAGCCTGGGTTTTGAGCCCTGGGTACTACTCCTTGCTTTGTCAATGACTAGCCCCATGGTTGAATGAATAACTTCTCCACATTTGTTTCCTTTTTTGTAAAATGGGGGATGAAAATACCTTTCTCTTCTTTGTCAGGGCAGAGGTTGAAGAGCTGTAGTATATATTAAGGGGCCTACAGAAGCAATAAATGTTTAGAATAACTTTTGTAATAATGTAGCTTTGTTCAGCAAGGTCAATAGGCACTTGACTTTTAAACTGTGGATCTGCAGGGAGTGTTGTCCTAAGTATCGTATGCAATAAGAATAGCAAAGTGAACAGTTCTCATTCTGTTAAAAGAACATGATCAAATGGCAAATGGTGCTGAAATAATGCTAGCACCATTTTAGCACACTGGTTTGTTAGCTGAAGGTTGTTCAATAAGTGAAATCTTGTGCATGACAGTCATTGTCAAAGCAATCGATCTCTTAGTCAATGTGCTGCACCACTCAATCATGCTTGGTCACCTGCAGGCCTGCGAACGCATCATCAGTGATTAAGATTTTTATGGGGACAAATCCCACTAAAAATCAGATGGGAAGAGATGCTAGAAGATCAGGGGATGATTATTTCTTAGAGTTGATGCACAAAACGGGATAATTCAGTTCCATGTTGACCTACTCTTCCTACTGCACCCTATGCTTTCTCTACCTTCTGCTACAGACAGGACATCTGCCCTTGAAGGACTGGGTTTTAGAGCATGGTAAGGCATACCTTTTGTAAGTCAGTATCTGTAGGTGGGTGGTAAAAGCTACTTTAAATGAGCTTCTGGTGCCAACAGAAAAAAATGTAAAAAATACCATGTGAAAAATTGTTGAAAACCTCTGAGTTATGAAGCAATTCAGAGGAGCACATCCTATATACTTTTCAGCTCATAGTTACAACAGGTTATTGTTTAGATAATAGGCCCATATTCTGATCAAGAGGACTATTGAAAAGAAGCTACACTATTCTATCAGAAAAAGAATGTTACAGAAATGTCACTCTGTCTTGAAGTCTTGACATAGATTCCCACAGGAAAGAATAAATAGCATGCTTACTGCTCTAACATTTTGGGTGGAAAGAAAAAGCGGAACTTCTTCCATAGCCTTGCTTCTCATCCTTCTCTTGTAGTGGCACACACATGCTGTCTCCTGGACAACAGCAAATGCATAGCTGAAAGCTCCCTTTAGGAGACGGTTTAGCTACACCCAGGTTTAAAGGCAGCACTTATATTTGAAGAAAGATTTCTTTACTGGGGCCTAAGTCGACTGTGGAAATCTGAAGCGATTCTGAATAAGAGCTTATATATGAGCCTGGCTCTGGAGATACCTAATGCCACCCCCCCTCCCCCCCAAGCAATAAACCTGGGAACAGGGTCCAGTGTCTCAAACTTTTTGCTTTCACCAGAGTGCCCTAACTTTTATGTTACAGCTGCCACATCTTTCTCCTTGCACATCACCACCAAGTCAATACTGCTTTCACCATGTTGGCATGGATTCAGTAGGAAAAAACAGGAGTTTCTCCATGACCTAGACACAGTGGTGAGCATGCACTTCTGGGAGACGTGGCTTTAAACTTCTGAACTTCTGCAGGTGGAGAAGAGCTACAGCCTGTAACTACCCACGCTTTCACTAGAAATATACTACATTAAAGGTAACTACTGCTGGTTTAGAGAAAGCAAGCACAGTTTTCAGTCGTTTGAAAAATAATGGTAAATGGTCTAGTTGTCCTAGCTCTGAGTAGGGCAGAGTTGTTGCTGTAGCCCTGCTTAATCTCCAAAGCTTTGGAAAAAGTGGGATATCAGACAAAATTTCTCCAGTCCCAGGTGAAAAATTCATGTTGCCTGCACTCTTTCCTCCCCCTGGAAAAGGAGCAGCCCTTTTCTCAACAGCTTTAACAGCTATCTCCACCCCTCACTGGTGTTTTGAAATAACTGAGAGCTCTCCCTAGCTCCTACAGGGTGCCATGAGGGTGCTGGACTCCTTCCCATGATATCTGCATGCTTCACTTAGAGCAGTCTCACTCCAGACAGGGAGCCTGAGATGAAGTGAGATGTAGCTGATAGACCAGTACAGCTGCAGCACATCGCCCCCAGCTCAGCTCAGCTTATAGCTGCTTTTGGGCACAAAGTCATCACAGCCTTGGGGATCGCAGAGCCCATTTCCAACTGTCCTCACTCACTTTAAGTTAATATCTCACCACTACAAGAGAGTGAGGAATATTTGGATCTTGCGGAGAGTGAACAAAGGGAGACAAAAAAGGATTTGCCCCCAAGCTGCTAACTTGTATAGAACAGGAATGCAGACTGCCAGTCTAGGACTGTACTTGGAAGGGAAAGAGAAATAAACCAGGATGACACATCTAACTTGTAGACCTAGACTGGGTCCATTACTTCCTAAGACTTCTCAGCATGTTCCTCTTCATAACCGTTGGCTATGCACCAGGAGTATTGTTCACAGTTACTACACTGAATGAATTGCATTTTATTGAGGTGCATTCTTTGTTGTGATTTTCCCAAATAATGATATATTCAGAGAGTGAAAGAGGCATGGTCTGCTTCAGAGAAGGAAGGTAGAGGTGATTGTACTGTTGGAGGTAGAAAACTGCCTGATTTGGAATTGTAACTCTGGATTAGTTTTTGAAAAAGGTAGGTTGTATATGTGCATGCTTATGAAACTTCCTATTTACATTACAAAAGGCTCTGAGAAGTATGGAAATGACACTAATGAACCCCAACAATCCTCTGAACATCTTAATGAAAGGATAACAATATTTTAGCACTTCCATATCTTTGGCAAAGTTCAGACAAGATGCAAACTGTTGACACGAATACCTCTGCTGTGAAAGAAACTCATATACTTCATAGGTTTCTGGGTCAGTGGTGGATAAACACATATTTATCTCCTAAAGAGCAAAATAAACAACCTCTTTGAAGTAGTGGTGAACTAACAAGATGCTAAGAGGGACAAAATGAGCATGTGTTTTTAATAGTTTGGGAATTCCTAAGCAATGCTCAGTAATTCTACTTCAAGGTAGATGCACCTCACCAATAACATTATAAAAAGTTACATGGTATATACTCTATGCCTCTCACAATGTTGACTGCTTAATTGCCCACATCCATTGTGACAGTGCTGCCCTGTCAGCATGCTAAGTAATTGAAAAATTGTTGCGATGGAAGATCAATACAACTCTAACAAGAAACAACCATGATATAGTACAGAAAGCAAGCAAATAACCAAATTTAGTGATTGAGATTATCTCCTGAAGACACACAGACATTGATTGGTGTTTCATGGGTTCATTCCTTTGGTAGTAATGGCAGTCAATGGGTTTTCACTTGTTCATATTTTGAAAGTACTATTTGTTCTGGCATAACAAGTCTGGAGAGATAAGTGAAGTTGTTGAATTTTTTACTTGAAAGCCATCTATTGTCTATTTTTAATTAAAGCGGCTAATGGTTTTTATTGATTCCTTAAATGTGCTATACTAGATAAAACTTCTGTATTTATCCTTAGTTATTTATGTTTAAGCATTTTAGCTGTTCACTAAATGCTTTCACAGAGAATATTGGGGGTAGAATCATCAAAAGTATAATAAATTACTTAGCTTCTCTGAATACTTTAAGTGTACATTCAAATAGAGAGGTAAGCTTAAGACCAGCCTTTCAGTATTTTAAATTACAAATCAGGAAAGCATCACCATCCAGCCAACATCCTTCTTCTCAGAAGTCAGACCTGAATAAGCAAATGTAAATTCAAAAACTTTTAAGGTAATTTCATGCCATTTTATCTCCTAGGTTTTGAACTTCATCTCATATTCTTTGTGTTATGAGTTTAAAAGATTGGATGGAGATTATTTTATTTTTTTTTAAATTTGCCAGGGATCTATATCATAATCTTGTGTGATGCATTCAGATAGTGGCCAACAACTACATCTCTTAGTGAGTTAAGGCTGAGGAGTTAAAAGGCATTCTGCCCCTCTGGAAGTAGAATATAGGTGCTGAAACCTATACAGGGAAAGTACAGTCACAAACCAGAGTTCATTTCTGAGAATGTCACTTTTATTTTAATGAAAACTTCTGTCTTATTTTATTCCAAGATACTTAATCATCGTGTAAATTCTTTATAACAATATATTTAGGGAAAATGTAAAAGCACACTGCCAGAAATTACTGTATCCATTAACACTTTTCAGTCTGTTGTGTTTCCAAAACATGTTTATTATATTGCTTTAATAGTCCTGTGGAGTTTTTTTCTATTTTGTTTCATTTTCTACTGAAAACAGTCATACTAATGTGTATATTATATGATAGTTTTCACAGAGATAAAATGTTCTGGCAAGAAAGCACAATAGACAAGGCCAAGTTCAATATGTGATTATTAAAAACAATCTGTGATAAAAAGTCAGATACATAACTCACATTTTTGTCTCTACCATAGTATACTGACTCCTTTAGTCATTAAACTGCACCTATTTCTTCTTAATCCAATAAGAAAGAGTAGCCATTTAATTTAAACTTTCAGTTCTTCTTAGTTATTGCTACCTACAAACACCATTTTTCTCTTATGTCAAAACAAACATTTCCATCTTTCCAATAGCAGAAACAAATAAGGGTCAATGTAGTTACAAAGACCACTGGAAGGATTTATACTGGCACAGTCTTTTTTAGACTTCTATTCCTGAGGACACAATAGAAAATAAAAAAACCAAAGTCAGCATAAATAGACTTGCTAAATAACTCATCTATCACCACTCATATCTAGCTCACATTAAATCAATAGAGTCAGAACAGAGATAAATTGTCTGTGCCTACTGGGTTTGGGGCAGATATCACAGAATCTGATGCTGTTGTTATCTGAGCCTAAAACATCTCTTAGACTATCTCTTATTTCCCAGTCAAAATTTAGCTGCACAAACCTGAATGACTGTAAAGAACCAGTTCTTGTGGACAACCACTAAAATATTACAGTGATTATTTTAAACAGCTGTAGAAGTGTGGCATTTTCTCTTTATCTGTCAGGTAATGACGCTTCACTTTTCACAAGGAATGAACAATGGAACAAATTTATGAAGTACACAGGAAGAAAAAGCTTGTTCTTATATGTTTTTACTGTAACTGTACTAACATTTATTTTAGTTGCTGTATAGAGCCAGATAGATCTACCAAAGGCAGCTGATGAAGATCTTGGAGTGGGAAAACTTCTACTTTTGTTGAATGAAATATATATTTAGTACTTCAAGGTCCTCCAAGGAACTGACAGAGCTGTGATAGAACTATGTTTTGCTTATCGTTTATTAAACCTACTAAACACCAACTCATGCTCTTCCAGTCACAAAGAGGTTGCACTAACTGAAATAGAAAGCTTGCAATTTTTTTATAAAAGGCAGAATATCATAATTTTGACTAGGTTGATTACCTATTGTCATATTTTGAATTGAAACATTGACCTAAACCATGTGCTATTTTCCATTTGATGACCTCTGTAACTTAGCATGCACTTACTTTTTCATTCCCCTGTTCCTAAATCACTAACAGAATGCATTTTGTTGTTAGTCTTAATCTGTCATATTTTAAAATGTCAAGCATTTTAAAATATGACAGATGTCCAATGTCAAGCAGTCCAAAGGAGTGAAATATAGAAGTATGTATGTCTCCTATTTAAATGTTAAAGAAGTGATTAGTATGGCTATTTCTTATCCACTAAAAATTACTTCAAGTCATTGACATTTCACTTGTCTGAGTACATATTTTCTAGACAAACATCAGACAGTCTTCTTTCTCTGTGCATTTCTTTAAATATCTTTGCATTTCTTTACATATAGGTTGTATGAAGAAGTCTTAAAAAGTTAGATGATAGTAGATGGAAGTTTTCAATGAAAGTCTAAAAGGATTTTGAATACCGAATGACTGAGAAAGAATACATTGAGCTTTCTCTTGCAGAATACTTAATTATCTGGGAAATATTTAAGGAAATATATTTTTACACAGTTTCACTGCGTAATTATAAAACCTTGAAAAATGAATTTGATTTTCTGGATTGTATCTGCATGAAAAAGCTAGGATATTTAAGAAATTGTAATAATAATAAGTATGAATGTAATGTACAGGGTAGAAGTCACTGTGACAATTAGTCTTAGTAACTGTTATGCATGAGAACATGCAGAAAGCAAGCTATTGCTGAACTTCTCCATTGTGTAGCATTGACTTTAAGCACTGCCATCAGAGGCTGGCTATTGACGCTTGATTTTAGTCATAACATTAGAGTGTAATTTTGTTGTAGCTTTGAAGAATTGATGGACAAGGGTAAAGCAGTTGATGTCATCTACCTGGACTTGTGCAAAGCGTTTGACACTGTCCCACACGACATCCTTCTCTCTAAATTGGAGAGACATCAATTTGATGGATGGATCACTCGGTGGATAAAGAACTGGCTGGATGGCTGCACACAAAGAGTTGTGGTCAATGGCTCGATGTCCGGCTGGAGACCGGTAACGAGTGGTGTCCCTCAGGGATTGGTGTTGGGACCGGTCTTGATTAACATCTTCGTCGCTGACATGGACAGTGGGATTGAGTGCGCCCTCAGCAAGTTTGCCGATGACACCAAGCTGTGTGGGCCGGTTGATATGCTGGGGGGAAGGGATGCCATCCAGAGGGACCTTGACACGCTTGTGAGGTGGGCTGATGCCAGCCTTATGAAGTTCAACCACGACAAGTGCAAGGTCCTACACCTGGGTCGGAGCAATCCCAGGCACAGCTACAGATTGGGCAAAGAAGAGATTCAGAGCGGCCCTGCAGAGGACTTGGGGGTGCTGGTCAATGAGAAAATGAACATGAGCCAGCAGTGTGCGCTCACAGCCCAGAAAGCCAACCGTATCCTGGGCTGCATCAAAAGGAGTGTGACCAGCAGGTCGAAGGAGGTGATCCTGCCCCTCTACTCTGCTCTCCTGAGACCTCACCTGGAGTACTGTGTGCAGTTCTGGTGTCCTCAACATAAAAAGGACATGGAACTGCTGGAACAAGTCCAGAGGAGGGCCACGAGGATGATCAGGGGACTGGAGCACCTCCCGTATGAAGATAGGCTGAGGAAGTTGGGGCTGTTCAGCCTGGAGAAGAGAAGGCTGCGTGGGGACCTAATAGCAGCCTTCCAGTACCTGAAGGGGGCCTATAGGGATGCTGGGGAGGGACTCTTCGTCAGGGACTGTAGTGATAGGACAAGGGGTAATGGGTTAAAACTTAAACAAGGGAAGTTTAGTCTGGATATAAGGAGGAAATTCTTTCCTGTTAGGTTGGTGAGGCACTGGAATGGGTTGCCCAGGGAGGTTGTGAGTGCTCCATCCCTGACGGTGTTCAAGGCCAGGGTGGATGAAGCCTTGTGTGGGATGGTTTAGTGTGAGGTGTCCCTGCCCATGGCAGGGGGGTTGGAACTAGATGATCTTGAGGTCCTTTCCAACCCTAACTATTCTATGATTCTATGATTCTAAGAAGCTTCCTTAGCCAAAACAACTCAATCATTTATTACAACTCAATCATTGTCTTTTTTTATCCTTAATACAAACTTTTCTGTGTGTTATCTCTCTTCCAGAAATGTTTCTAGATTTTGCTAAGGACTGTAGTTTTTGCTGGTTGCTTATATGGCATACATACGTATAAAATGACATACTAAGTAATATCCAGCAAGCAACACCATTCAAGTCAAAATGTGAGCAAGTATCCCATGACTGGATTTAAAAGCTACAGATATTACAGAACAGATCTGGGGCTGACAGAAAGGGAAGAACTCCTGCAAAGTGCTCTAAGATTTTGTCAGCATACTGTTCATCAGAGACCAAACGCAGTATTTTAGGTAGCTGAGAAAGCTGAGAAGAAACATCGTGAAAGGTGTCCCAGTCTTTGACAAGGCCTTTCTTTCACAGCTTTTGTCTGAGACCAATTCCAGGAAAGTTCAGGAAGGTTTGCTGAGAAGTGTGCTGAAGTTTTCTCTTCTCATAGACACTTTCAGCCAAAAAACCTCTGTAAAGTACTCTACTAATTAGGGGTTCAGCAACTTTCAGCAAGGTCCGTTTCCTTCTCCGAAGCAAAGTATCCTGTACGTGCATATAATCCTTAAACATCAAGGTAATAACGTCTGGCAGCACTTCAGAAGTTCATCCATAATTCCTATAATTTGAAATTTACATGTTCTATGTGGAATATTCTTTATAACAATTTTAATCTTTATATCTATCTACTCTTTTAACAGCTAGTATGAAAAACTAGTTTCAAAACACTAGTTTTGTATGTTAATATAGATTCTATAGAAGATATAGACTAATAACAACATCCTGACTACACAAATAGGCAGCAAAAAGAGTTAGGTGAACTAGTCTAGTTACTAAATGAAAACAAGAGATCTTAATATTCTCACATTTGATATTTATTAATGCATTAAAAAATTCAAATGTTTAGTTCAGGTGAGATCTCATTCCAACAATGTTCCTCTGTGACCTTTTCATTTGCACATAAAAATAATTTTCCCTTCACCTTTCAATATTTATCATGGTCACTAAGAAGATATTCAGTGAAAGTCTTACAGACCAAAAACCCCTTCTTGTAGATACTACCCTGACGATGCTAAGAAGCCTCTTTTTCTCTTGTTCCCCATACACAGATATGTCACAGGCAAAATTAGTTCGCCATTAATTTCCAGCCTTTTTCAGTGGTGATGGAAAAAGTAATGAAATTTATAATTAATTTATAACTGAGATTTTCACAACTCCCTTCACTTTCAGGAAAGCAGGTGGTGAACACCCAATAGACATTATTGCTGATGTAGGTATTTTTATTTCACTTCAGAAAATAACTTTTCAGCATAACATGGTTTCCAGCATTATCATTCTCAAGTCTCTTAAAAGTATTTATTTTTAAGCACCAGGTAAAGTTTATTCCTTCTGCAAAAAATGTATGACTTGGGAGCCAGTGGGCAGAGAAACAAGATACTTTATTAGAAGTACGAAACAGATATAATGAAATTAAGTGAATTACAGTACATTTAATAAAAAATTATTATTTTTTCTTCCTCGAAAGGAATGTTTGCACAGAGAGACCTGTTGCCAAGCATGTGTTCTTATCTGTGGACCTGTGCCAGACAAGCCTGTCAGAGAAACCTTGGTGGGCCCATCTAATGGCATCAGATTTTTACTTTAAAGCCTGAAGTAGCTCCCCCAAAGTGGCAACTACATTTAGGAGGGGATGAATTGATTCCCTGGACTGTACTGGGACAGAACATAATCCTAAAGCTGATCATGTTTTAAGGCAGCTGTAGCATGCCGCAGAGTAAGGAAATGCAGTGTGATATAATAATTATTCAAAACCACTTATGCTGTTAGATCTGCGTATGATTTACATGAAACTCAGTGGAACAAGAGCAAGTTTTTAATCAGAATCAAAAAAAGCCTGTTTCTCTGTACAACAAATCATCTTTATAAATTTCAGGAAGATAATCATGCCTAAAACATTGAAATTATTCAGAAGAGAACCAGTGGGGTGAAGAAAGTGCATTTTTGAGTCCCTCTCTTAAAAGTAGATCACCTACTTTTATTCCCACCTACCTCAAAATTCACCAAAGTCTGGCTATGAATGTCAAAGGCAGTGAAAAATTTTCCACTCTTCACCTCTCAGGCTTGTCTCTGAAAAAAAAATTTAGAGCTGTGCTGGTTTTTGAGTGCAGGGAATCAAGAAGCTGATATGAAGACATAAACCAGAATACCTTTCTGAAAGATCAAGCACATGTCATTTGACTTGATGTGGGAAATATTGTATGAAGTTCTATAGCTTGTGTTCTGCCATAAGTCACACCAGATGATCATGAGAGTCCTTTTCATTCCCAAACAACTGTGAATTTATTGTCACTGCAACAAGGCCTCTTCACACTACACAGGCAGCGTAAAGTGCTTTTTAAGTGTGCATAAATTACATTTATACTCACTTAAAGGACACTTTATCCTGCCACAACTGTGTTAAAGACATGTGATTTACATTAAAACCAGCCCCTTAAATATCCTAGATCTAAGGTCATACATTTTAGGTCCATGAGAGACAGATGATATTCAGAATCCGATGTCCTACACAATACAGAACATAGAATTAAATTCAAATACTTCCTCCTTCAGCTTTGATTAAGTAATTCACTTATACTTCAAAGATACATCCCAAATTGAGAATACTGAGACCAAGTGAGTTCATCATACTTCTCATAGAGTTGTTGCAGCAGCTACCTGCCTCCAGACCTGAACCTTGATTTCAAACTGCATTTTTTATCTGTCATCCACTTACAACTAGAGCATTTTATACTACACTGTCTGGTAGATGAAAGAGCTCTTTACCATCAAAAACCTCTTTGTGCAGAAAGCTACTGACCTCCTCTTTGGTGAGTTAAATACATTGTGCTGCTTTAGGGTCTTGATACTGTGCAAGTTTCTGAGGCCTTGAATAATTTGTTCTAAACACTTTCTGATTTTCAACATCTGCTTATAAGGTAAGAACAACAGAAATATGAAAATAATCTCCCCTATGCAGTGTTACCTCCCACTTCCTGCACCTAGTTCCCCCAATTTTTGTGTTCCAGCATTGTTATACCCAGTGTCTAACCAAAATCCAAACTTTGTACAGAGAATAATGCATTTTCTTTTTAACATTCCTGTGTTAAAGTACCTTGGTGTTTGTTGCAATATCCATGCGAACAGCACAAAAGATCATCCTGCAGAACATATTCCAAACGCTTAATTCCACTTCTATTTTTGCTGATATAATTATTACCCAATATAGTAGAATTACTGTCAAAAAAAATCAAAAGAAACTTATTTTTAATGTATTGAGGACAGAAAAAATGCTTAGTAAGGAGGTGTGATTCCATGTTCTGGACAGGTGATTGGTTTTGACACCTGAGATCACATTACAGAAATGTTGGAAAACTTCTCCTGCCCTATATTGCCTAGAGTGTTAGAAACATCCATGAAGGATTCGTTTCTACTGAGATTAAGTGAAAAAGATAGGGTCGCACCAGGTAAGGCAATTGAAACAGCCACGGTAAAAGAATAAATAAAGGAAGTAAAATTTCATAAATCCCCAGGTCAGGCAGCAAAATTCTCCTGGCACAGGTGATTTTTTTTTCTTTTTTAATTTCTTCTGTTTCTGTATCCTTCACTTATCTGTAAGAACAATACCAGTATCACTTATTCCCAGTCTATGCTGGAGATGGCAGCCACTCCAACACACATCACTGAGAGAAAGAATCCGATGAAATTACATCTGACAAAGACCAACTGTACTATTACAGCATAAATCTACATGTTTTTACTGAAGTGCTGGTGGCAAATCAGGAAGTAAAGATCCTAGATTATAAAATGTTTTTGGGAAACACTGATTTCACATTGTTCATCACCATCTGTCAGAGTTGCAATGTATATCATCAAAAGCAGCTGCTTTCTTTTCCATTTCAGGCTAAGAGAATCACAAGAAGTCTAGAGAAGTGTATTGTCTATGAACTGAAAATTGAGAATTTAACTTGTGTGTTTGATACTTTGGTTTTTGAACCATTCCGGAGACAACATTAATGCACAAGTTCTGTCTAGTCCAAGTTACGCTACCAATGAAAATTTATGATTACATAGAGAGAGGCTCAGAAAAAAGGGAATATTTTTAGATGAAAACATATGCCTTTATTTGCTAACACATTCTGATGACTTGAAATATTCTGAGTGGTACTGATAACTTGCTGTATTGTTCCTTACTGCCATTGAAAGCTATAAAGCACCATCTAGATATGGCTATGCTCCTTTTGTCTCTGTCCTCATTTTCATTACACAGCCAGTGTTTGAAGGAATGCTTTGTATTCCTTTAGGAATGTCTTTGCAGCCAGGAGGGGCTGTATTTTATAGTTCTGATGGGAGAATCACAAGATGATTTTCCACTTTTACTAGGGGAAAGCAAGGGGGAAAAAAGAGTCTATTAATTAAGGACTGCTAAGGGATGCTGTAGTTGCAATTTTCCATCTAAGATTAACTCTATCTCCACACAATGTTTCCGAACAAAGTAAGTTGAGACATTGCCCCAGACTGATCCAATTCAAGTTCTGAAGTACCTTTGCACAACAAATTAAAAGATGTTCTTCACTTCTTTCGGGCATACTTTAGATTATGGTCTGTGTGTTCCCAGTGCCTTCCAGTGAAGCACCTTTGTGTGAGAAAACCTTCCTTAGGTTTTTAGGTAATGTTGTGATGGCCACAGCATAAGATTTTTGGCAGATACTGAGAAAAATTGGCAAAAATAAGGGCAAGGCTCAGGCAGACTGCCTGTATTAGGCCAGAAAATAACCTACTCCTGTTAATCTAGTTAAAGAAGATTTTGTCGAAGTTCCTGTGATAGAAATAGCCTCAAAAAGACTGTATCCCTGAGTCAGATAAATGGAGAAAAAAGTATAGACAGCAGGTGGAGTCAAGGCAGCGCTGAATATGGGGAAGCTTCCTTGCTTTCTGCAGTAGGTCTCCTTTCCAGCTTCATGATGGTATCAGCAATACACAACATAACGAGATTCAAATTATGCAGAGAAGACACAGGGCTCAATTGCAGAGTATCTGCAAAGGCAGCAGGAAACACAAAGCAAATTTCTTCATCCTTTCACTCCATGCTGTGCTGAGCAGGCACAATATCAAGTCTGTTTTGTACCAGTTTCAGATTACGTGATATTCAGATTACCTATGATTATTATGGATGCGAATGAGGATGATGATCTTAGAATCATAGAATAGTTAGGGTTGGAAAGGACCTCAAGATCATCTAGTTCCAACCCCCCTGCCACAGGCAGGGACACCTCACACTAAACCATCCCACCCAAGGCTGATGGTGATGATTGATTGACTGATGGCTTGGCTTGGCAAATAAAGATTTGTGAAGGGCTTTACCCACACTTACTACAAATGTGATGATGACTAAAACGGCAACGTGGGATAGGCAAAACTGTTTGGCAAAAAGGCTGCTTGGTCATTCAGGATGTTTCTGAACGAGGCTGTCATCTCCTGGGTCAATCTCAAGTGACCAGTGTCCTGAACTGCCTGCATGTAGGGTTGGGTCTGCAGCTTCCAGTGCTCCTTATCACTTGCTGTTTCATCCCTCGCCTGGAGCTACAGAGCTTTGCAAGTGTGGGTAAACCCTTCAGGCTGCGCACTGGATTTTTTTATAGTAATCCTGCTCAGTTCAATCCTGCTCACTAGCCTTCGGGCAGCCATCCTAGGAGAAGGAAAACTCTAACTTCAAACCTGCGCAGATGGTGATAATAATAACAATATTAGTAAAGCAAAGAACAAATGCGGAAAATACGAAGTAGACTTTAAGCTCAGCTCATCACTGGCCTGAAAGCCCTTGTTTAGTTTACTGGGAAGCACCAAGCTCTTTTGAGAATTCCGATAATACCATTGCAATTGTAATCACCCATACATGATAGTCTTACATTAACAGCACAGCAAGTGCATAAAAAGCTAAATACCCTTTGAAATTCCTAAGCATTTTGATAAGAAATATCTGAAGTGAAGAAAGGACAGCTCTGTTAGAAAGTGAATGCTTCTTCTGTGAGTATAAACACATGTTGAAATACAGACAACAGCACAGTATTTTGCATGACCACCTCCAAAGCATAAGTATTGGTTCCTCATTTGCCAGTTTTTCCCAAGCATTTTCAGCTCTTCAAAGATCTCAAGAATGATGCATTTTTTCCCAAACCTACCTCTGTACATGCTCACCCCATCAACACGTCTCGTCAACCCTCTAAAATGATTTGTAGCAGTGAAAATACTTTGCATGTTGCATAAAACTAATTAGTCCCAATAGGAAATAAAATGTCACCAACAGTTTGAGTAAAGCTGAATATTAGGTTGAAAAATGTCATGCCGACCTGTTTATTTTATTAATAGCTTTCTTTGCAAATGTTTCTCATATCCATTTAAAAGACTGTCATATGTTCCACGTTATTAATGTCTCTGTCTGCTGTGTGATGCTGATGTATTCTGGAAAGCTGCAAAATCCCAAGGTTAAGAAAAGAGATATACAAAACAGGAAACCTTATCATAACAGTTTATTATGAGTTCAAATCAACGCCATTGGTTTGAGCACAGCTGAGGATACAGACTATACTTCTAGATGAGAGCAATGATCCTGGTAGCGCAGGTGCCTGGTCCCTACAGGTCACTCTGCTGAATTTCTTGAGTAACTGTAGAAGAAGGGTAGAGAAGGTATTGACTGATATTTTACTGGTTTTGGTAGCAGGCGGGCTACAGCAAAAAGTTGGTAGAAGCTTCCTCTTTCTCCAATGGAGACAATGCCAGCCGGCTCCGAGATAGACCTACCACTGGCCAAGGCTGAGCCCAGCAGTGATGGTGGTGGCACCTCTGGGATAACATATTTTAAAAAGCAGGGGGGGAAGGAACCCATATGTGACTGCAGCTGAAGAGAGGAGTGTAAATATGTGAGAGAAACAGCTCTGCAGACACCCAGGTCAGTGCAGAAGGAGGGGGAAGAGCAGAGATTCCCCTGCAGCCCGTGGTGCAGCCTATGGTGAGGCAGGCTGTCCCCCTGCAGCCCATGGAGCTCCATGGTGAAGCAGAAATCCACCTGCAGCCTGTGAGGACCCCACACTGGAGCAAGGGGATGCCCAAAGGAGGCTGTGACCCTGTTGGAAGCCCATGCTGGTGCAGGCTCCAGGCAGGACCTGTGGCCCCATGGAGACAGGAGCCTAAGCTGCAGCAGGTTTGCGGGAGCAACCTGTTCCTGAAGGACTGCACCTCACAGAAGGGACCTAAGCTGGAGCAGTTCATGAACTGCAGCCCATGGGAAGGACTCATGTTGGAGAAGTTCATGCAGAACTGGAGGGACCACACAGTGGAACAGAGGAAGAGTGTGAGGAGTCCTCCCCATTGAAGAGGAAGGAGCAGCACAGACATGTGATGAACTGACCACAGCCCCCATTCCCCATCCCCCTGTGCTGCTGGGGAGGAGGAGGTAGAGAAATTGGGAGTGAAGTTGAGCCCAGGAAGAAGGGAGGGGTGGGGGAAGTTGTTTTAAAGATTTAGTTTTATTTCTCATTACCCTACTCTGATTTGATTGGCAATAAATTAAACTGATTTCCTTGAGTCAAATCTGTTTTGCCCATGACGGACTGATGAATGGACTTTCTGTCCTTATCTAGACCCACTAGTCTTTCATTGTATTTTTTTCCCCCTGTCCAACTGAGGAGAGGAGTAACGGGGCAGCTTTGGTGGGCAACTGGCATTCAGCCAGAGTCAACCCATCACACACAACTTGTGGCAGCAACTCCCATGACTTTCTTGTGCTAAAGGTGGAAAAGTATTTCTATTTTCTTTAGTTAATGCATGCTAGCTAATTATTTTATTGGCTGCTTCTTTGTCCTTATGTTATGAGAAACTGTTAGCTGTGCATTGTCACTATATAACAATTTCTCTCCCAGTTTTTATATGTTTCATTCCAGCACTTAAAAGAGTTACACTGAACAGCCTCACAAAATATTAATTTGCAATTGATATATTAAACACCTTTGAAAGAAAATGCTGAAGCAAATAAACTCAGAGTTTAAGGAAAAAAAAATTCTTAATTTTCTTTTGGGATAATATATATATATATAAAAGAACCATTTTGCACTTTCATTTTTCTTTAAAAACAGGTGAAAATCTACTTTTAACATTTAACATCAAGAAAATGTCTTTGAAAGTCACATCAAGGGAAACTTCCTAGAAAATTACACTTGCAATCTTACTACAGCTGCATTAAAACAGTCAAAATATTGTGTTTAGATGATGGTCATCGACTTATGCTTGTGTGGCCTGGGAGTGAAACTGTCACACATTCATGCACATTCACACACAAACAGTCTCTTGATTGTTGTACTAAAAAAATAAGTAGAAAATAGTATTGTGAGAATTATATAGGTGTGGAATTTAGCAGTATAAGATCTCAAAATTTCTTTTCCTTAAATTCAGCTGATCTGACCTTATGGGACTTTTATATTTTACTACTTCTTTGTATCAAGCTAGTATAAGAAAAACCCCAAAGGAAATATTTTTCCTGTGTATTTGTAGTACTACCTGAGTAATACACTCTCTCACGGTGTGCATCACTTCTGCTGGAGTTGGGATGCTGCCAACAACGAGACAAAGTTTTATTTACCTCAGATCACAAATCTTAGCAATGACAAATTTATTCTTGCACATGCTTGGAGATCACTGGATCTCTGAACCACAGGTCAGTACGGAATTGATGTGCAGCTGTCAGGAAACTCTCGGGAGCTCCAAAATTATTGCATGGGGGGTTATTTGGTTTCACTTCTGCTCTCGGTGTGGTTGAGCTGGCAAAATCTTCTCTAAAACCCAAACTTTGAAGCAAGACTGTAAGCATTGTTTTTCTGCCAGCTAATGAAAGCTTACCCTCCAGGTAAGAATCTGGCACATGGAACAGTTACTTAGAAAATTAGAACTCCATAATCCAGCAGTTAGGTAGGCTCAGAGATTAATAAATTACAGTGTTATGCAATATATAGAACAGTGTGTACAGCTAAGGACATATCATAGACCCATAGTAAGGCAGAGATGCCAGGTAATTAGAGATGTTAACAAATTCAGTGATTCTCCTCCATCTCAAAGCAGGGCTAACTACAGATCAGCTAATACTGGTGGGAAATGTTAATTTAATATAGTCTTTAAGAACTTAGTGAATTCAAGTAAGAAACTGCCAACAACCCCATTTACAGAG
Organism: Lathamus discolor; assembly: GCF_037157495.1. Classification (NCBI taxonomy): domain Eukaryota; kingdom Metazoa; phylum Chordata; class Aves; order Psittaciformes; family Psittacidae; genus Lathamus; species Lathamus discolor. The sequence goes on from NC_088888.1 coordinate 78,248,817, forward strand.
AAAAGTGTGTATTTGCACTGTACTATTTCACAGCTAAGCAAAAAGTAATCTACAGCTATCCTGTGTTTGAACTGCTGTCGTGGTTCAAGCCCAGCTGGTAACTCGGAACCATGCAGTCACTTGCTCACTCCCCTCCTTTTCTTCCCTCCACTCCTGGAGGGATGGGGAGAAGAATTGAAAGAATGTAACTCCCACGGGTTGAGATAAGAACAGCCCAGTAACTAAGGTATAACACAAACCACTGCTGCTGCCACCAATAATAATGACGATAAGGGAAATAACAAGGGAAGAGAATACAACTGCTCACCACCAGCCAACCGATACCCAGCCTGACCTGAGCAGTGATCTAACCCTTCCGGGTAGCTGTCCCCAGTTTACATACTGGCCGTGACGTGCTGTGGTATGGAATACATCTTTGGTTAGTTTGGGTCAGGTGTCCTGTCTCTGCTTCCTCCTGGCTTCTCCTTCTTCCTGTCAGAGCATGAGACTCAGAAAGTCCTTGGTCAGAGTAAAACACTATTGAGCAGCAACTAAAAACATCGGTGTTATCAGCATTGTTCCCAGGCTGAAAGTCAAAACCATAGCACTGCACCACCTGCTAAGAAGGAGAAAAATGACTGCTACTGCTGAACCCAGGACAACCGTGTAAAGGACTAACTGAATTAGCTATAGTATCAGCAAGGGAACTTAAGCATTTTAAAGATTAGCATGAGTATGTATTTTACAGAAGGGACTATCCAGCACAAATCACTGCTGTACCCCAGCAGACTTGCTCAGGGGAAAGAAGTGCAACAAGGAAATGTCTACACCCTATTCCAACATGGCTAATAAACACTCCACACTCACAACCGTCTCACGCTGGAAAGATTCTGCAAATATAAAAGTTGCCTTTATATTTTTAAGTAACCCATGTTGCCATGCATTGGCACTGCAGTTTTGAGAATTTTGTTAATCCCCTGCAGAGACTTTTTAGCTACTTCTGACTTTTATGGATATTGTTATTGTTCTAATTGTTCCTTCATAAATGCTTAGAAGAGGAAAGACTTTTCTCTTGAGAACACTCTGACTAATAGTTTGAGATTCAATGCATTTTCTAATTAAGACCGTGGGCATTAGGGCAGCTTGAACAAACCCTAACGTCAGAATAAACTCCAGAGGGCTTTGCTAAAATACCTTGGAAAATCTTACACATTAAACATTATCACCAGTGTTTAAAGGTTGTTCCACATGAAAATATTTTGACAGTAAATGATGAGGACTGAATCTCCGATATAAATCAAAAGTTCTGCTATCAGCAAGTAACATAGGCTACTACTGAAAGAGCAAAGAATTAATTTATGTACTACTCATGCTAATTAAAACCTTTCTCACTTTGTTTACTGGGTTTTATGAAGATATTTACCTGAACAAATACAGATTAACATCAGTGATTCTTAAAATCATGGGAATTATCAGATGAACTAAAACCAATGTCTTCTGAATCCAGTACCTCATAACATCCAAGATAGGTACCAGAGGCATATATCTGGCACATGTAGATCTAAGTACAAAGTTTATGATTCTAAAAAGTGAATAAAGGTATTTTATTTCTAGTAACATTTACTCATCAAAATTCCACCATCAGTCTCACCTATTTGTTTGTCAGTAAACTACTGTTATAACAGATTTATACTTTAATTTAAAGTATAAACTAATTTTATACTTTATAAATTTAAAGTATAAATTTTATATTTAATATTATTATTGATTTAACTGAGAGCAGAAAATGACCTGTCCATAAATAAAGAAAAACACCCAAAACAACCCTTTAATATAACAGCTCCTCAGCACAGATTAAAAGAAAAGTCTATGCAGAAACCAAGCTGTTACCCAAATAAATAGACATCACTAACTGACCTCAATAAGTAAGAATAAACCCATTTTGATTAATTATAGCAGGGTGATTCCTAGATGCTCAGCTTTTCTATTCTGCTCCCCCAGGTTTGAATTTGCAACCAGTCTTTCCTAAACTATCCCTCAGAAATTCCCGACAGATTTCTGTGTTGGCAATGCTGAAGTTGAGATGGGACAAGCTATGATCTGCATACCAAGAATCACGACTATGCTTGTTTTGATATTTCTCTTTTTAAACAGCCAATAAATTAATAAGTTTTGATTTTTGAATTTAAGTTATAATAACACAAGGATTTTTTTCTTCCTTTGCTCCTGTATGCAGAAGTCACTTAGCAGCTTTTTGCGTCTTGCAAATGGCTAAGTTTGGGAGCATAGATGCCTTCTCCTGTACATCTTGGTTTTCTTGTTCCTACACGTGACTTGTCCTAGGAAGAGAAGGAACACAAGTTGTAGCCCATTCAGCTTTGACTTTTTGATCTCCCCATCCTTTTTCTGTAGGTAAAAAAAAGGTATTGCTATACCAGACTGAAGAATGGACAGTTTGACTTCTAATTTCCTGTGATTACACTGTGAAAAATCCCATGTGTGGGACCACTTCAAAACATGCATGGCGGACACTTTCGGAAAAAAACACATGGGACCACTTTCAAAAGAAAACCCCAATGGTGCTTGCAGTTCATGTAGACTATGATGTGCTCCTCTGGCCCCACTGGAGAAAGCTTGGAGAGTGCTAACATTAAAGAGGAAAACAGCAGTTGATGGTTTCAATGGTTTCCCAGTGTTCAAAGAACATTAAGTTTATTCAAAATCATTTATTACTAGGGTTTGGCAATTAGTGTCGTTCTGGGGAAACTGTAGAAATGTGTTAGCAGATATTGCTTCTCATTGCTTATTTAAATCTTGGATTTTGCTAGGTTACCATTCCTTAAAATACATAGAGTGAATTCCTAAGACAAGACAATACATTGACCTTTTGATAAGCCTGAATCTTTAACTTTCCTTGAAAAACATTCCAAACAGCATCTGAAAAAAGTGTTGAAAAAACATATTTGTTCCTCACAGAAACTTTCCTCAGGCATTTTATGCAGTATAAAAATATGTTCCTGTTTTAACCAGCATTATCTTGCATTCAATTAACGAACAAATCTACGAATGTTCTCAGTCAATTCAAGCATTTAAATCAAGTACAATGATTACTAACACATTGCAGTAAATGTGCCTTTGTGAAATGTAATTTCTAGTATCTGTAATGAATAGGCAGTATGGTGATCCCTCCGTTTACTGTTCAAAGGAGAGGAAGAAAGCAAGCAGTCACATGTACAACAAATTGATTAGTTCCATTACATTTCTCTTATTATGAATTGTTTTGATACAACCAACTTTTAATTCAATTGAATTGTTTGAACTGAGGTCCACTACTTGAAAGCAACAAGGATATGAAAATACTTTTGAAGTTTAATTAAAATGGGATATAACATAGTATTTTTGCAGTTTCTTCTTGAGATGTGTGGGGAAATAGACATATAGATGAACCTGAGAAAAAATTATGGTCAATTATTTTGGTAGCCATGATAAAATATCTAACATTCAAGACTTACCTAAAAATAAATTGTGTCTGTATTGCTTTTCAAATGATAACATCAACTTTGCATATAGATTAAAATAGGTATGCTGCGAGAGTATTGATTTAAGGGGAAATCAATATATTTCAAATTAATATTCTGTGACTGAATCATACAACCATATTCCTCCTTCAGATTGCAGTGAATATAGATACCAGTTGAAATATAACAGTAAGTTATCTCTATAGCCTTCCATTCATCTAAGGAAATATTTTAGGCCAGAGCTGGTTCTAATGTCATTCTGGAAGAGGGAAATTTAATAAGATATTTTTAGTGTGTCCTATAGTTAAGTTACATTGGAAGAAGTAAGAACTCATCGTAAGAGTGTGTTGATGCAGGATAGCATAATCAGTGTAAAGGTTTTTACTGAAGAGCTTAGGAAAGAAAACTTTCTTTAATGAAGAAATTCCCCTCAAAAAATTCTAACCAATATTCAGAACTGTAAAGAACAAACTCATGAACAAATCTGACATAACAGAACAGTGCAGACTAGAACATGGGGAGAGGTCACATGTTTCTTTAAAGATAATTGGATATGCTTAGAGCTTTGCAATTAGTATATTAGGAGGGCTATGTGTAATTCTCTTTACAAATACTGTATTGTTCTTGTTTTATTTTTATGTTAATACACTGGAGCTTCTTGGTACTCCTGTGATTTCTGACATCCATCTTTGTAATTTATAGAGGACAATTAGGTTAGACATGAGCCCTTTGGAACACAAACTGTGTGTTTATTTGGTTCTATAACATAATTTCCAGAAAGTAAGTCTATATTCTTCTGTATTTGGAGTTTAAAAAATAACCAAAATATCATGTAGGAATGGACAGCAGCTGATCCAGCATTTTCTTCTTAGGAAATAAGAATAATATACAAAAAGAATCAGAGGAAATCTGAGTCAAAACATCTTTCTGTTAAAGTTGTTTGCATTGTTTAAATTATCCCTTGCTAACAAGTGTTCTATTTCTTTAATTGATAACAATAATTGATTATTATTAATTTATAATTGATTTATTGATATCAGACAAAGGTCTATTATCAATATATTGTTCCAATATGCCATGGCATTGAAATGAACCAAGTGTACAGAGAGTGATTTTCTCAGGCATGTGGTGCTGGATTCAGTTGTTTTTGAAAGTTTATATATGAGCATCCCAATTTTGGATCTAATTTCAGCCCCCTATTGCCATACTGCTGTTAAAATTATACAATGTATTGAAGTCCTTTCTGAAATGAGGAAAATCTGAAAATCTGCATGCATAGTTATACATTCATTGCCCTACCTATAGCCCAGAGCCTTTGAAGCCAACAACAGAGGTTAGTTAGGGTAGAAATGATGTGTGAATGGAAGTCACCTTACAAAGGTGGCTTTTATTTCTCTCTTTTAGCTGCCAGAGTCTTAAGAGGGTCTTGATGTCCAAGTGAAGACCAGTGACAAATGGTGTTCCTCAGGGGTCAGTATTTGGACTGGCACTATTTAATATCTGTGTTGGTGACATGGACAGTGGGACCGAGTGCACCCTGTGATGACAGGCTGAGAGTTGGGCTTGTTCAGGCTGGAGAAGAGAAGGCTCCAGTGAGACCTTAAAGCAGCCTTCCAGTATGTGAAGGGGACCTATGGACTTTTTCCAAGGGCATGCAGTGATAGGACAGGGGCTAATAGCTTTAAAAGGAAAGAACTGTAGATTTAGATTAGATATAAGGAAGAAATTCTTCACTGTGAGGGTGCTGAGGCACTGGAACAGGTTGCTCAGAGAGAAGCTGTGGATGCCCCATCCCTGGCAGTGTTCAAGACCAGCTTGGATGGGGCTTCCAGGTTGGAAGGTGTCCTTGCCCATGGCAGAGGGGTTGGAACTAGATGATCTTTAAGCTCCTTTCCAACTCCAACATTCTATGATTCTATGATTTCAGAAAAGGAAAGCAATGTTATTCTTGAAGCTTCTATTGGTCCACGGATCAGCTTTAGCCCAGAGTCATTGCTAGACTTCTAATGCTCAGACTTCTGTTCAAAACCAGACTGTGCTCATACTCCTTCAGCTGACAGCCTGGAACAAAAAGATAAGAACTTTCCACTTTTCTCAGCATTTTGACAAAACACTGGTGTAGTTTTGTGCTGACCATTTGGCATTTCTGATAGGCAGCTTAAGGGGGCTCTTTCTCAGATTCTTGAGCAGTGCTAGAAAATACCAATAGCTAAAGCACACTTAAAAATTGGTTACAGACATTCAGGAACTTTAAGTTACTTGCTTTGAATACTGACAGAAGAATGTAGTTTCATGTCTGTGACTTCTGACATGAACAAGAGCTCAGATTCCGTGCTCCATTAGCTTCCTATGATAATTGCCAAACTGTTGGGTTTTGGTTTTATTACAGTTACATCCAAGGGCAGTAATCAGGCTTGTACTCTGGTTGTTTTGAGAATAATGTCAACATGTAGGAAGAAATGACTTGGGAACAATTAGTTTAGCTTAATGTAGTTACACCACAGCTCTGTACTATACTAGTTGACACAGTAGGTGCAGTATAGGTATAGTGTTCTGACTGTGTTGTCCAAACTCCTCAAATGAATACTGTGGATTGTAGCCAGCCAGTTAAGTCCTGTACACTAAAGTGAAGTACGTAAATACAACAGGGTCTTTCTCTGAAGGACTAGAGTCACCTCTCTCCCTGAGCACTTAAGACATCTGTTTTATAAGAGTCTCATTTAGATCTTAACAGCTAAGGGTAGTGATGTCTTGAATCAGGTGAACTGACTCCCAGTGTGTGTTTCTGAAGTATGAAAGTGATGTATTCATGTGTCTTAATGAAATGCAGCTTATTCTGTCTTCACACTGAAGTAAAATTTTCTGACCAAATGGGGTTAATACATCACAGCTGGTGCACTGTGAAACCACATCACTGTGGCTAAGTACATATTACTGCACAAGAAAGCAAATCCTTATAGTAACAAAGCTCAGGAATGAAGGAAAGTTAAAAATAATCAAGTTTACTGTCTGTGTAAGCAGGATGGCACAGCCTAGGAGAGCAAATTTCGGTTCAAGATGAGCACATCCAACACCACATCCAGGTGATTACAGGCACATTCAGGGGCTCAATTCCCACTTTGGTGAATAGAGATCCACCCAATACAACACTGCTTCTGCTGCCTCCAAAACAGATGACTGGCCAGCCGAATCCTGCCTTAGGCTGATCAAACCCCGACTGCCTGTCACAGTCATTTATGCACACAACATATCACGATCTCAATTAAGATGCCGTAGTCTCAGATTTAATCCCACCTGGAGGATCATCATGTTACCAATAAAATTGTTCAGGCAGAATCTGCAAAATGGGTTCGTGGAGGTCCCAGGATCTCTCAGATGCACACCTGTGCCTAGAATTGCCATACAGGTTACAAAAATAAATCAGTACAGTACTCGTCAGCTTATGAACTTTTTCCTGCTTCATCCTCATACTTCTAGGAAAGGAGAGGTTGACTTTCTCCTTTCTGCCAGAACCCAACCTGTCCTGTTTTCCAATTTTCTTTCTAGGAACATAGTTGTGTAATCAGATGCACAAAAATTGAGATACTGATAATTCTCCTTCCCTGAACCCTAAAACAAACAGCTTCCCAGTCCCTGAAAAAGATGACACAAGTCCTGTTATATTATTTCTATGTATTCATGACATTAATTAAAAATGCTTTGTGAATGTAAGAGAAATCTCCCCAGTGTGAGCAGATCTTCTTTTTTTATTTTTTTTTCCTTTTTTTTTCCCTCTGCCATTGATCTCAGAAACAGCCATTACAAGACAAGCAAGACAAAAGATGCTAAGGATGGAAGGATGGTCCCTTCCTTTTTTCTTTGCCCTGGAGTTCTTGGAGAGAAACCTAAGATTATGGCCATATTCAGTGCCCCAATCATGTAATGTGATGGATGTACACACCCTTGCTTATTTAAACTGAAGTGTCTAGCTGGAGTAACAGCCTGCTTTCGGTTCTAGTTTCTGACGACATTTTCTCATCAGACGTTCATTCTTCAGCCAGCAAGTTTTTTGGTAGAGGAGGGAAAGAGGGGAAGGAAAGGACAAAACAGTCTTGTCACTAGACAAGACAAAATTGTTCAGATGTATGGCATTAAAGTAATTTTAAGTTTCAAGATGTCTCTTCTCTGGAGCCACATTTTTATCTAGTCTGATTGGTTAATTCTCTTTCAAGGTTAAAATAAGTCACTGCCTCCTCATATCTGGCTAGGTACTGATATTCCATGTGTTGCAGTCAGAATAAGCTGCACACTGCTATTTGGAACTAGGCATTAAGCACTAGACTGCTTTCTTATTTACTGCTTTACTAACAGCCTTTCCAATATTAGGACAAACAGAGCAATATCCAAATACATGCATTTTTGTAGAGAAAGACCATATCACTCTGGAAGTAGAAAAGTCCAAGACCGACCTAAAACAGGGAACAGGGTTTTCTAAACAAGAGTAATGCCAAAAGTTGTATTTTTACTAATTCCCTTTTAATTGATTTCTTACATTTAAATTGGTACCAGGGACTCACCCACAATCTTGTTTGCACTTTCCTGGAGTCCTCAGTCTTCCTGACAAAGATACCTGACTTTTGGATTGTCTTTAGACATTTTTTGTCACTTGATGCTGTTTCTCTCTTTTGTCACACTCCTAACACATACTTGTTTGAGAACTGGGGCTTATAACCAAGTTGAAAAATCCCTCAATAGCTGTATACTTAGGACCCAATAGTGAGCTTAATACAGTAAGCACAGGTAAATAGAGTATATTGACTTCTAATTAAAGCAATATAGAATTTGCATCTTTATAATGGCCTAGCCTAGGAATATTAAACAGGTGTGTTTCCCAATCATTTTATCTGTTCCTGTCAGGAACTTGTAATGAAATGGAAGGAATAAAACAACACTATTTTATTTAGCTGACAGCAGCTTTCTGTTTTGTCTTGTAAATACCTTCTTCCAAATCTCCTGTTTTGTAGGCATCTTTTTCCTTACCAGTTTCATCCTGTATTTAAAATCCATTTCCAATGGCATTTGCGTTCATTATCTTTTTTTCCCCCACATCTTTTGTGCTCTTTAATCTTTGCTCTATTTGATTTCCTGCACCATTCTTCTTCTCCTAAAAATCCCTTTTTATTTGCTTCGGTAATCACTGCTTCTCACACGTACCCTCCTACATTCCCAAATTACTTTTTGTTGCTCATGTCTTTCCCAAGGGCTGCCTTCTCCTCCATATGCTCCCCTCATTTATGTGGTCTGCTGAAACATTGCTCAGACTAACATCCACAAGATCTCATCCTTTAGCAATGCAATGGTTGGGGGGCTCTCTAAAGAAAAAATCAGGTAAGAATCTTTCCTCCTAGGAGGCTGTTTAAGTAGTGAACAATACCAGTAGAAATGAATTTACAGTACATTTTCTACTTTGACTAACACCCACCTTATCTTTGGAGAGGGTAAATCGTTCCCTGGAGAGTCTCTTTGCTCTCTGCTCTCTGTAGGTGGGAAACCAGACGATTAGCTTAGAACAGCTGTTTTACAGAATAAAAGCTAAAAAGCCAGCAGGCAAACCCCAACCAATACCAGAGGTGAGCCCTTGCTCCCAGCTTTGTTCTTAGGGAGAACAGGCAACTCTATAGGTTCAGTTTGTCACATAACCGCCATCTGAGGAAGAGAGGAATTGTCTTCTGAAGGAGTGTTATGTTTGGCTAGAGAGGGAGGGTAAGGTGCTTAGCTCAGGTCCATAAGACTAACTTTTAACACCTGGATTGGTCAGGTTATAAATGTTGAAACAGGTATGTCAACACATAGTATATGTAAGGGTGAGAATACGAGTAGCAATTCTGCATCAAATTGCACACCTAAAGTGCCAGTAAATTGGAGCACCTTAAGCTCCCCTAAGGGTTTGAGTGAGAGCACAGTGACTTTATTTCAGGACTAGTAATCTGGACAGTCTTCATCACAGTTGCCTCAAGTCAAGATGATCTCTTTAAAGCTCTCAACCAATCTGCTACTGCTTAAATTACTTACAGTCAAGATCCAGGAGCTATCAAAATTCAGACCATAATGACACACCACTAATCCATTAATGAAGTTTATTCCTCTTTTCAAATACATGGTTTAAGATTTTTTTATGACCAACATGCATGCAAATCAGTAAGGAAACATCTGTTTCTGTCATGAGTGACTGAAGTGATAAAGATGCACCTTGAATTATGTTTGAAATGTTGTATGCTGTTACTGCACGTTTTTACCAAGCTCAAAATTCGAGGTTAATTGCAGACAGGCTGGAAAATAATGAGACAGCATCACCATTTACAAACCTAGAGTACAACATGAACTTCTGGCTACCTTTCACCGACAGCTGTAATATGGTAAATGAGTATGACAACTGAATCAGTAATATGCCATTTCACTGAATCCTGCACAAGGTCTTTCTCTTACAGCTTATGATCATTTTCTACTCTCTGTAAGAGAATGTGGAGTCTTTGTCCAAAGGAAGCATTATAATATATGTCAATAAGCAGGAATTAGTATTAGAACACCAGAAAGCAGATTTCTGCTTTGTTTGAACATGAATATATGCTTGGACTCAAGGCAACAAGCTGCCCATGTATTTGCCACCACTACCTGAAAAGCAATGACTTACTCTGCTATATAGGGTACAGAAGAGGCTGAAAAGAAGTTCCAGCTTCAAGCACCAAAATGTCTAGCGATGTCAGTGGTTGACTTTTCTACCTCTTACCCGTATTTCTGAATGATGCACTTTTTATTGGACAGCAGTTTAGAGACAGAGTTGTTCCGCTATTTTGAGTAGAGAGTCTCCTCAAACATGGTAATCTGTGCTTATAATTCACTGTGACAGACAGCTAAACCCAAGAATTCTACTTTCACAGAGGAAGAAAGTCACAAAAAAAGTTAATTTATAATTTCTGTAATGTGAATGCGTACATCATCCTAGCAACAGCATGAACAACTAAACCGTGCCCAATTTAAAAGTCAGTTCCAGGTGTTTTTCAAATCAAACAGACTGTGAAGAAATTCAGAAGTGAAAAAAAAACCAAAAAAGAATTGTTCTTATGTCTAACATGCCTTTGAATGACGAAGATCCCTCAAACAAAAAAATCTGTTATTGGAGGCAGTTTTTAATATCTGCATAAGCATGGCCTTGCTTAAGTACGTATAGAATTATAGGTATCACGTGAGGTGTCAAAACATAAAGTGGATATCTAGTAAGTGTTTAACATTGTTAAAATTTTGGCAAAGACTGCCTGTTTGAAGCTATTCAAAGAATGAGACAGTGACACAAATCCTAACAGCAAAAAGGGCGAGATATTTCTCCTTTATTTAAGCATATAAAGGGCCTGGCTTTTGCACATGACCCATAATAAAAATATTGCTGCTTTTTGATGAATATCTATTGGTACTGCAACACCGCTGAGCTTCCTTTCAAAACCAAAAATGCTTTGTAATAATATAGTTATTGTCATATAAAGGGATAAAAGCCCCCAGGAAGGATTCAAGGCACATTTTCTCTTATTCTGCTTAGGATAAGTGAGGAAGAGAGGAATTCAAGCAAGTCACTAAGTGCTGCAAATACAGTCCATGAACAGAAGCTCTGTATCTTCCTAACTCTGACCCAGAACTCTACCCAAAATCCAGGAGAATAAATGTTCCACTGGAGGCCTTCAAAACAGTTAACCACATTTCACTGACCATTTAAAGAAGCAGCATTCAGCTGAAGGAAGAGTCTTTTATCAGAAAACCAAAAATACTGCTCTAAGGAAGGTGTCTCAGCAGACTTAAGCTACTCCACGGAATCTTAATGAATGACTGATGAAATGCCCATTGCTAGACAAGGGCAGGAGGGATGTGGCTGCTTCTATTGATAGGAAGATGATCTAGGCCATCCTGTCATGGCATTCTGCATCCTTTTCTCATGGTAGGGCATGCTGCAGCACACAGATCCTCTAACAATCTATCCTGCTGGACATGTACACAGCAGAGGAGCGTGCCTGTGCCCATGCCACTGGGGACACCTGTCCCTGAGTCAGGGCTGGTTGGCACTTGGCTGATAGCACCTGGGCACCTTCCCTCATATTCTGCAGAGTAATTTATTCTGCAGTACAGTTTATGATACTTCCTGAAATACAGATAGATACATTATGACTTTCGCCCATGCTTATCTCCTTTGTACAAAATTTCATACAAAAAGACTAGCTTTTATTAAATTATACATATTTTGAGCTCTCCTGTCTACCAGATGACTGAGATCAGACTTTCAGAATTATATTGAGTGGCATTTTGGGGCTTTGTTGTTCTCTTCTGTCTTATACATGGGAACTCGCAATTTTCTTTCCTGTTGTACAGTCCTTCATGTTTAATGAGTTATTGAAATCTTCCTCAATGGTACTTAAATTCCCTCAGTGCTTCTTTCTACATAACCGTTGAGATGCACAACTTTACAAAAATATATTATTCTCTACTAATTGATTGTGATGTCTTTGGACTTCAGCTTTTATTCAGTATTAAATTGCAGCATTATGCCTTGCTACAAATTAGGAAAACAGAATTTATGTTGCAATAGAGCAACAACTCATTTGTGTTTTGTTATGCTCAGTTACCAAAGGAAAAGAACAGTGCTCCCAACCTAGGAAACTGAGTCATGAACTGCAAAACATAAAATGCAAAAAAAACCCCCACCCGTTTCACTGTATGAGAAGGTTGAGCCTGTGGGATTTGCTACTGTTTAACAACTTCGTGACTGCCCTACTTGTCATCACTACAAATGCTTTTCATGGCAGTCTAGGCTCCCTCCTTCCTTTCTATTGTCAAGAAATAAGTTTAACGAGATAAATTAGAAAAAATCAATTTAGGTGATACGTGTTAATCTGAAATATAACCTTTACCTACCACCATCTCCACCAGGCTGGAGAGAGTGAAAGACAAATTGCCAGAGTTGAAGCATACCTATCTGAGCTCCAGGCACAGGTGCTGGTGCATCGCATGTGGCAATTCACAGCATCTCAACTTGCTTTCTGTGTTTTGTGAGGTTTTCTTCTCCCAACACCCACCCAGGCTATTAGCAGAGCTGTGCCAACCCTGCTTTTCGGCACAGCCCACCGCACAGCAACAGGAAGAGTTCTAGCCATAACAGCTCATACCAGGGAGGTCTCAGCAGGATGTAAAAGAGAATTTTATTTTTAATTTGTAAGGATGGGGTATTAATTGTAAGATCAACTTCTTTCAAAGCAGCTACACAAACTGTTATCTCTTATCTCAAGGCCTTTGTCCAGGTAAAAATGACTTGTAAGTTTTATACCACCTTTTTTTTTCTTTGTTATAGTATTCTCCTATTTTCTGTCATCTATCTTTATACTCAGCTAAATGGCATGGAATTATTTGTACTTACTATCTAGACAAAGAATGAGTTCCCTGGACAAAGAAAAAGCTTTTGAACAGCACTAGATTTTTATCATGCTGAAGTGGGTACAGAAAGTTTCTTTGGTCAATTACTCAGCAGCAGCAAGCATGACAATTGTACAATTGTGCTCTTTCAGAAACACATGAAGCTAACATCTTCTGGGCAATAGAAAATGGATTTCCTTCTTCTGTAAAATGACTATAATGAATCTGAAATCCTAGTAGAATGGATAGCCTGTAGACAGCACTTTCAGCTAACCACTGGAAGAAGTATTAGAAAAACAGTAATAAGCAGAGATAATTTCTACAGGAACCAACCAAACCTGTCTCTTAAAGGCATATATACCAGGCTACCAAATGCATAGGACAGTAAATTACTTGTCCAGACAGTGCTTTTAGATAGCATTGAAAGTCCTTTTATGATCTCATTCTGGTGAACCACCTTTTCTTCAGTATTTATTTCAATACCTTCTTCTGCTACTGCATTCATTACAATACCCTGGCAGTCACACAGCATATCAAGGGTGATTCAAGAGGTCTGTCATCTCAGGAAAATACACTGATCCACTGCTCAGAGCTTCCAGAGCCCATATTCTGCTGGAGGAGTTGCTCACAGTTGTTAGTGAGCACCAAAGGCCCCATTGGGATACATCTGTGGTATCCTTTCCTTTTGCTCCCAGTTTCTTGAAGTTTTGCTAATGACTGCAATCAAAAATATAATTTGTCTTTGCATATATATGAATAGCATGAAGTGGATCTATCTGTCAAACTAAGATCAGCAGAGGATCTGTGAAGATATCTACTTTAGTGCCTTGACAATGACCTGCTTTAATATTTTGACTGCTTACGCCTCTATAATGTGAGTTAAATACTGTAAATTAATATATGCTATTACCTTAAAATAGAGATACAAAGCTTAGTATTTGTGGGAAATCCCTACAATATTTTTTATGAGATGATTAAAAGGAGTTTGATATGTTTTAACTAGCATAACGAGTTAGAAATATATGTGCGACTGTACTCAGAACTGCCTGTACCAGGATACCGTTTCTAAATGAGTGCTCCTTTTTGAAGATGTTTGTGTTTTTTCCAAACTTTGTTTGCACAATTGAAACAACTGTCAGGCACGTTTGTATAGCACAGTGTCATTCTTCAAGTACGGCAGAGTGTAGGAATGCTGAAAAGAATATGATAAAGGTAATGATTCAGAGAGCTTAACATAATTAAAAAAAAAAGAAGTTAGACGTTTGAAGTGATGTGAACCACTTGAGTGAACTGCTGATGAGACATCAGGTGAGTTAGCTGTTGGATTTACAAGCTAATAAGCTTCATAACAAATACTATATACGGAATCATGAACAGAATGTTTATATCAAAACTTGAATTTCCAGGTCCTAGAGACGCAAGTGAAAGGTGACATAAATCATAAAGTTGAGTCCTTTTATGTTATTGTATAATGTTAATAAAACTGTTATTTATGTACACTTAAATTATTAACAAAATAAAAATAAATCTGAAATAGAAAAGAGCTGTTTCATCCCTTAATGTCAACACCCCACCGAAAAATAGTGCACTCTAACCTTCCATTTTGCTAGAGGTACAGCTGGGGAAAAAAATGGCTTTGCTCTTGGCAAATAAGGAAAATGTTAAGGGAGAATGAAAATAGATGGACGTATAAAGTGCTCAAAAAGCAGTTTAGAAAGGTATCTCTGCTCACTGGATGAGGAAAAACAAAGGGATTTGGCAGGTCAGTCAGCTTGAGAGGCTGTTCAGCCTGCCAAAAGCTGACAGGACATATTAGTCATTGCTGTTCTCTTGCTCAGTAGGAATTACTCTCCTGAATAAATAATCAGTTACATCATTTTGTAGCCTTCCTCTGTGTGCTTAGTACCATAAAGGACACATACAAGACACTGAGGGCCATGACAAATGTTTTATAAAGCAATAACCATACTGACCATGCTTGTTATATTTACAGCAAGGTACATGGCAGCTATCACAAAAGGAAGAGCTATCTAGCAGGCAGACCAGCTGCAGACTTTGCACACAGAAAGGTAAGGGGTTAAGTGGGTTACAGGGGGAGATGATAAAACTTTCTAGGGAACAACTTTGTGTACTCCCCTAGAAAATGACCGCAGCAAGAATGCAGAGATCAGCTCAAAGAAATAGAAAGGGCAGAAAACACTGTAACACCAGTTAAGCCTCAAGACTCTAACAAGGAGGTGTAAAACCTAGCAGTATCCAGGCCGTCTTTGTGCCGTGACAAGTGCACCAAAGATGGGGGAAGTAATCGATCGGTTTTACTTACAGTGTAAATGATGAATCTCTTCACAGCACAGCATGGGCTGACCTCCCAGTGCACCTCTCAAGGGAGAGATCTGCTTCGAGATAAATGACCTTGTACAGACAAAGGATAGTGCTTTGGTTCATCTGTTTAATTGAGTGATACTGATTATTGTTTTGCCTAGGCTTATTATATAGCACACTTAAACTTTAAACACACAGAAAACCCCCTTTTTCTTGCCATACAGGTTAGAATGATAGCATCATGCTGGAAATTAATTAAGAGGTATGAGACGGATATGAAAAAAAAGGCAAAAGCAATTTATAAAAGCAAGTCTTAGAGACATGAAACACATCTTATAACCATGGTGATGCCATTTACAATACTTCTCATTCAGTTGACCTAACCATTTTATTTCCAGAAGAGTTGGGAACCCAGCTGGTGAGTAATAACAATTGACACAAAGGGACTGGGCACTGCTGCTGGTGTTGAGTAGAAAGGAGCATAAATGGCAGAAAATTAGGAGAGTTCTGTTACTAAATCATCAATTTTTTGTGCTTACATCTGGTTTGATTATGTTTGCTCACCACAGACAAAACTCAGTTTACCTTGAACTTCAGAGTTAAAACAAGAAGTGATAAAATCAATAGAGTACTAAAACTGTATATGCTGGAAGAGGCCTTTGGTGGTCATCTACTCCCAACCCTTCTAAAATCAACCTTGCCTGCTTCGTGTCTTTTCAGCATGTTCATATTACTAAGATAATTTCAGCATTGTTCTGATCGTATTATTCTTTCCCTTGCATTCCAAATTGATAGTTTTCCAAAACAGCTATTGTCTAATTGTTTTAAGCCTTTTCTCTGCCACCGAGTGCTCCTGTTTAGCAATGACAGCTACTACCATCAGCCAGCTTACGTTGTGATGCTTCAGCCTCTACTCTTAATTTTTTAATGGCATCTTTACTCTATCACATGCCACCCTTGCCCTTGGAAGTAAGACTTGATGTTACTCCACTGTTCTACCACCTTCAATTCCCTGCTTCAGAACTCCATGGCATAGATTAACTTTACAACAGCTTATGCTGCTGACATTACTTATAATTTTCAAGTTTATTTTTCTTTGTTGTCCTCATCAGTCTGAATTTACCTATTTTCTTATACTTAGATTGCAATTTAATTACATCAAGAGGTGTTTTCCGACACAGTGCTCTGATACATCATTGGCACACCTGGATTTCAGAGAAACACATATAGTTTCATTGTCAGCATAGGCATTCATAGGTAGAACAGACTGGTGTGTCTCACACCTGTCATCCATCCCTGGGTACTACAGCTTCAGGTATACCTACTCTTGATCAAGTATTTAAAGAGATGCACCCATGTTAGCTTCAAATTAGCTAGATGAAAAGTTGCCAGAGAACAGATAAATGAAAGTAGCAGATCAGAATCATAGAATAGTTTGGATTGGAAGGGACATTCAAAAGTTTTCTAGTTCAACCCCCCTGCAATGAGCAGGGACATCTCCGACTAGACCAGGTTTCCCAGAACCACATCCAGACTTGCCTTGAATGTCTCCAGGGATGGGGCATCTACCACATCTCTGAACACAGATCTGCTATGTCACCTCAGTAAGTGCACAGATTTGCAGTAGCCTAACCTGCTAGGGGTTTATTGCTGCATCTAGTCAAGGAGCACTTTTTGCACTTCTTGAAATATTTACAGCAAACTTCCTATGTCAACAGAAACAGTAGACCTGATAATAAAGACAGACTGCTATGAATAAAATGAAGCTATGAGGGAGAGTGTCCTACATTTCATAAAGGTGCTCTGCACAACGTTTTACACCTACACCTATAAGGAACATTAAAAAACCCAAACAACAACAACAACAAAACCTTAAATGCTTTGCTGAATATTTACCCTGGAACACATCTGTAGATGCAACTCATCTTCTCTTGCGTCATCCGAGAGAAAGACTGAACTTTTAAGCCTATGTTTACTAAAATATACCAATAGAAAAGTTAGATCTGAGCTTCTTTTAATTTTAGAAAAAGTCATGTTCTCCATTACAGTGGAGCAATTCCCTGGAAACTCTATAACGGACTTCAAGCAGACAGATTTTGCTAAACTCAAAGAACTGGTAGGCAAAAATTCATGGGAAGCAAATTAGGAAGAAAAAAAAAGTAAAAATTGAGAGTTAAGGGCTGGCAATTCCTTTAAATAATGACATTAAGGGTGCAAGAACAAATTACTCTAATCAGGATGTCATGTATAATAAGAAGCTAGCTTGACTAAGCCACGAGCACCATACATCAGTAGCAAGTGGCTGAGGGGAGTAACACATGAAGGGGGAAAGACAGCAAAAGGGTGCTGAGAAGACTGAAGCAGTTAACACCTTTTCCACATTTTCCTTGACTGAGAAGGTTGTTTTCAGCTGACAGCTACCATCATAAATACTAAAGAGTAAAACCTTCATCTTTAAAGATTTACACACTCTATGTATTTGGAAAGTAGAGCATCACTGAGCATCATTAGAGAGGAGAATCGTTGCAAAACATTTAGAGAACTGGCTGAAACAAACTCAAGGAAAAACACTGACAATTTTCAGAGTTCATAGGGAACAGATGTGGTCCAGAAGACTGAAGATGAGCAAACATATTACAAGTTTTAAAGAAAGACTAAAGGAAGTGCTGGGGACTTAGACACCGGCAAGTTATTTTGGGCACTCCCAAAAGGCAGACCAGTGAATAGGATGGATCTTTGCCATGTCATCAGCTATACCTGTTAGGTTTATATAAATTGTGATCACACTGTGTGTCAGTTTCCTGTCACGTCATGTCATAGAAGAGAGAAGAGAAAGAAAAAACCCGACTCTCCTCCAAACAGGAATAGCATATACAGTCACATTTCTGACAGAAGTGATTCCTTAGCCAAAGTCGCAAGCACTGGCAGTGAAAAGCTGCAGAAAGTTTGTGGGTCAGGGTTAAAGGGAAAACAGCCGTGGGAGACATTACTGTGGGGATCTGTTACAGGCCGCCTGATCAAGGAGAAGCTGTGGATGAAGCACTCTACAGACAGGTAGGAAAAGCCTCACGCTCGCAGGCCCTTGTTCTCATGGGGGATTTCAACCACCCTGACATCTGTTGGAACGATGGCGCTGCACGGCACAAGCAATCCAGGAGGTTCCTCGACTGTGTGGAAGACAACTTCCTTCTGCAAGTAATAGAGGAGCCGACAAGGAGAGGTGCCATGCTTGACCTCGTGCTCACCAACAGGGAAGGGCTTGTTGAGAATGTGGTACTCCAGGGCAGCCTTGGATGCAGCGATCATGAGATGGTCGAATTTGAGATCCCCAGGAGAGTGAGAAGAGCGTGCAGCAAGCTCACTGCCCTGGACTTCAAGAGAGCAGACTTTGGCCTCTTCAGGAGCCTGCTTAGTAAGGTTCCATGGGATATAGCCCTGGAGGGCAGGGGGGCCTAAGACTGTTGGTTGATATTCAAGGATCACCTGCTACAAGCTCAGGAGTGTTGCATCCCAACTAGAAGGAAGTGCAGCAGGAGGGCCAGGAGACCTCCTTGGATGGATAAGGAGCTGCTGAGGAAAATTCAAAGGAAAAAAGAGGCTTATAAAAAATGGAAGCAAGGACAGATGGCCTGGGTAGAGTACAGGGATGTTGTCCGGGAAGCTAGGGACCAGGTTAGGAAGGCTAAGGCCCAGTTAGAATTAAACCTAGCCAGGGATGTTAAGGATAACAGGAAGGGATTCTACAGGTACATAGCAAACAAAAAACAGACTAGGGACAACATAGGCCCCCTGAGGAAGCTTTCGGGAGGACTGGCTACGCAGGATTTGGAGAAGGCTGAGGTTCTGAATGACTTCTTCGCCTCGGTCTTCACTGGCAAAGGCTCTGACTGCACCACCCAGTTCTTAGAAGGTAGACGCAGGGACTGTGAGAATGAAGACCTTGGGCCCACTGTAGGAGAGGATCTGGTTTGAGACCATCTTCAAAATCTGAACGCACACAAGTCCATGGGACCTGATGAAATCCATCCGCGGGTCCTGAAGGAGCTGGCGAATGAAGTTGCTAAGCCACTGGCCATCGCATTTGAAAAATCATGGCAGTCAGGTGAAGTTCCCGACGACTGGAAAAAGGGAAATAGAACCCCCATTTTCAAGAAGGGGAAAATGGAAGACCTGGGGAATTACAGACCAGTCAGTCTCACCTCTGTGCCTGGTAAAATCTTGGAGCACATTCTCCTGGAAGGCATGCTAAGGCACATGAAAAACAACAAGGTGCTTGGTGACAGCCAGCATGGCTTCACTAAGGGGAAATCCTGCCTGACCAATTTGGTGGCCTTCTATGATGGGGCTACAGAATTGATGGATAAGGGTAAAGCAGTTGACGTCATCTACCTGGACTTGTGCAAAGCGCTTGAAAATGTCCCACACGACATCCTTGTCTCTAAATTGGAGAGATATCAATTTGATGGATGGACCACTCGGTGGATAAAGAACTGGCTGGACGGCCGCACACAAAGAGTTGTGGTCAATGGCTCGATGTCTGGCTGGAGACCGGTAACGAGTGGTGTCCCTCAGGGATCGGTGTTGGGACCGGTCTTGTTTAACATCTTCGTCGCTGACATGGACAGTGGGATTGAGTGCACCCTCAGCAAGTTTGCTGATGACACCAAGCTGTGTGGTCCGATTGATATGCTGGAGGGAAGGGATGCCATCCAGAGGGACCTTGACACGTTTGTGAGGTGGGCTGATGCCAGCCTTATGAAGTTCAACCACAACAAGTGCAGGGTCCTACACCTGGGTCGGAGCAATCCCAGGCACAGCTACAGACTGGGCAAAGAAGAGATTCAGAGCGGCCCTGCAGGGAAGGACTTGGGGGTGCTGATCGATCAGAAAATGAACATGAGCCGGCAGTGTGCGCTTGCAGCCCAGAAAGCCAACCGTATCCTGGGCTGCATCAAAAGGAGCGTGACCAGCAGGTCGAAGGAGGTGATCCTGCCCCTCTACTCTGCTCTTGTGAGACCTCACCTGGAGTATTGTGTGCAGTTCTGGTGTCCTCAACATAAAAAGGACATGGAACTGTTGGAACAAGTCCAGAGGAGGGCCACGAGGATGATCAGGGGACTGGAGCACCTCCCGTATGAAGACAGGCTGAGGAAGTTGGGGCTGTTCAGCCTGGAGAAGAGAAGGCTGCGTGGGGACCTAATAGCAGCCTTCCAGTACCTGAAGGGGGCCTATAGGGATGCTGGGGAGGGACTCTTCGTCAGGGACTGTGGTGACAGGACAAGGGGTAACGGGTTAAAACTTAAACAGGGGAAGTTTAAATTGGATATAAGGAGGAAATTCTTTCCTGTTAGGGTGGTGAGGCATTGGAATGGGTTGCCCAGGGAGGTTGTGAATGCTCCATCCCTGGCAGTGTTCAAGGCCAGGTTGGATGAAGCCTTGTGTGGCATGGTTTAGTGTGAGGTGTCCCTGTCCATGGCAGGGGGGTTGGAACTAGATGATCTTGAGGTCCTTTCCAACCCTAACTATTCTATGATTCTATGATTCTATGAAAGCCCTCCTAGATTTCTAACTTTCAATCTCAATGAGCCCTTAGACATCCTTTTATCTTCAGTAAGGGATTTTTTTTCAACAAATAATTATGAAAAACCAACTGTTCAGTCCTTGGGGACCTGGAAAGCCCTGGGTGTCCTACATGCACAGGTATAGAAACCTCTAAATTACCTGTGCAGAAAGTTTGGATGTTACCTGTTTTCTGCTAATGAACAAACAAACACATTGCAGCCCATTTTTTTCTGACAAGGCCTATTTTCCTTTCACTGATGGACAAGGGAACTTAAGGCAGTGCTCTCAGTGAAAGAAGAACATGAATTCTGTGCCATCACCTCCAAAATTTCTGCTCCATCCACCATCCTAAATGATATTGTTGCATTCAGAGGTATTTTTCTTCTTAGAGCCTTGTGCTCTAAAATTGTGTAGTAAATCTTGTGCAGGATATTTGTAGCTGTGCCTCAGGCAAAATTCCTGGAGTACTGAGATAACTTAACCTGGACTCCTTAATAGACCAGTGTCTCACTGACAATACTGCCGTATTAGCACTTCATATGGATTAATGAGCTCCAGATTTATTTATACTTCTCAGAGTGTTGTTTTGGGTTGTTTACAGACAGCATCAGTAATGTTGCAAGACTGTTCTCACAATACCATAAACTAGAAAACAATGGAGATTTTGCAAACCTGGATCTCACATAAATAAAATAAATGCTGCAGTGAGCAGCGTCCATGGCTGTACATGTGATTTCTTTGCACAAGTGAAAAACTGATGCTTCACACTTCTGAATTTTCTATCCAAGGAACAGTATTTATGATGAGGAAAGGGAGCAGTCTCTGCAAAACTGATACCTCTTAAAAGCACAAGGTACAGTCCCAATAGAGACATTGTACATTCCCGAAAAAAGGAACATACAATGCAGACTTAAGGCCATTAGCAAGTATAGGGTTGTATATTCTCAGTGGTCTATTTTATTTGGAGCTAAGATCCTAATTCTAGCATAGCCCAGAGTTTCCAAGCACCGTTATGCTCAAGGCACAAGCAGGTGATCAAAAATATAGATATAACATTTGCATGGAAATAGTAAGTCTTTGCTCGACAATTCTCAGATGAAAGTCAATGTTCCTTGCACTATTTCTACCTTTGTGCGTTGTTCCTCCCAGGATGGCTAGTACTGCAATGGCAATATATGACTGTTGTTTGAAAGGCAGGTGATAGGTCTTATAGTAAAACCTACACACAGAGCTAAGGTCAATGGGAAAAATAGAGATAGCCAGAAATGGCCTTTGTAAATTAATATCTTTAGTATTTGTTTTTAAACTACTATCCTTATTGCAGAAAGACAATAAGAACACATAAGAATAAGAACAACAAATAAGAACAATGAACAAATAAGCAAATGACTATAATTATAGTGCACAATAGTATGTCTCAACTAAAGACTGACAAAAGGTTTTCTATTACGTTCCAGCATACTAAAAGAGGATTTTTTCAGAGTGTTACCAGAGAAGAGGTTAATGTTATAATTCTAGTGGATAAGGACTTCTAATTAAAAGAAAAAAGTCTTTCTTGTACACTGGCAGTAAATATACGTATAAAACTGATACCATTATTACAGCCTTTAAAGCACACTTACTGGAAACTGACTACCTAACTAAGGGATGTCAAGTCTTTCATGAGCATTACCTCAATGTAGAAAAATCATGTTAGCAAAATAAAAACTTTCATATTTATGCAGATTGTGCAGTGTTTGAACAACACAGATAACAATCTGGTTATTCAGCTTTTATGCAGAAGAATGAAAAATTCACTGTCATTGTTCCTGCTATTCAATTTCTCTTTGACAATATGGAATTAAGCTCACACAGTAAAAAACAAGACTTTAATTACGTAAAGTTTACAAGTGGCAAGTGTAAATATGGAGTGCAAAATATCAATGTAAAATGATTATGTCAAAAAAATTATGAAATATAAAGTACTGTTGAAAGATACGTTTTAGTTATAGGCAGATCTGAAAAGGATTACATAAAAGACTGGTGGTTAATGCCCCCTGAAACCCTGTCTTGGGTGCAGGGGTTTTACATGGTAGGAGACTGGACCTTTTTTGTGAGAATAATCAGACTTTTCAAAGGGAAAAGTGTTAAAAAGAAAACCAAAAGGCTCAAATAATTTTCATTCATGATTTCAGCTTGAAGGGTTTGCTAAATTCAGGATAGATTCAAAACCGGTTTTAGCAGTGGCAAAACTGGGGAAGGAGAATAAAATATTCCCTGGTACATATTGCATTATGCAACTCCACCTTTTCTTCAGCATTGTCAGACAAGGGTGGGTGCATTGCTGGGGTCTGTTGATGCCCATGATACAGAATGACCAGCTTTCATGGTCTCGGGATTGCTGCTTTCGGAGGGTGAACCTGGGAGCAGACAGACAGAGGCAGCGACTGCGGACCTGACCAGGCTGGGATAAGCCAGGGAAAACTGGTGACGTTCCAGCCACTGGTCCTGCTGTAAGGCATGTTGTTACTCTGTCGTCAGCACTGGTATGCAATCCTGGGATATTTATCAAATAGCTTGCACACAGACCTTTTCTACTTTATGTACCTATTTTCCCTGTATTACACACATTGTGCAAATGTGAAGGTCTTGCTCCTCACCTTCAAATTCACAGGCTGTCACACGTAGCTGCTGGGGAGTATGGATGGGCTAAAATCTATAAAACTATTCTAAAAGCGTGATAAATTCTCACATGGGACTTACAGTGCTGACTGCTCCCTGGAAAAAGAGGTATTGGAGGCATATATATGTCAGTGGCACATTTTTCTGGTAGTAAAGAGCCTGGCCCAAAGTCTGCAGAAATAGAAAAAGGAAAAACCACCCATCCAAACAAGGGTTTTGATACTAAACAGCTGAGGGACCTATGCATCTAAACAGATACTATCAATTTTTTCCACAATAAAAACAATCTTTTTTCACAATTGGAACAATCAGCCATTGGAATAATCTCCTCAGGGAAGTGGTGGAGTCCCCAACACTGGACACTTTTAAGATTCAGCTGGACAGGGCGCTGGGACATCTAGTCTAGGTAATGCTTTGCCTACAGAGGTTGGACCCAATGATCCTTGAGGTCCCTGGTATTTTATGATCCTATGACTCATTTATTTTCATCCAGAAAACAGGAACTGCTGCTCCTTGTTCAAAAGGAAAATCAGTATCTAGTCTAATTCTAAAATCAGAATATGTTTTAAACACAGGCATTTTTCTGAGGTGGTCCAGATCTTTTAAAGGACCTGGAGACAACTATTTTGTTCTCCAAGAGTACCTGGAAGTGCATTAAAGCATTGCAAAAAGGATTTTGAAAAAGACCAAAATGGATGTCCAAACCGCATGAAATGGAATAACATTTTTCTTTACTAATTCATAGAAAACAGTTATCTGAGACTTTTTGACATACCATAAAAATGCTTTTCAGCCACACTTTCAGTTATACTGGCCCTGCTGAGATGGTTACTTACGCAGTAGTTTGTCTTTATTGGAAGCCTCAATTATCCAGTGCCTATCGGTTCATCTATATTGTTTTGCTTCCTGAAGCACTACAAAGATAACCACCTGGGAAGCTGAAAACAAATTCCAAATGTAAGATGAGTGGTTTAAAGAGGTAGACACTTTTTAGGTTTTGCCTCTAGTGGAGTAACTGCAATTTTAAATGCAATTATTTTCCCCTGAAATCACACTTGCAGTTATGAGCTGCAAGAACCTTAGTTTAAAAGTCTTGTTTTGAATATGGATGAGTGAGAACCGTTTATACCACATGTATCTGAAGGTCATTTCATTTTTTTTCAGAATTAATCCATAACTCCTGGGAAATGGCACTGCATTCTAAATTAACTTCAAACATTCGGCAGTACTACTGAGAGAAGATTCAGCTCTGGCCATAGAGGCTGTATGGTATCACATTTAAAAAAACATTTTCTGTTATAGCACAGGAACATGACAGGAAGAAATACTAGCAGAGTAGCTATAAGTATGTAAATGTATATGGGAATGACACTGGTTAAAACTAAAACATTCCATCTAAATACTTTTTTATTGACCAGATTTTAATATTGCTAAACTAGTGGGTCTACTCGACTTAACTCGTGGACCCTTGAAAGTTCGAGTTGATTTTCCTTTATGTATCAACATTATATTTACATAAAGATCCCTAATGAACCAGGCTGCAGCTTCTGCTCTCTGAATTCTGTTCGGATAGCTAAATGTGCGCACCAGTTATGCACTGCAGTGCATTTAGTTTTTTTTCCTGGCTCAGAAAACTTAGAGAAAACTACATTAATCTCTGTTTCAAAATTAACAACAAAAAAAGCAAACAGCTCTAAAAACCCCGTGGAGATGCATCCATCTGTTTGGGGTAAGACTAATCATGGAAAATATCAAACCCAAGCTATTTTGCAGAATCACTGGAACATGTAGCAGAACAAAGATGTAAATTAAGTAGTTCATCGAACCCAGACATTTGGTGCTTCCTCTTACTATGTATATTCATTGCAGCTTAATATTTTTCCTGAGGCATTCTTCATTTCAAATTGTTAACAACTTGTATTGTTTTGTAAAAGCAGATGCTGGATGATATATTCTGAATTATTAGGAATCACAAGGGCAGGTAAGATTGGATCTGAGTTTTCATTTCACTTCATACTAATGGTGGGTAATAGCAGTGAGGACAAGGGTCATTGAAGAGCTTTGCTGAGTATTTCAGAGAACTGTAACAGAAACATTAAGATTGGCATGAGAGACTATATGGGGAGGCATGGATGTGGGAGCAACAGAAGGAAAAGAGAAGGGCTATAAGAGTGGCACATATCAGTGGCACCCAGATTAACAGGTCATGGACATCCCAGCACCGCTATTTGCAATTTCGTAGGACAACTAGAAATCCGGGGACAGCCTACACCCAAACTAAAATACTCAACCTGCGAGGGTTCACATCAGGGTGGGAAGATCAAGAATAGGCTGGAGTCCTTGCCTGCCAGAGAAAGTGAGAAAGGACACTGAGGAAACACTATGGACTTACAGAGGTGGGGTGGGATGGAGGCACAAAAACCATCAGCAGATCCTAAAGGGCACAAAGGACATTTGCAAGTTTAGCTGCCCCCCAGCTATGCATAGCTCAGTTAATGTTATGGATTTAGCTGGGAGAACAGCTGATGGAGAGTGTTCTTCTACATAACTTGCAGGAGTTAATGTCCCTACGAACACTGCGGCACTGCACAAGAGCTGAAGAACTGCCCACAGCCTTGCCATGCTTTGCCTTGTTCTTGTTTCACATTCTTCAACCTTTGTAAACTGGTTAATTTAACGTTGGATGCTAAAGAAATACCTTCCTCCATTTAGTACATTTATTTCTCAGATACCTTTATGGTATTCTGGCTGCTTCTTCAGGAAGGAATTCTACTATTTGTCTATGGAGTGCTACGTAAAACTCTGTATCAGTAAACAGAAACACCCTTTACTTGGAATTGGTTTGAGACTTAAGCAGGGAGCTACCTAAAGCAGTGGCAGCAAAATAGCTCCAGGAAAGAGGATTTTTTTGCCAGGCTGTCTTGGCCCTACCACAATTCTAAGGCTGCTGTGCTTAAAAATGGTTTATCCTCCCATGCCGTCAGTGCTGCCTGTCACAGCAGCAGCAAGCAGTGGTGTCATCGGTGACTTTGGAATGTGAGGTGACACCCCTTTGTTTCAGCTTTTCCCTTGCCACCCCAAGGCACCTCCTTCCTCATCACATCCACAACCTGTGTCTGCCTGTGTGGCCACTACCTGCTGGGACAGCAGGGACACTTACACAGCACCCCTACCAGGTTCCTTAAGAGCAAACTAGTTGTTAATGGGCTTGCCTGCACTGTGGGAAGGCTCCATTTCCTTTCAATCAAAACATTTTATTCCTTCAGGGGTTTTGAATTTAAGATGATAGGGAGTTCAGTTACTCTGCAGCTAATAAATGTATGCCACTACTCACTGTTGTGCTGAAGAAATATACTTTGCTTGTTTTATATTTCAAGGCACACGGTTTGCTCAAATTCACCAGCACTTACTTTCCGAAGCCTGTTCTATATTCATTACGTACTTACATTTCCCCTACTTCTCTGCATTATAAGGATGCTTGCCATAAAATACATTTCCTTGGATTCCAGTATCTTCAAAACACCCCAGGTATTTTCACAGAACCCATTTTATTTTCTTTCTAGTGAAGTTTATTAAAATACACACTGCTACAGGCTGTAGTACATGGAATGGAGCCATAACTCATGCTTAACTACCTTTACCCAGGCATGCTATTGATAGCCGAATAAATTTAAACTCCCTTTTTGACTCTGCTGGTTTTTGTATATGGTGTTTCCCTTACTAACCAAGTTATTTCTTTAATGGCCATCACTGTTCTTACAAGACAGGTGATTAAGGGTCACTTTAAGCTTCTTGCGATCATACGATTATTAGTGTCTGTTAGGTAGCAGCAACCGTGCTTCTGAAATATACAGTACTTTTCTATCCAATTCTCAAACACTTTATCTTAAACATCTTAAACTTTAATCTCCAACACTTACTCCCATCTTGTCTATTCTATTTTCCCATTACTTACCAATGTAGCAAAGCAAGACCTAAGGTACTTGGCAATTACCATAAGGATCCCCATCCAGGGTTAATTAATCCGTAGCTCTGGGCATCACACCGCACATGTGCCTCACAAGGATATAGTCAGTGATTTTCTGTTTCCCAAAGCCTGTGATTAACCACTTTGGGGTTTGTGACCTCCCCCTTCTGCACCCTGCACGGCACCCGTGCACCACATGGCTCTAGCTCTGTTTCCACTTGCCATCTTGTTGCTGAATACCATGAGGTGTCAGCTCCATTCTCTGCATTTTACCCCCTTGGCCGTGTTTCAGACAGCAGTCTGTTCAGTCCTTAACAGAGAAGTATGAAACACAGCTTGATTACCATCACAGAAATAACATAATATTGCATTAAAGATGCTAATCTCCTAAAACAAGAAAAAAGCATAGGAAAAAAGGAAAATACCCAAACTAGACAAATTTCAGCTGAAATGCTCTGTACATTTTGGAACAGACAGGGTAATTCACAGAACAAGTAGTTTCTCCATCTCCAGATCCCTTCGTGTCAGGATTGGATGCCTTCTGAAAGACTGCTTTAAACTGGAATAAGAGTGTGTGGATCAGTTTGAGGTAAAGTGTGTGAAATATTCTGACTTCTGCAATGAGGAAGCTAAACCGGACTAATGGCCACTTTTTTCTTTAAAATCTTGAACATACTGAAGTTTTCTACTTTCTGAGACTTTTCCCAGAATGCTTGATCAAATTATTAAATGCTTAATCATTTCTGGTTATTATTTCATCCTGCACATCTCTTGGCCAAGCAGATCCATTTTGTTTAAAAGAAATGGGTAGCAACAACAACAAAGAAACAAAACTGCCAGTTTCTTACCTGATTGCTGATTGCGAGGACCTGGCAAGAGAAAACTGAAGAACCTGCATAACTGGCCAGGCTGAACAATGCTTTTCCCTTCCTCCATTTGAAAATACTTATCACTATTATTTTGGGTACAGTGTTAAAATAAGTAAGAAACAGAAGGGAAATTAAGGACATAGTTTAAGCATCACAAATTGTGGTCTTGTTTCTCTGTTATTTGCATTGATTAAAATTTTCTTTAACATGAGATAGCAGCAGCGAGGACGCTTCATAAAGACTGTCCAGAGAATCTTTCAATTTCTGTGTCCAAGGACAGACAATTGAAGTAAATGAAATACCATTTGTATGAGAGAGAGTCTGGATGGAAATAAACACATTGTGACCTAGTACCTATGTGAGTAGGTTACATTACAAGATACAGAGAAAAAAATATCCATAATGCAAGAAGAAAAGAAACACAAGCCAAAAGGGAAAAAAGGAAAAGAAATATGGTATTGTTCCATGTCCACCATCTGTTTAATGTAGCTTTGCAAATTACAACTTTGACCTGATTGTTAACTTTCCTGAACAATTTGAAATGTGTGTCATCTTTTTTTCTGTACTTGTATAAACTGCCAATGAATCAAGACACTATGTCAAGGCAAATCACTGCATTTGTCTTAGGTAGTTTATTTCACTTGCTTTAGTCCAAATAACTTTGGAGTATACTGACATCCAATATTCAAACATGTGATATAAATTTAATTTACAGTCTCTTGCATTTCTAATGCATAGGAAATTAGAAACAGAGTGCAACAGTTTTAAATATTTATTAAAACTCATAGGATTATAAAGTTATTGAATATTATAATTTGTTTCATACATAAACATAACTTGGTAAAAAGAGAGAGAAAAAAAGTAAGTTTTAGCTTATGGCCTTATTAAAGATTTTCTGAAAGCAGTTTTAATATTAAACAAAAAAGAGTTTGTCAGAAAGACACCTAGAAGTTCTCAAAAGAGGGGGACACACAGGCCTTAAAGGATCCACAAATGCAGCCTGTCTCCAGTGCCTCCAAGTTACAGTTCAGACTCACATCCACTTGGGTAGCTGAGGGTCTCCTGACAAGAAGGAGTTAGCTCTGGGAGTCCTGTCTTCAGAAAGCAGTGATTTAGAATATTAACTTGCACCTCAAGGGCTGCTCATTGCCAAAAGCGGGGCAAGAAAGTGGCCATGTTTTGTTCATGCCCTATAAACCCAACCACTCCCAACTGTCCGCTTGGTAGAGGGAGTCAGCACGATGGGTGGATGACCATGGCTATTCTTCTTGGCTCTGATTAACCTCTTTTTGACGTTTGCCAAGGAGCATTAAAAAGGTTAGCTTTCTACCTGATCTGATATATATTGGACAGTTTTATATCAGCTGTGCTACATGCAGTTTCTAGTCGTAATCAGAGCCCTGGAGTGGTTATGATGCCTTATTTTCTTCCTCTGACTTGAGCTATTTAGATATAAAGTATTTCTACGCATATATTTTGCATGCGTACATAGTTGATGGCTTCTGGATAGCTTTGCTATGAAACCACCTTTAATCATCTTGCTCCCAGCCAGGTGAAGCAGGTGAAGGCCTGCTTCTGCTGAAGTGGGCTTTTTGGAAAGTGGTGGTGGCTTTTGATCTCAGCAGACTGCTAGAATGCTCTGCATCAGTATTCAAAGTAGGTGAAAAAGACAATTTAAAGAATAGGAAACTGCAGTGGCGAGGTGGAAACAGGTAGTGAGCTTTTGGTCATGTTTACCACTGCTCCATTAGTGTGCTGCAGCAGTGGTTAAGCACAGCCTGACTGGGCCCAGAGCAACAATTAACCCAGAAAAATAATTAAGCATTTTGTTCAAAACCAGGGCAAGGCCAATGCAGGCTGGGGCCAGAGGTCTGCAGAGGGTAGGGATGAAACACTGAAAATCACCCCAGGGAAGGTCTAGATCCCAGAGTTTCCATCTCATCCCAGAAGGCTTTGGGGAATTTGTTAAGCCTTTGCTAACTTTAAATACAAGGACAAGAAAAATAATGGCAAGGCTATGTTTTATTTTGTCCCAGCAGTTGCATGGGAACTGACCCAGCAGTTCGGTAAAGAGTCTGCTAAATTAACTGAAATGCTGCTGCCAGCCGAATAGTTTTTAGAGATTTTAATTGCAACTGAAGACACAGGATACAAACCATTGAATGAGCAGTGGAGTATGGCTGACAGAAACAAAAGGAAAACTTATCACCTGGCATAACATAGATAACAAAGTGTCTTCCTCCACCACATCACTGAGCTCTTCCAAAAATACAGAACAATATGAATCTTTTATGATATTGTCACTACAGCTTCTTGTTCAGTGGTAATTCAACACGGGAAGAGAAGCCAATATATGACTTGAAGCAGTCCTATGCTTTGCCATTTTTATCAGTCTTCACAAAAAGACCTTTTAAACTTCAGCAACGGGATGCATGACTAAGATAATTTATCTCTCAACAAATAATATAAATGATACAGTTGAACACAATGCAGCTCTCATCTTAAAGTCAAGTCAATATAGCTCCCCACAATATAAAATTCTTCTGCAATGATCTAAACTAAAGAGAAAAAATAACTATACCTGGAAAGCGGTGGCAGAGACTACATTCCTGCACATTCCACCTTGGCAGGAAAATGATAGATTATATTCCACACGATAAGATTCAAAAAATATACAAGAAGTTCATTCATTGACTTATTTTCTTTTTTAATACATTTAGTTCAGAAATATATAACATGTAGTTGAAAAATGCATGATAAAGAAGGAATGCAATAAGAGACCACGACCTTATGATAAGAACTATCATATATCAGTCACTTCACAGACCAGAAAATCAAGAACCTAAAACCATAAGCAAGCCTCCAGTTAAATAATAAGCTTTATTGCATTTGTAATAATTTCTCCTTTATTTGCTCCATCTGTCTATGGGACAGGATTTTCAGTCTGTGCATATGGAATATAACAACAGTGAGAAACTTGTTAAAAAATAATTGGGAGAAATCAAGTTCGGTATAATAAAAATCTTTGAATTTATAAAGTTCACTTCTAGTTAAACGAAAACCATCTACCGCATTTTTCGGTCTCTGAAGTTGCTGCAGGGCCTATTTCTGCACAGTGCTATGGCAGTGCAGCCCAATTTAAACAAACACAGCGAATGCAGCAGTCTTCAGGTTACCTCGCCAAGAACCCTTGTGTTTTCCTGCCAAGAAAAACCTCACCTGTAAGGGCTGTGTGGTTTGGCACTGTACATGTTTGCGTAGCTGCTGATGGGCAGCAGGATGAAGCCAGCGATGCATTTGTCTTGGAAAAGTAATGTGTTTCCTGGGACACATGAAGTCAGAAAACACAACTGTTATGAGTCCTGTTCATTGCTGGCAGATGAGCAGCATCTCGCTGCTGCAGACTTACTAGCCAAGGGGAGTATGGCTTTAAAGCAATTTCACACCTTGTACAGCTTGTGTGGTGGTTGGTGCTTTGCACGCTGAAAGACCTGGTCAGAGATCTCTTGCAATTTGAGCAGATCAGTTTGACTACAAAGTCGCTAAAGCTGCTTACTCTTCACTATGATCCATTCCCTTCTTAAAACGTGATGCCTTGGGAGATGCGCAAGCTCATATTTAAAATCTTTTCCATACTTCCTCCAGCTGAATGGATTATTTTCAGTTCCTTTTGCATTTTCATTCTCATCTGTCTCCAGTTTTTCCCTCTGAAGGTTTTGTAGGCATATGTAACTACAGAAGCAGTCAGTAGCTGATTTTTTTAGGAAGATTGAAGTGATCCACAAGCCAATACTGATGATATATATGAATTTTAATTTATTTCCCTGACTGGTCATTTAAAATTTCCTTAGGAAGCAGGTGTTTGGCTGTGGCCTCATAGTCTCCTGGACTTTGGAGCACTGTGGTACCTCTGCCATTGACAGAAATGTCCTTCGGCGCTTCCTTGCCAGGTTTCTTTCCCATCCTTTGATGCAAATCAACACAGTTCAATTTTAAACAAAGCAACCAGTTAACATCAGATGAGAATCTGCTGTTCTCCATTTTAACTGCCTGGAAAACAGCTAGTAATTCAAGTCTTTCCTGCCCAGCAATTTGCAGAGGTAGTTGTGTGAGCATTTCTTCAATTAGATGCAAGCACATGATTAAAACTTAAAAGTCCACCAAAAAAAGAAAAAAATCTATGAGAGCAGACTTCAGAATAATAAACCTTTTGCTAAAGCATGTAATGCTGCTGAAATATGTATTCAGAGACCATTCCTGTATAGAACAGTAGCTACTTGAATTCCCAGGGTAGAAAATGAATTGGACAAGATTTTGCTATCAGGCAGTACCTTTTTTTGTTTATTTTGATTATTTTGCTTTTATCTTTCAAATAGCATATACTGGCTAGTGCTCTCATTAAAACCATGCATTTTCAAAACCCTTAAGCCACCATTTCTAGCAACTCTCCTTGAAGATGTACTAGCTGGCAACATGGGAACTTTAATCATATATCAATTAGTTAGTGAAAGAGAACTACTGCACATGCTAATTTACTGTTTTCATTAAATGGGGCTGAGCAGCATTACACTGATGAGCCTAATGAAATGAATATTATACCTCAGTGGATACTCTGACTCAAAGACAGAAAAGTACCTGCAGCTACAGGAATTTTCCACACTGAATTGTGAAAGAAAAAGCAGCTCATACAGCTCATTGCAGTCACACACACACAAGTGCACATAAACTTTCCGTTAAAAAAATATTTAATCTCTTAAAAGAATCTATGTTTGGGAGGGATACAATTGGCTTTACTAACCACAGTGAAAATGCTATGCTTCTGCTAAATTTTTCATTGACTATTTTGTATTGCTTGTTCCAGAGCCTCACAGTCATGGGGCCTCAAGTATCCCTGTTCCCACTGCCCCAAGCTGTCAGGCTGTTCATTATGCCGCCATCCACGGGGACACAAAATAATGTCACAAGACATGAAAACTCTATGAGCTTCCCAGCAAAGGGAAATGGGGGACAAATACACTTTTTGGTTATTATCACTTCCGCTTCCAGTTTGCCTGAATTAAACAGCAATGTCTGCACAAGGACCCAAGAGCTTCAGATGGTATTCAAGTGCGAGTTAGTACTTGTGACCCAAACGGTGAAGCCCCAGTGCTGTAGACTCACCTTGTGGGCTCCTGAAGTCCAATGGCTGTCTGTGTTTTCAGAATAATACAACAACGTGAAATACCTTCAACCTTTATTACTCATTCAAAATTCAAATTATCGAAAATTATTTTCCTTTGTCACTTTAAAAGGCGGAGTGATATCAGCTGGAAATATATGCAGATAAGGTAAATGGTACCTGACCCCTCCTTAGCAGGTGGCCTTACAAGAAAATTTGTGTCAAGAGACAGGGAGAGAAATAGCATTAAGAGAGGCAGAAAAGCTAAGCAAAATCTCTCCACTGCCTAACAGTCAAGAAGAAAAGTAAAATGGAGCATCTTTGCCTGAGAGTACCAAAAGCCTATCAGCTATCCTCAGTGAAAGCATGATTCAGGCTGTTTATGACCTATCTGAGGCACATGCTGGAAGCTGCCAGGGCTAAATGCCTGTGGTCGGTTAACCTTGGTTGGACGCCAAGTGCCCACCGACCGGCACTATCACACCCCTCCTCAGCAGGACTGGGGCCAGTGGGGGAGGAAATAACATGGAAAAAACCCCTTGTGGGTCAAGATAAGGCAGTTAAAAAAAAAAAAAAAATAATAATAAAAAAAATGCTGCATGCAGAAGCAAAGGAAAACAAAAGATTTATTCTGTACTTCCTATCAACAGGCAATGTTCAGCCACTCCTTGGGAAATGGGGCTTCAGTATGTGCAGTGGTTGCTACAGAACATAAATGTCATAATAACAAACACCACCCCTCTCTCTCCCTGCCCTTTCTCCTAGCTTTTATTGCTGAGCAGACATCATATGGTATGGAATATCACTTTGGTCAGTTTGGGTCAGCTGTCCTGGCTGTGTCCCTTCCCAGGATTTCCCCCACTCGCATTCTACTGGGCGAAGTGTGGCAACGTTGGAGAGGCACCCTTGATGCTGTGTGAGCACTGATCAACAGTAGCCAGAACACCGATGTGTTATTAACATCTTTCTTTCCACCAATACAAAACACAGCACTAGGAGGGCTTCCATGGGGAAAACTAACTCCACCTCAGCCAGACTAATACAATGTTACTGCCAGTGTCTCTCCTTATCTGCATGAAGAAGATCTGCAGAGGAGTCTTTATGAGACAGCAGCTCAGTTTCTTAACTAATGTAAATTAGTATAGCTTCATTATCTTTATAGAGCTGTGACAAATGTATATCAGCTGAAGATCTAGCTTATTCTGCCTTCTTCTGCTTCAAGCAAACACCCTGTTTATCTCCATTTTAATGCAAAACATCCTATTAAAGCCTTGGTTTTAACACAAGTGGGCTGCATGACTGAGAGAGAAAGCTGATAAGGTTCCCAACAGTTGACAACAAGATCCTCAACTAATGAGTAAAAATCTGAATCATCGTCTTCCTCTTCAGATGACGAATATTTCTAGTTATTGATGTCAGTAGTGGAGGTCTTGGAGAGGGACTGGTTTGGGTAGGAGGTGTTATCCTGAAGGAAGGAGTTAGACTGTGAACCCATCGCCAAATATCCATAAAAAGAGACGCAAGCATTTCTGTCAAAGCTTTGACCTGAACTGATGTGAGCTGCACAGGTTTGATAGGTTCTATTCACTGCTGCAAAGCCACAGTATCAATTGTAGCAGAATGGTTTGGGCTGGAAAGGACCTTAAAGCTTATCCAGTTCCAACCTCCCTGTCATGGGCAGGGACACCTTCCACTAGACCAGGTTGCTCCAAGCTCCATCTAACCTGGCCTTGGACACTGCCAGGGATGGGGCAGCCACAGCTTCTCTGAGCAACCTGTGCAGTGCCTCACCACCCTCACAGTGAAGAATTTCTTCCTTACATCTAATCTATATCTACACTTCTTTCAGTTTAAAGCCATTCCCCCTTGTCCTAGCCCGACATGCCCTTGTAATAAACCCCTCTTCAGAGTTCCTGTAGGCCCCCTTTAGGTACTGGAAGCTGATCTAAGGTCTCACTGGAGCCTTCTCTTCCCCAGGCTGAACAAGGCAAACTCTCTCAACCTCTCTGGAGCAGAGGTGCTCCAGCCCTTGGAGCATCTTTGTGGCCCTCCTCTGGACTTGGTCCAACAGGTTCACATTCCTTTAGTGTTGGAGGCACCAGAGCGGAAGATAGCACTCCAGGTGAGGTCTCACGAGAGACCCTTCTTCCTGACCCACACGTTTTCCCAAGAAGCAGCATGCCTTGCAGGAGCTAAACTAAGAGCTTGGGCAATGTAGTCCCAAGTATGGTCCACGTGGCCTCATGGCAACTATCGGAATGCTTCAAACTGACAACGTATCAAGCAAGTCCCCTGCTAAGAACAGCTGGACACTAAGCAGTCCCACCAAGACAGTTAATTTCCCTGTGAGCCATATACAACATTCAGATGACCTATTCGCATTCAGTATTTTATTCTAGGGGTCAGGCTGGGCTGTTAGCCACTAACCTAAAGCCCCAGGTGCCCTGTATAAAATACCAAATGTTTCCTTATATCCTCAGATTTACAAATACCTTTCAAACCTGAGCTCCAAACCCTGTTCACTTTTGAAGGAAAGACTCCCTAAATTCTTCTCTCAGAACAGTTCTTACCCATTTCTCCTTGAGAGAAGCAATATACCACACTAACAGTTCACTTTGCAGACCACCCTGGGCACGAGCAAGTATTTGCTGAGCTTAGAGCACCATTACACTAATTGCCACCATGGGCCTGATGAAAACACAGCAGACCTAAAAGGCAGGCTTTCCCTTTGACCAGCATTTGTTGTCCTGTGTACTGTTAAACATATATAAAAAAATCAAAATACTTTATAGTAAGAGTCATCAGGAAGAACTTCTTTACTGTAAGAGTGACAGAGCACTGGAACAGGTTGCCCAGGGGGGTTGTGGAGTCTCCTACACTGGAGATATTCAAGGCCCGCCTGGACAAGTTCCTGTGTGATGTACTGTAGGTTACCCTGCTCTTGCAGGGGGGTTGGACTAGATGATCTTTTGAGGTCCCTTCCAACCCTTGGGATTCTGTGATTCTGTGATTCTGTCACGTCAGCTTTACATTTTCTTCTAGAATAGTGTAAGGGAAGGTACTTCTAACATGGCACAAGTAAAGGTTCAGCTGGCTCAGGTTGTCCAAAACATCCCAATTCCCAGCATGAGACCTGGGAAAACACAGCAGCCACCCAGCTCTTTCCCCATTGCAGAAAGGCAGGCAGTGATTGCTAATGCAGTGCCATTGCTGACTGAAGACTGAGTATGGGTTCAGATGAGTAAAGTCTATGTTAGGATTTCAAGCATCCCACACCATAGAAGGATCCAGGAATCCTTCAAAACATGACACCACCCAGATGTTTTTTTGTTCAGCTATTTCTGAACTCGCTCCCTTTCCTTATCACTATTTTAAAGGCTAATTTCTTTGTTAACATGTAAAAAAGTATTTGCAAAGGTCTCATATCTATGTCCTATATGAGAAAACAGCTAGTGTCTTGCATGACTGATTCAGAGGCTGCTGCCAACTGCAATATTCTAAATACCATGTCTCATTTCAGAATAGATGCAAGAAGAGTGTCATAAACATGTGACTAAGCAACATGAGAAATGTGACACTTAAGGAACAGCGTTTTCTGCATGATCTCAAACTTGATAGAAATAAGGCATCTATTTTTAGTGCTAAAAGAGATTAACTTCAGCAATCTGCTGGGGCCCTTTGAAATTTACCTGACAGAAAATTACAAACAAATTCCACATGTGGACAAAATAAATACATATTCACTTCAGATATTACCCGTGATCTAAAATTAGACTGGAACCTAATTTAATTAGAACTGGAACCAGAAAATAATTCCAGTAAAACCAAAATATTTTTGAGGCAGCCAGTGTGTGCAGTAGGAGTTTTCCTTCCAAGAAAGTCGATTAGTAGAAAAAAATACAGGAGAAATATTCACAACAAATCTTTCCAAACAGAAGAAAAAGGTAATGTCTTGTCCCATACCAAAAGGGAGTCCTACCAGATACAGGATTTTCTTTGAATATGTTGGCATCCAAAATTCTCTATTTTGACCCTTCAAATAGATGGCAGTCTGTTACTAAGAATATACTTGCATTTGTTGAAAAAAACACCACCACAACAAAACCAAAGCAGAAATAACAGTAAGCGTAGTAAATATACATAGATATTTGATTTTCTTGTTCACAAACACCATCTGGAAAAGCCTCATCCAAAAAAATAAAAGACAGGAAAAAAAAAAAGCGTTAAAGTGTTTTCTTTTCTGTATTGCATTAACATCTGAACTTCATAAGGAAATGGGTCAAACTGAATGACAAATTAAATTTTACAGCAGTAACACAAATCATAAACACAAAATCCCCCTAATCTTATGTGAATATATTGTATCAGCTCATGTGCTTTGGTCTTGTTCAGAATAGCTTGGAGAAGTATGGCCGGATAGGAGCTCAAATGGGCATCTGCCTACCTTGCAGTTACTCTGGAGAAATGGTTTTCCAGCCTGTTCAGAAACGTTACCACCTTTTCCTGAAAATGCTGCCGAAAACTTCACAGGATTGCAGCAGGGGTCTTGGCATTACTGTGCAGAATCAAAGGATTGCTTTGTGTGTTGGCTGTACTTGAGGATTTACACATCCAGAATGGTACTTCCCTTTTTTCAGTCCCACATGCAGCTCAAAATCCATTATAATGCCTAAATATTCCCTGGAGAACTGCTCCATAGACTAGAATATTTCACTTGTAAGTGACCTATGGTGATCATCTGCAGTCCAACTGCCTGACCACTTTAGGTCTGAGCAAAAGTTGAAGCATGGTATTAAGGACATAGTCCAAATGCCTGTTCCAGTGTTTCACCACCATCTTGGTAAAGAAATGCTTCCTCATGTCCAGTCTAAACCTCTCCTGGTGCAGTCTGGAACCATTCCCATGCATGCTATCACAGGATAGGAGGGAGAAGAGATTAAATACCCCCCTCTCTACTTGTCCTCCTCAGGAAGCTGTATAGAGCAATGAGGTCACCCCTCGGCCTCCTCTCCAAACTAAACAACCCAGAGTTGTCAGCCGCTCCTCACTGAACATTCCTTACAGCCCTGTCACCAGCTTCATTGCCCTCTTCTGGATGTATTCAAGGGCCTTTACATCCTGAAATTCTGGGGCCTGGAAATGCACACAGTCCTCAAGGAAAGGCTGCACCAGTGCTGAACACAGTGGGATAATTCCCTCTCTGACTGGCTGGTTGGGCTGTGTTTGATGCTCCTCGGGATGCAGTTTGCCCTCTGGGCCAGGGAGACACTGCACCTGCTGACAACCAGCACCCCAAGATCCCTTTCTGCAATCTGCTTTCCAGCTACTCCTTATCCCAGTTTACACTTGTGCCTGGCATTGCTATGTCCCAGGTGCAGAACCCATTGTTTGGACTTGTTAAGTTTCATGCCACTGATGACTGTCAATGCTCCCATCTATCTTGGTTGGAAACTCGAGTCTGATGCTCCCCATTCCCCATTAGTTCACTTGATTATTCCTGCTTATGTGTGGCACTTTCCAGTTGTCCCTACTAAATGTGCAGATATTTTCAGATTATTTCTCCATTTTCATCTCTCTCCTGCCTTGCAGCACAACAGTAGTACTTGTCATTTTTAGTTTAAGCACCCTATCTATTCCTTTGCACAGACCACTAGTGAAAACAGTCTACGATAAAGTGAAGACAAAACCCTGCAGAGCTGCATAAATATATCTTCTCCTTTTGCAAGAAACTGCTGAAAAGTATTTCTTGATCATGATTTTGCTTGCAGGTTAGAGTTCTTTCATCTAAACTGTGATTCGGCAGCTGGCTTGC
This sequence comes from Lathamus discolor, assembly GCF_037157495.1. Taxonomy (NCBI): domain Eukaryota; kingdom Metazoa; phylum Chordata; class Aves; order Psittaciformes; family Psittacidae; genus Lathamus; species Lathamus discolor. Next base: position 78,288,094 of record NC_088888.1, read on the forward strand.
AAATATCATGTTAAACATTGCAAAAAACCTAAGTTTAAAGTATAAAATATTCACGGATCCCATTCTACCCATAAATGCTATTATCCCACTGTAAAGAATGTTACTTGGGTTTGCCAAGAACAAGTTACATGATAAGAGAGTTGGTGGCAACTCATCTCATTATAATTTTCCAGTTACTTCTGTGTTGGTTGCTGCATTATTTGTTCCAGATTTTTTTTTCTGGGAATCAAAGTTAGGCTGAGTGGTACATTGCTTCTCACCCTTGTTCCCTCTCAATTCATGGAACTTTGTTCTTTCTTCATAAATTCAACAGAGGTGGCTGCTATTGGCTCAGAAACTTTTTTAGCCGGTGCTTTTTCTGTTGAAGAATGAAGTTCTTCAATGAAGAGCTAATAATACTTTATTTATCTAAGTATCTTATTTACCTCTAACTGAGGCAGATGGTTTATTGCTGGTATTAACTTTGCTGATCCCAACTTCTTGTTGACTTTTCTACTGAAGATTGAAAGGTAATGCCGTCTACCTTGCTTAGTAGTTAATTAAAAAACCCTGAACCTTCTACAGCCCTTTTTATTTTTTATAAAATGCAGTGATGACAAATATTTCCTGATGTTCAATTAGAAATTCGGTTTACAAAAATTCAATACCACTCATAATTGCAAATGGTTCAGGCATGCAAGGGAATGAATAATTGCCTATTGTATTTCCTTTAAATCCTGGTTAACCTCTTACTGATTCTAAATTAGAATGGAAGCAGAGACATGTAGAATGAGAATAACCTCAGAATATCAATATAAATTGACTGAAATATGTTGCTGAGGATGCAACTTGCGTATTAAAATCAACACTTCAGTTGTGATACAGAACTGGAAAGTGGGAGATTAATTCAATAATGGTCATGAACTTTCATCTTATTAAGCTGTTATTAAAAATACTGTTATTAAATGTTATGTAAATCATTATTAATTATATCCAGCACTGAAAATACTGCTATGCAAATACTATCAAAGTGACCATGATCATAGGAAAGACAAAATGATAGCTTTTCTGGCAATAGTTGCACTGGAAAAGGGGAACTTCAATACCTTTTGGTGAGTAGAAAGTTCTTAAATCTGAGGGGGAAAGTCAGCTCTGGAAAAAAACAAAATTTTTTTGATCCAGCAACTTGTAAAAGGCAATTTGCACTTGATCTGACTCACATATTAAATAAATAGACTATTAACTCAAACCCCAATTGCTTTTCAAAGTCTAATTTTTGAGAGAACTAACACTTCCAGAAATAAATTAAAATGCACTTTTAGAAATATGCAAGTTGAAAATGCCATTATCTTTAATATTTTAGGCCATGGCACCCTCGTTCCCTTATTTTTACCAAGATTCTTGCTTGAAGGTCCAGAGGAAAAATTTATCCATGTTTCTGGGACATTATTTTAGCCTTAATTCATAAAGGCAGTTATGCACATGCTCAATTCTCATTTAAATCAACGGGGACTGAGTGCTTGGGTTGGGGGTAGATCTGTATTCACCTCCTTTCCTGAATCACTCTCAGCCTTTAATAATGAAAGAACCTTACTAGTAGCTATTACATATTTTAGAAGAAATAGGTAAAACTGGCTACAGCTGTATAACCACTTCTTCTTTTTGCCTGAAGATTTGGGGTGATAAGAGTTAGCAGTAGCTGAAAAAGGTGTAAAACATTTGAGAGGGAGAAAGTTCCTCCTGTTCCTCACTGGTATGTGATACAAACAGGAGATGGATGAACTGCTGCAGTAACATGCTTTATAAGATACTAGACGTTGAGGACTGCAGGACTGCGCAGTGCTTCACTGCGGCACCTGCAGGGCCTCTGCACCCATCTGGGTGGGAATCAGTTATCAAACAAACATTGTCCCCAGAAAACAAAGACTATCCTGCAATATTACGCTACTCCTTCACTTAATACATCAAAAGGCAAAAACAATAAGGCATGACAAAGTGCAGCACTTTATGAAGAGTTGCAGTAGGAGGAGATATTGACAGTCAAGGTTAGGAAAGTAGAAGGAAAACTTACGAAGACTCTTCACATATTCATTGAAGCTGGAAGGCCGAGGCTGCTCTACTTGCAGCTCTTGTCAAAGCTTACACCAACTGCAATGAGCTCAGAATTGGAGTTGAAGGCCTCAGTGGAGGAGAGCTCTCAGTCAAATTGATAAGTGTTTTGTTGACGAGGGCTCGACTGAAGGATGTGCTCAATGTGCAGGTGCCATTGCTCATAGAAACTGAATTGAAAATGCACATTCCACAAGGACTGCAGTGCAAAGTTTCAAATTTGCTTTCTGGCAGTGGTTCTGCTGGTAGAACCTTCCTGCACATGATTTGCAAAAAGGCAACACAAGAAGCAGTGTGATGGCGACAGGAACAACAGTGCATCATTTAAATAAATGCATAAAGCTACTTATAATTTGCTGTGCCTGCAATCCCAATCAAGAGATATTCAATGGAATACTGGCATCATATGGCAAGATGAAAACCTTATAACTTGACACATCCGTTTTTATTGTTGGACTGATACAGAAGATGCTGGAAGGCAAGAAAGTAATGCTTGCCCTCAGTTTATAAGCAGACTTTGATCATGAGAAACAGTTAGAAAAGGTCCTAGTTGGTCATAAGAGACCTAGAAGAAAAAATGATGTAACTATACCTTAGAAGCACTAAAAGCACATGGGGCACCCTTAGCATATGTAAGACTGTTTCAGATTCCTTACGTTCTGTATGACAGAAATTGACTCAAAGGTACAAATGAGAACATGAGCCTTTAGGGTGCTTAATGTGCACAGACAATAAGAGTAAGCAGTGCCTGCCTCCTTAGAAACAAAACATTTAAATTAGGGCTTCTAAATAGTCAATTCTCGATAGACATTGGCTAAAATACAGGAAGGGTTCAGGGAGCTGCAGCCATGGGAGCATCCCCATTTCTGTTTGAATACATACATCACTGTGCTGCAGTCCGCCACCCTGCTGTCTCCTGCTTTCCCTCTCTTGCACACACACATATAGAATGAATCTTGCTCTCAGCACTGGTCCAGCTTCACAAGAGGTGCTCTCGCCCAAGAGCTGGTGCTGCTCAGGACATTAAGCCACACTCCTCAAAAGAAGGGAATTGTCTAAGATGGAAAAAGTCAAGTCAAACGGGGTCAGACCTTTTCCATGGTGAGGACTCCAGCCATTAATTAGTTATACAAAATATTGGCATCACACTACACTTATTATAGCACCATGTATGAGAAGTCTGAAAAGGACTCTTGTAATACAAATGTAAGATTAAAGGGCAATTTTTTTCCTCCCCATTTGCAATATGAAGCTTTTCCAAGTAAGTACCAGGATTAGCAAGATCCTTGAAGGAATTACTTTCAAGAAAGCAGCTGCCATTAGGAGAAATCTAATAGGATAGTGCCTTAACTTGGAAGATACATGATGCCTTTCTACACCTTAAGGCCAGCACAAGTGTTCTGAATTCATAATTTTGTACCCATTCATTTATATTAGATCAAAGTCAGCTAGTAATATGCCCTTTGGTGTCATGTAATAATTTCTGTATCTTTCTGCTATTAGATATGATAATACATTACATACCCTATTGATGACATAAACCTGGTGAATCCTGATAAGAAGTACTATTGTTTCCTTTTTTTGTTTTGGAAAGAAAGAAAAGCCTTTTCATATTCTTTTCTTGAACGAACACATTTACTTCAAACCCTGAAAATATCTAACAGTTCAGAAAGAAATACATTCACTTCTGGCTACCTTCTTTACATCTGTGATGAGGTGATAAGGCAGAGACATGCAAGTAAATCTATTATTTGATTGCAATTAAGTCAGCATTAATTTTTTAGCACTCTCTTTTAGAGAGGGTACAGCTTCAACCTTCACAACATGATGACGGTAAGGCAGTGATATAAACTCCCAGCAACTTATCTTTCAAGGATTACCTATGAGAAGCTAATCTGAGACAAAAGATTTGTATATAGTTCCAAATTTCATCTCTTTGCCTTCAAATTTGGGTTGAGCACATTTCTATTATTTCTACAACTAAGCACATCTTCACTGTAATCTCCAAAGAACAAGCATGCCAAATTACACAGTACTACCTGGCAGTGCTGCTGAGCTAGAGATACATGAATAATATATGTGCAGACTAGAGCTGCCAAAGAGATATGGACTTCCTAGTTGTCACCATGTTATCAGTCTCCTACATGACAAATACAAATAGATCTCAAAAAAGCATGTCCTAGTACCCTTTATGAGATTGGGGTATTTTTCATTCTGCATTCTGTGATCTAATGAGCAAAATTTGAGTCATCTGAGTAGAGTTAAAGCAGACATTGTTCTGTAGCGGCTTTTTCTTACATTCCTGGGAAAAGGTATCATCATAGTGTCCAATAGTGTCTGACCTCTTCCAAACAAAAGATTTTTGAGCTTTGCTTTTTAATGTAAAGACAATTCCAGCTTCATGGAAAGGTTTTTAAAGCCTCAAATGCAACAAAACCCATGTGTGAAACTTCAAAATTGAACTGCTCTGAGGAGGACTGTTGCCTGCAGTTACTCTTTTGAATCCAGCTAGTCTCATCTGAGAAGATGCCAAGGAAAAAGAATGTAAAACATGCTTTAGCTGTTTGGGCCACATTTAAAAGTGATCCATATGGCTGGGGGGTTAGGTAAAATAAAAAAGTGGTAAGGGTGGCTATAAAACACAGTTCAGAAGGATACATCTTCAACAACCTCAAGCACCTCCAAAAGAAGATATGAAACACAGAAAATCAGATTAGGTGCTTATTTTTGTCTTATTCTAGGTGTTTGCAAGGCTGACTGAATAAGCATGTCTCGGGTACTTCCGCAGTTGGTTCAGGTTTGCTCCAGCTGCTGCTATCACCAGCACTCTAATTACAGGGATGTTCCTTTAGCTCCAACTCAGCAAAACCAAAATGAAGTGTAGTCTAAGATACATTTCTGCAACTGCAGTTGCTCATGTTTTGCTTCAGTGAAATTAACAGTGTGCTTCAGCTGCTGCGAGCTGTAAGATCCCTTTACCACAATGAGCTTCTGATTAGACAGTCATGCATGATTAGCAAGAATAAAGTCTGAAATGCTGGACAGGGAGAGTAGAGCAGACACTTCTTTGAGAGGTGTATTTGTGTCACTTTGCGTTAATAGTTATAACCTGAGTATTTACACACATAGTTTATGTCTCCAGCTTTTGTCAAACCTTTCATCTAGGTACTATTCACTTTCCAGCCTAACTCATACTCCTCCTCTGGAAGGTCGAACAGGGACAAGGACACTGCAGGACAACTACTTGATTTGCTTATGGCAGTGTCCTCAAAGACATCATTTGAGAAACAGCTTGGTTCTTTATGTGCCTTTTTTGTCCCTTGTTTTGGGGCAATTTGGAGATGGGCCAAAGACTTGCAGCGATTCTGCTGTAAGGTGGGACAGCAATGTGGGCTGCTATCGGAAGAAGAGCTTCTTGCTGCTACTTACACACCCATTTATAACAAAAGTTGTCCTTGCCAGTGGCTAAACCATACAGCATTGTATGCTGGAAGCAAAGACAAGCCAGATAAACTTGCACAGAACAAAAACAAGAAAGAGAAATGAAAGTATTCATAGTGGGTGATTAAACTTGTTTTTCTTCCAAACACAACAAAATAAGACAAATGTATCTTTTTGGTAGAGCTAGGTCAGAAGACAATTTGGACAATTCTCCCTGCTCAGCCTGCAGAACTCTGGGCCGAGTTAACCAGGGCTTCAGTCAGTGGCTGCAGGAGGCAGGGATGGAGTAAAGAAGTGGAAAAGGTGGCATGTCTGCTACAAAGCCAACAAAGGCCAAGAGGCAGACGTGCTTTTCAGACATTAAATCCTCTAGTGAAACTTTGCTGGTACGTTTTCCCATTTCCCACAGGGCTGAAATTCCGGAGAACGTAACCAGAATGCAAACTTACACACAGTTCAGCTACGGGGAATTTTTTATCAGTTCCAGCTCTAGCAGAAACATTTCAAAACACACCCACAAGGAAATGCCCTGAGCGGCAAGAACTGAGGCTGTCATTCAAAAAATTTCCCACAGCCCATTCTGCCGTGTATCTTCATGAAACGGGGTAAAAACACCACAGGAGCTGATAAGGACAGAGTATTAGGAAAGACAAAGACCTTCACAAGAATATAGAGCAGATGGACAGATTTTAAAAGAGTCTTCCTCTACCACTGCTGAGAAATATTACAATTTAATCTCTGTTCTCTCCCTGCCGAAGGTTTTACATTTTTTTCCTACAGAATAAATAAACCTCACTGACTTTCTGCAGTTACTTGTTTGTTTGTTTTTTTTCCAGTAGGTTAAGGGGATCTCCCAGCTTAACTTTTTCCTGTCACATCTGTCTGACATCATCTGAGAAGAGGAGTCTGTGCAGTCTAACACCTCTGTTTTGGATTGCAGCTGCAACAGACACTTAGAGTCATCTCTTTTCCTGCATTGCTCTGGTTATGATGCACACCAGGTCTCCAAGGGTGGTCTGGACATTTGCATTGCTGTCCTGAAAAGGAAATTATTGTCATAAATAGTTTCATTGAAGACAAAAGGAGTGGTAGAGGTTCACTGGTGAAAAAAGGTTAGGAGGGACATTTTGAATCCTGACAGCTCTCAGCTAGAGAGAAAACTGTCAGCTCCTTCTGGGCAAATTGAAAAAATCATCATAAAATGTTTTACATTAAAAGGGACCCTCAGAGGCACATAGTGTAACCTGCAGCTGAAAGCAAGCCTAACTTCAGTGTTAAATCAGGTTCTTCAAGACCTTCGTGGTTTGGACAATTACTGGGGATGGAGGCTCAGTATGCCTGAGCAATGTGCTCCTGATTTTAGTTAACATCTCTGTGAATTTTTTTTCCCTTATATTTAGTTGGAACTTGGCTGTATTTTGTCCTTCCCTTGTGAATCTCTGAACAAGGAAGGGCTTGATTGCCAGGCTCTTTTCTGCAGAGCTGGTCTGCAACAGACTAGTTCCCAGCCTGTACTGTTTCATGTGGCTGTTTGGTCCCAAGAGGAGGACATTGCTTTTGTCTTTGCTGAGCATCATGTTATCATTGGCCAGTTCCTTCTTCTTGTTCAGATCCCTCTGAATCACAGTTTTGTCCTTCAGCACATTGAACTCCGAGTTGCATATTCTGGTGCCATGCATCAAACAGATGAGGATGTACTCCTTGCTGTTGTTCAGGTCAATAATAAAGAAGTTTAAGAGTGTAACTTCCAGGATTGACCCTTAAAGAATACTACTCCTATCAGCTATCCGTTAATATTCAATCCCTTGACCACTATTCTTTCATACCAATGGTCCAAGAAGTTTTTCACACAACTTGTAATCCACATGTCCAGTCCACATATTCTCAGTTTGGCTGCAAAGAAGCTATGGGAGACTACCAAAGTCTTGCTAAAGTACAATCTAATGACATTCACTGCTCTCTCTTCATCCACTATACTGGTCATTTCATGACTTATGGCAATAATGTTGGTTACATATAAATTGCCCTTGGTACATCTGATCTGGCTGTTCCCAACTGTCCTGTCTTTCACTCACCTGGAAACAACTTTTGGATGGGTTTGCTCCATAATATTCCCATGGACATTACGGACATTCCCATGAGGCTGAATGTTCTGTGGCTCCTTGGACTCAGACTTTCCATCTTTGAAAACAGACATAACATTTGCCTTTTTCAAGGCACTGGGGACATCTTCTGATTGCCATGATAGAAAGAGGTCTCTTGATGGCTGCTCCATCAGCCCCCATGGATGCATCCCAATTGGTTGTCTTCTCTTGTCTAAGAGAAGTGATCTGGCTAAAAGTGCTGTTGCCACACTCATTACCGTTTACCCTGACTCCATCGAACTTTCATGGTAGTTTCCAGGATCTGATACAGAACTTTGCAAAATCTGTCACTATAGGAACAAAAAACATCCTGACTGGAATGTTAGATGCTGAACTGACAATTTATGCATTCAGAATAAGCTCAAGTACTAACATCGACTACTCCTGAAGAAACCTGAATCTCAGTCTTTAGTCTGTTGGTTTTCTGTCATGTGTCATAAACAACAAATTTAGGAAACCTAGCTTATAGAAGTGGGACACAAATGACAATGAGACTTGTTTTAGAGACATACAGCAGACACACAAGCTGGAAATGTGGGTCAGAAAGCATTTTGTGCTGAGAAAGGAACATGCACTGCTGAAAAATAAACAAAAAGCCAAGTATCAGTAAAGAGGTACTAACTTGGAAACAAGTAGTTTGCTTCTACCTAGCCAGGCTGAATGCAAAGATAAAGTGGAAAATCAGTACTGGCCATACTTTATGCATTTCTTTCTTAACATATTTAATCTCTTCAACATTATATTTACAATTTTTTTCCAGGAAGCACACAGGAATTCTGAAGAAAATAGCAAGCATAGTAAAGAAAAAAAAAAAACAGTCTTATTTTGTCAAGTGAAATTGAAACTTTGTCCAACTTGCCATCTTAAAGGTTTTCTGGGCAGTGACGCTAATGTGAACTGTGGTGGGAAAATTTTTGGGCTAAGCAGTCTCTGCACCTAATTTCCACTTTCGATGTTGTTTTGTTTTGTGTTTTGGTTTGTTTGTTTGTTTTTTCCTATTTAAAAAATAATTGATTCATCTGGAGACTAATTTAACATTGTCATAGGTGATAGCTGAAGACCTAATTAGTAAAACATCTGCTTTCCTCATTACACACAGCAAGGGTTCAGTTTCTCCGGGGGACTGTTGGAAGGGTTACGGAGGACTGCACCTCTGTCAGCCATGGGAAATTCTCCCCTTTGCAATAGGGTTTTCCAAATACACTACAGTCTTGCAGGTCAAGAAAAGGCCTTCCCATTCCCGCACACAAGCCAACAAGGCTGGTCCCAACATTTACAAGCTTTCTGAGAGCAAGCTTGGGAAGAGGTTGTCTTAGAGCAGCCCGATGCACAAAGACACACAGCCTCTGTTCAGGCACGGTGTCTGACAGGCTGCTATGAGGCACTGAAGGGCAATTTCAGACTTTCTGTTCCATGTTAGCCAAAGAACCTTTCCCAGTAACACAAGCCGATTCATGTGCTTGACCCTTACAGTCACCCAGATTTCCTTTTCTTTTTTAGCAGGATTATGTCAGCACAGTCCAAATAAGTGAGTTCTTAAATTTTCCCTAGAACAGAAGAGGAATTCAGCTATTGTGGAAACAATAACTCGTAAGTTAGAGAAGACAATGAACTTGATGGGAGGGAAGCCCAAATGAAAACGACACTCAGTTCGGTCTTGTGAAAAGGCAAATATGTCATTGAGCTAAGATGACCTAAGGTTAATACGTATCAGTCTTCTGCCTTTGATGAGAACTGCATATTTACAGGTCTGACCTAAGTCTAGAGTGTCTGTCAAACATGGGTGCAACAAACATAGCAGGTACTGAATGACCAAGTCACAGAGCAGAGAGCTCAAAACATGTTGGTCACCTCAGCACACTGATGTCATGTACAAAAGGGCATTCAGTACTTTTTCCTCTCTTTTTATGCTTTGCCACAGAATAACGAAGATTACTTTGTCACATAGCACCCTAAATAGCTCTGGATCTGATTAAATGCTTGAATATTGTCTCACCTATTAATTTATCTCAGGGTTACCCATGGCTTTATATGTTTCAAATCAACAGGGATTATGTCTTAAATAACCTTTAAGGAGATGAGTAAGGAATGCAGCACTTAACTCAATGATGTACATAAATGTCCCAGAAAAGAGTTTTGTTCCTTATTAACCTAGCAAAATTGGGACAGGATTTCAATGTATGCAGGAGTGAGCTTTGTAAACCAGAAGAGGAGCACTGATTACCTGACAGCATTTCATTATCAGGAACACAGTGATATCTAACATTACTTCAGTGACTTCAAGAAAGGACACAGAAACTCAACATCACAACAGCAACGGTATCCCTTCTCCTTTTGCCCTCACCATCCAACATTTTGCTCTGTGCAGAGCCCTTCATGCAAAAAGCAAACATAGAGGCCAGACATGCAAATCTGCTGAAAGAAAAGGGACAAAGAACAAAGACAATTCTCAACTGGGTCCACCCAGGATAAGGAAAATTTTCCAAAGAAATGGAAAGGAAGGAGGGGTTGCAAGGGTCTGTCCCAGTCTTGTAGCCTTTGCAGTGCCAACACAGGGTATCTGAAAGCATTGCTCAGGTAATGAAAGAGTCTTGCAAGACTGATCAACTAATAGTCAATCCTCACAGTTCCTTCCCCTTCCAAACAACTTAGCTGTGGCTGTTTAAAAAAATCAAATAATTCTAAGGAGGAAATAAGCCAGACTAATTACTATGCTTTTATTACATTATACGTACTGTTCCAAAATATTCTGGGACTTCTCTTGTGCTCCCATGATGTTCGTGCTGCACAGCTTTACAAGACTGTTGCAGACAAGCAGCTATTTTAATACAATAATACATAAAGGAATTACGTCTTTTATAATAGTTACACGGGATCATAGTCACAAGTTCTGCTTTCTGTAAGGAAGAAAAAAATTAAATTAAAAAAAGTCCACAGGAATCATAGAATAGTTAGGGTGGGAAAGGTTTACCTAGTTCCAATCCTTCTGCCATGGGCAAGGAACATGATTGGCAAGGAAAATATATGGGAAGGGAAGACCCTTATTATAGGAAAGAAGATGAAGGCAAGACAGTTTTGAAGGTTGTGCAAAGTGCAAAGGAACAATTGGATGCCTATGTCTGTAGCAGCCAGACAAGAAGTAATGGCTTAGTGTGCATCAGTAATGATTGGAGTCTAGTACTAGGATGAACTTTCAATTGCTAAGGAGAGCGAACCATTGTAGAGATAACCTGAGGGGCTGCTGCACTCTCCATCTCTGAGTGGCTCTATGAGCAGAAATTAGAAAGGACTTGCTTTGGGCAGTGGCATAGGCTGGGTAACCTGCCCCTGCTGCCCTGCCCCATTCCAGACTGCTTTCTTTGTCATGTCAGAGATGTCCTAACTGCCTGAAAGGATAAATTTCTCCTTAGGAATACAGAAGTGGAACTATTCTAGGTAGAACATGAAGAAAGACCCCCAGAAGGAGAATGTTCTGAGAGCACCGGTCAAGTGTTTGCATCAGGGATAGAAAAACTAAATTCTTTACCTAAACAATGGCCAGGTTTGAGGGGTTACTGCTTCAAGAGCCAGTATTTCTGAAAGCAGTGAAGAAGCACATTTGTCATAACTGTGACTTCATCCACCGCTTCTGTGGCCAGTGTATAGGCCTTAAGGAAGAATCCCAAATCATTTTTGCTGTCATTGTTAAAGATCAATAAGGCACATACAGCTTTCAAAATTTCAAAGCCTGTTTATACCCCATTTGCCCACAAAGCTACACTATTAGAAGGAGCATGAGAGGAAGAGCAGCCTGAATAAATGAGTGAATGGACAAAAATCTTGTGAGTGACAATTTAGAAGTGCTCAGTGAGAAGTATGTTGGACTGCAAGACTTAAGATGGTCTGTCCTCTGTGCATGTACACATTCATGCATGCATACACACGAATGTGACGCCCGAGATGTGCAGAGAAGGGTCTTCCTCTAACAATTTCTTTTTTATTGTGTGTTAGTATAATAGCTAAGACACTTGGATAGCAGCCTGTGAGTGATTCATCTTGTTTCTAATTATTGACAACTTCAAATATTTTGCTGCTATTTAACATAATGTTTGCAAATAGTTAGTGCTCAGTTCTTGCTTTGTTTTCTGAGCATGGGCAACATCACATACTTCAGCTCCTCAGCATACCAGACCAGTCAGCCTGATGCTTTTCCCTCCCCTGGCCCCATACTGGTTACTCATAAGAGTAACCTGTCATGCAAACAATGATGACGCCAGAGGACTGATGATACAACTCATATCTGTGCAAAGGACTCCAGGGGGGAACCTGCATACCACAGACTCTGCAGACTGACTTTCAGCTCTGATGAGACAACAGAGCCTGTAATGAAGAACAAGAAGCATATGGATAGAGACAGTCTGTGGAGAAGGTGTCAGTGTGGTGTCTGTACTTGCCACACTAACAAGCTAGTGCTTGAGTAGGGTCATCAGTGAGTGTGTAGATAAAGATGATCCAGCAGATACCTGGATTCTTTAAAGTTCTCCAACAAGGTTCTTAAAGAAGAATTATTACAGGAACTAATACAGCTGAAGGAAAAGTCCTTTTATGGATTTTATGTTCCTATTGTTTTAGCTTCCTACAAACCCCTGAAAACCTACCCCCTCAAATCTGCTGAGGTAGTGCATTTCTACCGAGAAACTACCTGATCTTATGACTTCATTAATTCAGTTGTAGCATTAATTCAGTTATAGCAACCTCTGTCATATAGCTGCTTAGTAGATAGATGCTCATTAGGACTCAACCCTGCTGCTGTCACCCATAGTTTTAACAAGCCTTACTCACCGCATTGGGATCTTTTGAGACTACTTAGCTCTAGACATAATCTTTTAATTACTACCTTTAAAAACTCCTTGCAGAAGCACAGTAGGAAACTGAAGCGCATGAGTGTCTTGAGCTTCCTTCTCAGCCCCTGAGCCTGTGTAGTTATAGTAGCTTCAAATGAGTGGCAGAAAAAGACCCCAATAATCCTCATAATCTCAAATACTCAGCAATAGATTGTTCCACAGAGCTCTTTCTATGCCCAGCATGGTCAAATCCAGTCCCACAGTGGCCTTCCTATGCCAAGAGCTAAAAGAGGAGCTTACAGCAATGAGGATGTGTAATTTCCTATCTCTTCCCAGAAACTCAGCACTGTTCACAAGGAGGTGGTGAGAATAAGAGGTGCAGGATCAGCCCAAGATCTCAGGCTTAGTTTCCTTCATTCACAGTCTGCCCATTAACAACAGCAGCTCTCCCTTTCTCTCAGTTACTCTTTCCTTAGGCATTCTCAAGCTCAGTATGATAGATGGCGGCAGGCAGGGCAGAGGCTGGGGCTAAGGAAGCCACAGGAGAGCACAGGGGCAGAGCTGGTTTGAGAAGTGGGAAGACAAAAAGACATGTGAGGGTCACTCAGCACTGACATAGCAGTTGCAGAGGTGGATTCATCATGCAGCAAGAGGACTGATAGGGGATGGTTCTCTAGTATGCACAAATCGGGGATGGTGGAAGTGCCTGAACATTTAACAAGGTGAAGTATCGGAATGAAAATTTTCAGCAGCAGAGAAACAAACAGCTACGTGCAGAAAGAAGTATTCTGATTTTCCCTGCTTATCTGAGAAACAAACTTGCAGAGTCCACTTCTGTTCCAGCATAGGAGCTCTGGCAGCCTTCAATACTTCAAAATTGTTTGGCAGCATGACTAATATTGACTTGCTTCTGCCTTTCACAAGCAAATACATGCTATTTTCCACTTATTACTCTCTCTTCATTGCTCTTCTGAAACTTGTTTTCAACTAAAAATGTCATTTTTTTCTTAGTGAAGAACACATGCAAGTTACTTCAGCAAAAAGAAACCTGAAAGTTATAATTCTGAGATACAGTGAATCTTGCCACATCAGATTTTTATGAGAAGTGAACGTTTAGTTATCACAAGGCCATTGCAATGTGCCAGAAACCTACCAACAAATAAATCTCACAAATAAACACAACCTGAGTTCCCATCCACACAGGCATAGATCCCTTATGAATAACAAAAACTAGGCAAGCATTTCAGGTGGAATCTGTTTTACCTAATTTAGACATTCTGATTAGTAGTTATGTAGTAATTTGTAAGTTATGCAAGTAGTTATGCCAGTAGTTCCATCCTTTGCAGTCATTAGAAAGAAACAAGTGAAAACACATGTAAAACACACTATACAAATGGCCCTTTAGAGGTGCTCGTTACATCTAGAAAAAACAGGTTGACCAGAAAACTAAATGTTGTCTCAAGCTACGAATCCCATCCATAAAGGAGAAGACAAACACTGAGCAGTGCACTCTAATTACAGAGAACTTCTGCCTTTTTGTTTCATGCTTGAGCCTGCTCTTCATCTTTATATTTGTGAGGGATGAGCTGCAAAGGGAAGGAGGTTTTAAAATCCTCCATGTTTCAGATCTTGGGGCATGTATGGGACTGCAGTGGAAATGAAGATTATTTGAGACAATCAGAGATCTATTCTGGAGCTAGCAGCACTCACTGTTATAATTTTTGAGGTGAATGGCAAAATCGGCCCTTCCCCTTGCTTACAGCCTGATGCTAGTAGTACATCTTTGTCAAGACATTAAAAAGAATTGTCCCCTGAAGACAATAAATTTGTGCCAGAAGACAAGAAATCTCACTTATAAAGCTACCTTTATTAGGTAGAGAAGGCAAAGAATAGCTGAAAGTCACGAAAGCTCTGGCCTGGACATTGCTCATATCAAGAGATGGCAGTCACCACTCCAGGGCAGCACCATGGTTAGGCTGAGCCCCATCAGAAACACATAGGGGACTTTTCTCATGGATACAACTTCTGACACAGGAGACAAGTCACTTTCTAAACTAGCTCATTCCTCCTCATCTTCAAAAAAGTCTGGACAAGATGATAAGCAAGATATCCTCTGAAGTAAGCCAGCCTCTAAAGTCCATGGGCTTACAGCTCCCTCCAGGCTGGTGAGGGCTGACACTTAGGAGCAAATGCTTCCACACACCAGATAGCCTTAGAGGGTCAAAATTTTTCAGACTGATCCTTGAATAAGCTTTTAACTATCCCAGTGGGAGACACAGGCTGTTCTTTTCCATGGTAACTTAAACGCTGGTAAACACTGACAATTTTGTGCATTTGCCCTCATGTGCAGAATCCACTGACAGCTAAGCTGCATCCCATCCCCAGAATTAACACACAAAAGAAACTACACTCAATCCCATGGATGCCTTTAGAAATACTAAACAAAGTAATCTTCCAGTCATACAGCAGCTTCAGCAGTCACTATCAGAGTATTCGCTTCCCTGAGGTTTGCAGTTTCCTCCTGCCTCTCCTCATTCCCGGCTTGCCCTGGCCATTATTTCCCTCTAAAGAAGGTTGACAAGCAGTAACAAGATCAGTGCTGTTTGATTAAAGTGTAACTGTAGAGACAAAGGATCATTTCACTCCTCAGTGGGCTGTAATTTAGAAACAAAGCTAGTAGCACAGTTTGTATCAAAAAAGCCCGACAAAGAAAAAACAATGCTCAATGGACAGTGCTAACATACTCTTTTCATACACTCTATTGCTATTAAGCATATTAATTTATTATGAAATTACCATTTAAAAGCTGAGCTTTTATACTGATCAAATTGAATTCAAATTAAATGTTAGCCTAGGAAAAAGATACCACACCCATTTATACCCAAATTACTGGTGTGATTTTTACAGCATCTAAGATACAAATCAGTAATGAAAATTAATTTTTTAAAGCCTCAAATTAAATCCTTAATCTTTACACACACATGACGTCATAAGAACAGATCTTGCTATTAAATTTTGAATTTGAATAAGTCTAGATGAGACCAGCAAGATGTTTACAATACCTGATTTAAAATGGTATTTGGAATAGACAAAAAAAAAAAGATGTCTTAAAGGTTGAGATGAAGTTTTCATCAGAAGTTGTAAGCCTTGATTGTTTTGCTCTCTTTTGCAGAAATCACATTCTCTCCTACTCTCTTGCTTCCAATTTAAATTTCCAGTTAAAAATATTGACCATTTCCAGATTGTTACTTATTTTTTGCCAGAAATTGAAGAGATACACTGGTTCCACTACAAAACCAGCAGGAAAGGAATTTCCCTGGTTACTATAGGCAACACTCACTTAGATCAGAAGACCAAAGAAAAACTATCCACCATTTTGAAGAATACCAAACTGATGCAGTTCTACTCAGCATACAAATTATACTGGCCATTTAACACAACTTTGCCTCTGACGCAGAAGCTCCGCCAACAAGACCAGCTGGATGTAAATGTAATGCAATTTCAGGAACTATCAGGCAATTTCTCTCCAGCCAAGAAGCCCATCACATATCCCACCTCAAGCTGTGCTTCTGAAATCCCTGCAAAGAGAATTTAGCCTAGGGTGTATCTGCATTCAAAGGGCATGCAGACACCTGAAACTTAGCTGAATCCCAGTGGGGTTCAGCTGTTTTAATGACTAAAATGGGGCTGTTGAATCTGTCTGTCATGTACAGTGAAATGACTACAGTACCACACAGGTATGTCGAGTGCCACAATTACAAGCAAGCACTCATTTAATGTTACTTCTCAAGAACAGAGAACAGTCATAAGCAAAGATGACAGAATACAATTTTTATCTAATAATGATAAATTGAAAGGACTTAAACATGTTTTTAAAGCTGAAATGACTACTAAAAAGTTCATAGTGAAAAAAATATTATCAATTCAATGTAGCTTTTTTAGTACACTGCATTTATCTATTCATTTATGTATTTATTTATATGGGTCTACATAGCAAAACTCAGAAGATTTTTAGGAACAGGTTAGAGAAATACTTATCATAAGGTATCTGCTGAGCTTGCACCAGTGGGGTCAGATGAATATTAGGGAATCCTTTCAATGCTACATCTATTTATGAATGTAGTTCAGACTTTGGCACATTGTAAGAAATTCTTCTAGTTCTTATAAAGGACACAGTAAGATGACTATAATCAAGAAGACTATATTAAAGCAACTTAGGCCCAAATATTACAAGAGAATGAAACCAAGAAACATGGTCTATTAAAAAAAAAAAAATAATGGGACTGACAGCACAGAGAGACACTTGAACTAATAAAACTATTTTGTTTTTTCTTTCAGTAAGAGTGGAATGATTGAGATGAAATAAATTCCATAAATATGTCAGAAAGCAGGAGGGGGAAAAAATAAGAGTAAATAAATTCCAAAGATTTTCTAATAAGCTATTAAAACCTTTGTAAGTTAAACGTACATAGCTTGTCATACCACATTTCTTTTCAGTTGTGCTTTACTTCACATACAATTTAGTTTGTGGATGCATTCCTCCAAGAAGGACTCAGACTACCTTAGTGCATTTCCTTCTGTCCTCGCCAGATCTTCTCAACCTCATCTCTGGTCTTCAGGTCAAAAACCTGCAAACATCAGTAGTACTTCTGATCATGTCTGTAATACAAGTTTCAATTAGAGGAATTATGAATTAACCTTTAGGCAGCTTCTCTTTGTTCAGGAATAAGAGCTTTGATTTTGAACATTAGACAACTGAACCCAAAATATCCATTTCTGATTTCTTTATAGTTTTTTAGATGTTTGCATTCTTACTGGAAGACAAACATGTACTTCTTCAAAATGACACAATAGCTATGTCTTTCAGCAGGGACACAGTGTGTTTGGCTAATCTTCTCCATGCCAAGATGGTTCAGAATCACAAATCTTAGGTCATGATTTTTAGAATTTTAGTTAGAGCTTATTGATGAACAACTTGAAAGCTGATACAGTATCCACTAATCTGGTGACAAACAAAATCAGTCTTTATGTTTAGATACAGCTAGAAATGATGCATCCCCTGTATGATACTTTCAATGTCATGCAATTGTTGAGCACAATTTGCAACATAAAAACACCTCTACATTGCCATTTAATCCTCCTGTATGTGTCAAATTAGAAGTAGTATGCTTTAAAATAGTTCCCTAATCACCAGAAGACAAGGAATTAATGAAAGAGTCTGACTGTTCCTTTTGATCAAGATCAGAATAAAACATCTTACCTGCAAGTTTAGATAAGAAAACTAGGACCAGAATGAGTAACTGACAATCATTAATAAAATAGTAAATAGGCTAACCAAGCTGACAGAAAATGAGTATGAGGGAGGCAAAGTGGAATCATGTCTCAGAGAACCATTGTCTTCACACAAACAACAGCTAATTTGATCAAGACCCTCTGGGATGCTCTCTGCCATGTGTCAGGCCAATTATCCTTACAACACCCTAAACATTACTTCATTTCTCTTCATGTAAGAACACTGAATACTTGTATAAGCCTCGTGTTTTTCAGATCTTATGAGATGATTTTTAGTCCCCAGAATCCTTTGTAGCCTGTATGAACTCTGTATGCAAGAAAGCTTCAGCAGTCCTGATAACACCAGGAACTGGAGTCTACCTGCTGCTATACAATATATGCTCATCTTTTTCCTTACAGTCAGAACTATTTGCATTTTGTACCATAGCTCCTTCGATGAATTTGGATGACAAACCCTAGCAAATGATGGATGTGATTCAATATTACATTGATTGCTTCATTTGAAAGGATACTGAATTGGCTCCTCACCTGGTGCAAGTAACAGTACCATCTGGCCCATGGATAACAAGCCTGAGGATATAATGTATGAATCTCCACAACAGTGTAAACAAACAGTGCATGTGTGCATATAAAATGCACACAATTAACTTTTTAATGTTCTATTTTCAATAAGCCACATTCTTTTTTATTGGGTCACTCCAGCCGAAAACCATAACAATGAGGAAGCACTTCTAACACTTATGGATGTATCTATGACAAAGGCTGACATACAATATTAAACACATTCCTTCCTGATATTTTATTTTCTTCTCTTTTTCCTCTTGGTAATATACACGCTAGGTTACACGGAAAATGAGATTTAAGGTAAAAATAAACCAACAAACTTATCTGTAGCTCTGTTGCCCTGAAGTTATGATGGAATCATAGAATAGTTTGGGTTGGAAGGGATCCTCTTCTAACTACATGTCTTTTTTATTAAAATATTCTTTAATTCCTCTTAAAAGATTTTAACTGCTATTATTCTAGCTTGATTATAATGAGTTGTCTGAAAATGCTGACTTGTATGTTAAAGATTGAACTGTCAGAGACACGGTATACCTGGTGCTTTATTGTTTTAATCAAGGAGGTGCCTACTCCATTTCAAAAGCAAAAAACTTTGCATTTTTAATTAGAATTATATAACATTTATACCAGTATTCACAACATGAGTGTTCTAAAATTATCAAGCAAATTAGTCTTTTTGCCTGTGTCCATTTCTGCCATATAAACATTCATACCTATTAGCTGATTTATTTTATTTTAAAGAAATGGCATTGTACAAAAAATATAATAATTTTGTTTTGTCAACCCATACCTACTAACCTGAATTACCAATGACAACTGATTATACTCAGTACAGGAAACACGGATTGTATTTCATTTGCCCAGACTCCTTGTAGCAGCACAGATTTGGCTGTTACATAGTCAGGTGCTGCTTCTTCTGTATCATCAGTATTAACACACAGAGTTGCTATTCCTCCTATTCGGCAATGTTATTTTTTGATGTACACCATATGCCAATTAACATCTCATAAATTACCTTGTTATCATCAATCTGTACTTACCATTCTGACTTAATCTTTTAATATTACACATTCCCAGCAAAGAGGGGTTGGGTTGGCAGAACTGTTCTGCTGTGATTGCACCTGATGGGCCATGCAGAACAGTACTGCTCCCAGAAAAGGGTGGCTGCCATGGTTACTGTGATAGCCACGGAGGTGTCAGACAATGAATTTCGTACTTCTTTTGGTTTTAAAAAGGTTTTAAAGGTGCCCCTCTGCCCTGTCTATCGTAACCTCTAAGTTGGTGGTTAAGATAATCTTATGAAGGACTATAGCCAGCGATATGGGGGCTAAGAAGAATACTGAACCCACAACTTTTTTGAATGCTCAACTTTTCAAATGTACCCAAGAAGCAAGCTATACCACCAAATAGCTATCCTTTCAAAGAAAAGGCTAAGCCTTGCCCTGCTGTTAATGAATAATCACAGACGCATGCCCTGAAGAGATGGCACAGGGTAACCAGACCAGAGAGAAGGGCCTCTGCAGAGGCATTTGTAAGAAGTCTGTTTTCAAACATCAAGGCAAGAATTCAGCACACAGCTCTCTTCCCAGCCCTTCTTGATAACCAACTTTAAACAACACATTGCATTCCTTGCTTAATGCTTTAGCCATTCTGACATGCCAGACAGTCCTCACACAATGACTATTACAATTGTGTACCTAACTGGCCTTTGGGTTTCTGTCTCAGGAACAAACCATAAATGACAGAATTACAGTATCCCAATATAGCACATCAATATTTAAGTCAAGTCCTTTATTGGGTCTGCTCCTAATTTAGAGACATTTGGCTTAAAGGGAGCTAATTCTACTCCTGGTATAATGCTATCAGCTTCCACAGAGAGCAGCTGTTCCATTTTATTCCAGTCATCCCCAAAATTTTCCTAAATAGCTAATTCCTAGATCTTTTTGTCATCTTATCTCAGATGCTGGTGAATGAAGGAACAGCTGTGATAGCTCTGTGCCTCTGCGTCTAGTACCTACTCCAGACACATGGAGCAGAGACACTTCAACATGTGAAGCAAAAGATAATACAAATTACTAGTGCTGCTAAGGCTGCAAGAAAACCTCTTTAATGACTAGTACGCTGGAGAGTGATGGCAAAAGGGGCTGAACAAATTAAACATCATGGGGGAAAAATTTGGATTCCTGTTCTGTTCCCATTATTCTGCATGAAATCTCAAAGAGAAGATAAAGAAACCCTCAAACCCCACAATTAGGCCACAGAGGGTTACCTACTATGAAAAACCGTGGCCTGGTGTAGAACTGCTGTCATGTACCAGAAGCATCCATTCCCACTCCTTTAAAAATGGGAATACAGGTATAAGACAGAGTTCAAGCTGTAGATCCCAGAGTAATGAAAAAGTCAGGAGGGCCTGTATTTCAGCTGTTTATCTGTGCCATTTCCCTTTCCATTTGATGCAGCTGTGCTCTCC
This sequence comes from Lathamus discolor, assembly GCF_037157495.1. Taxonomy (NCBI): domain Eukaryota; kingdom Metazoa; phylum Chordata; class Aves; order Psittaciformes; family Psittacidae; genus Lathamus; species Lathamus discolor. Next base: position 78,308,916 of record NC_088888.1, read on the forward strand.
TCCAAATGTAGATGACTCCACACCCCACCTGCCTCAGATTTAAAACTACATTCCCCTTGCAGTGCATATGAAATGTAGCTATGTAAATCTAGGTCTGTTTTGAGTGGTGAGAACTTACAGAAACAATTGTGGTTTAATTTTATCTTTTATAGACCAATGTATTCTCTTGCATCTTCTTCTCTCTAAGCTTTGCTTTTGTTTATGTATCTCAGATAAATTAAACGGCTAGTCAACAACAGGATATTATTATTTTCTTTGGAGCACCTTGATTAGGCTCTGAATCTCAGACTCTGTCTTTGTTCCTAGAGCACAATTATTAGGAAAGCCTTGAGAGGCTTTCATAGTTAACAAAAGATATTTCTTCATATCATTTTTATTATGAGAAAGCCTACCCCCACTCTTGAAACCTCACTACAATTCTTTCCTGCATTGCCATTGTTTGCTTTAACTGTCTCCTTGAATACTTTCAGACTTGAAGTCCTTCCCAACTATCATTCATCCTCTCTTAAAGCCTTCACAGTAAGTACACCGCATGGCAAGTGGCATATATTCTGCTATCCATAAGCTGCACCTTGTCAATCACTTTACTTGGCTTTTGTGGTATTTTAAAAAGCAAAATAAAACTTCTTCTCTTAAGGATCCCTGGTAGACTCCTGACTTCTCTTATACATTCTCCTCCATGCTTATTTTAAACCTCCAGAACTTGCCCTCCCCTTCATCTCCTGTTTGCACCACATTGTATATTCAGAAGACTTTCTCCCTGTCCGAACCTCTGGTTTGTATCAGAAACCTGCTTTACAATTTAGCTTTTGGCACTGAAGCACATTTTGCCTTTGTCTCTCATAATGCAAGTCTCCTCTCACTAGCTCATTCTTGAAAGTTTCCACTGCTAACTCAGAAGCTGTTAAATTCCATCCTATCATTCTGCTCCTTGCTGTATCTAGACCTTTTCTGCTGGCATCAGACTCCTGGGCAGCACACTAATGTATGCTGCTGTATGCATACAACATATCGTTGCGTGCTGTAAAACACGTCCATAACAAAAGGTGTACCTTTTTCTTATTGCTCAGATAATTTTGTCTCATTTTCTCTTCCTCACTAGCCAGAGTGAAAATGAGACAGTATATTACTCTCCTAGCATGAGGCAGTAAATCCTCCTACCATGGCTACCAGAATGATGTGAATAAATCATCCTGCTGGAACAGGTGACATTCACACAGCAAACCTGTATAAATACTATATACTTCTACAGGAAAAAGAAAAAAAGAAGCTACAGAGCTTTCAGTCTGGGAAAATGAATTTCTCTGCAGCAAGCCTTCAATTTTACAGAAATCCAGGCACTGTTTACTTTATTAGGCTTCCACGGTACACCACATTGTGTAGCCAGTATTATTGTAAAACTCACCGGAGAGCCAATGCAAAAGTCCTTTGGGTCCAATAGTTATTTCTTAATCCATTTCCCCCTTTATCGAGAGTTTTAGTGAGAATCTGGGACATGCAATAAACATTTAGTTGGTCTTCTAGAGCACAGTGGTTTTGTACATTAAAAATATGACAGTGAACTCTTAAGCATAACTGGGTGAGCAGTTGTGCATGTATTTCACTGTATTTCACTGTATTTCACTGTATTTCACTGTATTTCACTGTAACTTGCATGCATGTTTTATTATTGAATCTCAGAGTTTTCACTGCCACGTAGGACAATACTTCTCTTATTAAACTGTATTCCATGATTTAGAATCCCAAATATACAATTTATGTATTTATTGGCTTCTGTGCAGACTTAACTAGAATGAAAAGCATAGAAAATATTATCCAAGGAAACTGAGTTGTAAAATAATCCTGTTGGGAAAGTATTCCAGTTTTAAGATCTGTTTTAAGATCTGTTTTAAGATCTGTATTTTAGAAGGACAAATAGATTTTTAAACACAAAATTGTTTATCCTGTGAGAAAGGAAAGTTCTTTTTTGTTTCTCCTTCGATTTTGTTCTGAGGAAAAAATAGGAATTTTGAGAGATAATTACTGACCACTAGCTCTGCTTGCATTTCTTTTTTACTCTTGTGTCAAGCAGGGACAAAATACCTCAGCTGAGAGAAATATTGGCCTTATTTAAGCCACATACAATTGAACTGCCTCCTGTGACTAAATCATGAGCTTTGGAGGTGCTTTCAAGAACAGTCTGTTCAAATCCATTGCAAAAACTGTACGATTGTAAATTAGAAAAATCAACATCCCTTTCTTGCCAGTACCACGCAGGTGCCCCACATGCAGCTACCATGTAGGGCACCTGAATTCAAGGGGCATGGGCAGACGAGCTCTTGCTGCCTCAGCAGCAGGGGTTCATGACAAAGCTGGCAGGGCTGCCCTCCATTGTCAGAAGCAGCTCAGTTCATAGCAGGAGCAGCAGAAGAAGGGTTTGCACATGGTCCAACAAGTTGTGCACAAAAGCCCATGACCTCTTATTTCTCCATCATCAATAAACAGATAGTTCTTCACATCTTTTTCTTGGCTCAGAAGATGGTAACTAGCTGTGATGATTCGCTGTGGCTTCTGGTGCTTGACAAAGTGTGGATGGTGAGTTTGCAGTCAGATGCAAGAGCTGCTGCTTCCTCAAGTTTGCTGTAGGCCACAGCCACCTCCATTTTTCTTGTCCTACAAATTTGCCACAGCACTATAACCTTCTCTACCTCCAAAGTCATCCTGTCTCCTTAAGTTTTAAACAACAACTTCCATGGAGGCATTAACGGTAACAGAAACAGAAAAGGAAATATGTACTGCCACATGGCACCAAGTCACGGACAAACACGGACTTAGCTAAATGGTAGTATTTAAAATTTGAGAATGCAGTCACTAGAAAACTAAGACTATTAAAGTAGGGTTTCAATAACTGTGAATTCTTAAAGAATCCTACTAAAAATTTTGAAACAAAGACATAATGCTTATTTGCTTTCTGTGTAAGGCTGAACGTATTTTATCTTTGTCGTTTTATATTAGACATCTTTCATCAAAAAGGCAAAATGATGCAGTTTCCTATGAGGAGTGAGAAAGGGTAAGTGAAATTAAATGAATAAATGAGCTTCCCTATTGAAAATCCCATAATTAACTTAACGGAAATAATGAAGTAAATGGATTTTTATTGTTGTTTTTTCAATTACAGCACACTGTTGGAATGTAACAGAGATACAAAGGAATAACATTGAAATTCTGCATTGTACTGAAAAGTGTGAGGTTTGGGTATTTTTGCTGATTTTTGTTTGTTTGTTTTTAATATTTCCTCTTATTTCCACGGTATTCAACCTATTTACTCAACAGCAAAACAGTTTTCCAAGTGACAAGTGTACTAGGTACACATTTATTGTAAGAGTGAGCTCGTATTGTCATTAGTTGTGAATTCCTTCTGAAGTAATAAAACTTATTAAGCTACTCATCAAATAGAAGTCTGTCCACTTCTGAAATCCTGTGTTACTGCAGTTTATCACACCAGTCAAAATCCATGTGGCTCTTGCAGGGCACATGAATAAAAGCTTTGCCAATATTTTTGGTTTGCAATGTTCTCTAATGTCCACATTTACACAAAGCGCTATTTAAGGTGTTTATGCTTTTCATCTCTTGTTTCAATGCATTCACCAACAGAATGATTTCCCTGAAAAATGCTAAAACCAGTTTGGCAATCATTCTAATGCACTTCATGTGTAACATTGTATAGAACAATTAGTAAAGCCTATTTGCTCTTCTACAAGATGTTTTTACTGCAGAAAGAAGGCAAATTGGTTAAGCTTTCAAGATTTCTGCCATTAAACTTGCTCCTGTCAAAGTCCGCTAAATAAAAAATGTCAGTCTTTCAGTGCAAGTGAGTTTTGCTCCAGTAATCACAACACATCCCAGGTGGCACATGCTGGAAATATTTGAACCAAAAATTACTCGAAGCTTTTGAAGATTACAATTTTCCCTAGGTTTACTGCATAAAAGATTAAGAAGCAAGATGATGTCGATAGGTGTATTTTTCTAAGATTAGGAAGAAATTTTGAGAGAAAAACTTTTCTTACTTCAGACTGAATTTTCTGAACCTATTTCAATAGTATAAAGAAAAAAAAAGCCTACTGCTTAGCTAGCGCAGGATCTGTTCTTCGGCAATGACAAGAAGACTTAGAATTTAGAAATGAACACATGGGTTGATTCCCACTGCTACATCAATAATCTTTAAAACTGACATTTAGATTCTATTTTTAAATGTAAATGTAAGTTTGGGGACCTAAAGTGAAAAATTTAAGTTATCCTTGTTTTTGAATTTAATTGCATAAAGTTATTTCAAACCCATTATAGTAGGAGCAAATTTATGAAATTTAAATACAGTTTAAACCTCATAATCTATTGCAAGTTTCTCAAGCAATATTGAATGTTTATGTAAAAATTATTAAAATCCCTCAACTATCACACTAATAGAGAACCTTAATGCCTTCCAATGTCTTCAGGGAACATGTAATTATTCCCTCCCAGTAAATAACCATACTTATTTTTACATAATACCCTGCATCAGAACAATCTTTCCATTCCCAGGGCATGATTTTTGGTCTCAGCCTACTGGAGATCTTTGTCTTAGTCAGATGGGCATCTATGGTCTTTACTATTGCTAATTTTTTGTATTTTCTGAGGCTGCCAAGGAGTTGCAGTGTTGTTTCCTCTGTAGGCACATCCCACTAACTGCTAGTGAGAAAGGCAGGGTTGCCACTTCTTAACACTAATGATCACAGCTCTGCTTAAAATAAGTCATCATCAGATGATGTTGAGGAGGTCAAGATGTACTTCTCATTTCCTATTTCACACAGAATATGAAATATGTTGTTAATACATTTTTAATTGCATGCCCTCCTATAACAAGTTTACAACCCACCAAATGTAGCACCTATTAAAACCCCAGTACTTTACATTGCCGTATTTTTTCACAAATACATTGGAGCATGATTGAAATATTAACAAGAGAATAACAGGGCTGAAAAAGACTATACAACTGATAGAAGAGTAAAGGATCAAACAACACATTAAAATAAAATTAAAGTTGTGATCTCTCACTCACACCAAAATGCTATTGCATGCATAATTTCAGAAAATCCTATTTAATTTCGCTGCATTTTTATGCATTCAGTAAATCTACCATGGAAATGCAATAAATCAGAACATTTTACCTGAATGTTTCCAATAAACTTGTCACATAAAGTCAGGAATAATATGCCTAGAGAACATCATGGAATTGTTTCAATGCTCGATTTTGTGTCAGGCCAGGTCTCCAGATTTATTTTCTCAGAGGAAGAAATACATGTAGTTCAGGGTTTCTCAAATAGCATAAACAAGCAAATGTGCTTGCATAATAATAAGAAAAATGTAGTACATGTATTAATCAATTTGGGATCCCATGACATTTCTTTAAAGTAAAACCACATCTACTGACACTTGCCCTTTCCAAATTTGTACCGTTGCAAAAGCGTAACTAGGAACAGAATTATCTTTTCTGAATCACAGACAGCAAAAGAAGCATAGCTATGTACAATCTTAATATGTCATCATCAGTTGGGTAGAAAAAATTATAGCAGGTTGGACTAAAAGGATAGAGGAAGATTTTCACTGAAGCTTGTTTTCTGGACCACTCTTCTTTGGATGCTGGACTACATGACTAGGTTCCTTCCAACCCAAACTATTCTATGATTGTTTAGAATATTAGTATTTTCCAAAGATAATGGAAGATGACAATGAAATCACTGGACAGCAGACATAAAGTTAGGAAGAATTGTCAAAACAGAAGAAAAATCACAAAGAGGGGTATATTAAAGGAGCTTGTACCCATTGTGCGATAAATGAACTAGGAATTGGATGCTGTTGTGAAACAGCAAAAGTATCAGGGAAAGTATTGCTAATAGAATACAGCAGTACAAATTTCCAAGAACCTGGCGAAACAACATTTGGAATCCTGTGTACATATTGGACCATGATGCTCCAGAAAGATGAACTCCAGCTACATAAGTGAAAACAAAGTCTCTTATGGTGACAGGATGAAAGAGAGCTGTCCTGCAAGAGCTCAATGTCTATGCTATTCTAGGCTTATCTTAACATACATTATAAAAAGAGGCATATTTTGCACATGGAGCAAAGAATAGTGATGCTATGGTCACTAGCTCTGTTGAGTGAATTGCTCTTGAATTAACCTCCTAGAAAGCCCAATTTCTGACTTGGAGAGCTCCTTGCTGAGTCACAGGGTGGCTCAGAGGCTCAGTATAATGTTTAGAATGGTTGAGCCCAGGACTTTCATAGATGGCAGCTTGCATGCCGAATTTGGAGGACAGTCCAAATGTTGAGTATGTAACATCCACAGCTTCCTCAAGATACCCCACACCACTCTTGAGAGCTCTGGAAGACCCTGACTGACAGAGTGCCATGCTCTCTCTGCCTTGTATTTAACCGCGGTGTACCTTCCTCTCAAAGCACATGACTCTCATATGCTTCTCATTAGTGACTTTATAGTTCATTTTAGGGGGACAAAACTAGTAATTTAGAAAAATAGCTTAAGTAACTGAAGATATTTGCTAAGTTACTGACAATCTTGGAGTCAATGATGTAATTTGAAAGATCAATTCTCTGTGTGAAGATTATGATTAGAGGAAGAAGTGAATAACAATAACAATGACTGGGGCTAAATTACTGTAAATTGTTCAGCTAATTAAACAATGAATATATCAAATCAAAGACTGTGTGAATCAACAATAATTTGCTTCTGAATTTTGAAACCATCAAGTCATTGAATTAATACAGAGAATAAATTGTGAGACTGACATAAAAAAATGTCTTAGAAAAAACACTCAACAAACAAAAGAACCTTCAAGTCACGCATAGGGATAGTGCTGGAAGACATATTGCATCACTTTAGAAAACATAAAAGCCAAAAACCTATCCATACCAATGCCCTGTTTGCCACTATGGCCTTGATTTAACAGCTGTAAAATCTGAATATCCATACTTACTGTAGCTCTTTGACTTAGGAGTTCACCCAAAAGGGCAGTGAAATAAATTTTGCTAAATGCAGAGAAATAATCAAGTTAAAGTAGTTTCCCTTCATTCAAATCCTAAAATCTCACTGTGGCTAGAATGAGGTTTTCCTCTTACTTCTTTTGCAGAAATTAACAGATGACTTAAGCACAGAGGTAAAGTACTGAAAGATTAACAACTCCAGAAACATTTCTTTCATCTTAACTGAACTTAATCAGATAATAGTCTAAATGAAAAAAAAAAACCAAACAAAAAACCAAACAGAAAACAAAACCCAACCCAACCAACCAACCAAAAAAAAAAAAAAAACCCAACATAAACCCCCAAAACCAACCAAAACCCCCAAAACCTCTTAATCAGCAAACTGTGAACAGAGGAGCAGTTCAAGACAAGTGGATATTTAAGGTCTGAGGTCTTGTTTGATCTGTGTTGTTCTTGGTGGCAGTTGTCAGGTCAAATGGGAGGAAGACTTTGAGGCCAAGACTAGAGTAGAACCAGAAGAGGCAGAGAACACAGGAGCTGCAAGATCAAGCAGAAGCCAAGGCCAAGAAAGTGGGAAAAGAAGGCACTAGCTTAAAGTCCAAGACAAGAGAGGATTCAGAAGCTGAGATGAAGATTGACCAACTTTATACCAGTCTATATGCAACTGGGGAAAAGGCTGGGTCAAAAGAATATAAATGAATGCTAGAACAGGACCCAGGGATATACTGTCTAAAATAGCATCAGACAGCTTCATACATGTGGGTAGTAAATTTTCTGAGCAGTTCAGTGTGATTATTACTCTGGGACTGGCACTGCAAAATATAACTTCACGTAGGCTGTCTTCTGGTAGTCTATCAAAATAGTTACTCCCTTGAATCAAACTCAAGAAATATGTTACTAGTGGAGCAGTCCACAGAGGTGTGCCTGTGGTCCCCACTTGAATGCACTAATACTCACTCAAGTGCAATTCAGTTTTTAATTTTAAAGTGTCTGTAAGCAAAAGCACAGAAGATCATATGAACATGAATGTGTGGAATAACCTTTCTGTTATACCTTTGAGTCATTGCCTGTGGGCACACACACACTGGATGACTCAAATCTTGTCCCTGACGTACATGGCTTGGAGTCTAACCAAGAGAACCGCAGAAAGTACAGGCACAAAACAGCTAGTGCTTTTGGCTACACGAGGCACCAAGAGACTATAACGCCTGATAAAGTGCACTTGAGTGGAGGCAGCAGCGTAGTATGTGTCAGTAATGGAAACACTACTGACATCTGTATCATAACCAGCTATAGCTATCACTTGATGGAGACAGAACTAAGGATAGTCTCCATTCTGGTAGTCTCATATGGGACCTTGATAACTCATGTATCCAGTTTAAGAATCTAAAGTAGGAGACAATCATACATTTAACTTTCCCAATCACCAGCAGAACCAACTTTGAGGACTGTTTTGTGTAGTGAAAAGCAATACTCCCTCGACAAAGAAAGGATTGAAGAATAAGTTCACTTTTGAGATGTGACATTCTTGGTAAACCACAGGTAAACTAGTCCTCTGAGTTAGGTAGATCTCAGAAACTGCAGGGAACCCATACATTCTGAGCAGGAATGGTAGAACTCAAATCTACTGGCAATGCCACCAAAAATAGAAAGCTACCTAAAAATGTTGACATTGCCAAGGGCTTGAAAAACAGTCTCTCAGACTCCCTTATGTCTTGAAAAAAAATCTCCAAAAGGGGAAAGGCTGTGAGACAGCAAAAGCACTCTATGGGCGTGCTAGCAAGAAAAAAAAACCAACACAAATGCCTTGAACTTTTGAACAGCCTATCAAGCAAACAGAGAGGCCTCCTTTTCCTTCCTTCACTTTCTCCCTAAAACATGGGGATCTCTTATAAGAGTAAGTTGTTTGGACATTTTCTCTTTGTTAAAAAGACCTTGTTCTAATTTAGTTTTTATCTGTTCTCACACCAATGGGTTAAACAGAATGAATACTTCAAACTAATTTGGGCTTTTTTCTTTTTCATTTCAGCTGAAAGCTCAAGTTCCTGTCAGAGAGCAAAGCATTACTTAGTTCTGTTTGCACTTTAAATCAATCCTTTTTGAGCAGTAGCTCAGCTAGAGGATGCTCCCTCCATCTGACAACTCTTTTCTACCCTGCTGATTCATGCCAGTAACCCTGCAACCTTCAGTGTTACATATGAACAAAAAATTGGAATCAGATACAATATTTAAATACACCTTGTATGTACTTGGAAGATGCTATTAATGGCTTCCCTATATTTTCTATTCATTAGCCTAAACAATTCTAATTTTCCAGTGTTCCCCCAAATGTTATGTCTAATCATGAAGAAGTTTAAAACACAAACAACCCTATCACCAATTATCTGCTATTGGTCTTTACTTTTTCTTGTGATCTTATCAGTATCAGGATGTGGAGAACAATGATTTCATATTTTGAAAGCTCATGCCTCTTATGAGCTAAATGTTTATCAACTGTGCAACAGTGTAGTATGACGCTTAGCTCGTTTTTCTGAAAAAGTGCTGAAATTACCAATGGACTCAGTTTTAGCATGTGTGTTACTTTCAGTATACTTACACTTTTAAAACATTTTTTAAAAAAGGATTACTGTTGGATTGGGGTAGAATTACTCTGGCGTATATGCTTAATGTTATGCATGAATTTGTATACTTTATTCAGGCAGCTCCCTGATACACCTGCCAAAACATTATTTCACTTAAGAAATAAAATGTATAAGAAAAGTAATTTTCTTGTGACAGTTGATCATGCAAATGGTCCACTGTTCAGAAGGACCCAGACAGAATAGAATAATATGCTAACAGAGACTTCTTGAAATTCAGCAGGGCAAAAGACAGTGTGCTGCACCTGGGAAAGAAGGACCCCTTGCAGTGGTACAGGCTGGGTCTGCCCAGCAGGTGAGCTGAACATGTGCCTTCGGTGGACCTGGCAGCTAGGAGCACCAACAGCATCCTGGGCTCTGTCAACAGTAAGGATAGCTGATCAAGGGAAGGGATAATTCTCTTCTGACCTGTACTTATTAGGCTGTATCAATGCTCCTGCAGCCCATAATGCACTCTCTTCTCCCCTCCAAGTGCAAGAAAAACTGATAAAATGGAACTGTGCAGGCACCAAGGATGGTCAGGGCTGGAGCACTTGCCTTGTAGTGGGGGCAGCTGAGCCTGGAGGAGGGATGGCTTCAGGGGGACCTAACAGCATCCCCTAGTGCCTGCAGGTGTACTATAGAGGCTCCAGAGCCAGGCTCTTCACAGTGATACATGGAAAGAAGAAATGAGATAACAAGGATAATTGGCAACAAAAGAGATTAGGAACGGATAAGGAGAAATGTTTTCACCACAAGGCCAAGCAAACAGCAGAACATGCTGCCCAGAGAGGTCATGCAGTCTCTATCCTTCGAAGTTTTCAGAATGCAAATAGATAAACCACTGACCAACCTTCTAGTTGATGCTGCTTTGAACAGGCGGTTGGGCTAGAACTTTTGAAGTCCTTTCCAACATGAATTTGCCTACAGTTCCAAACCCCATACCTTTTGGAGATAGAGTAAAACTCTGAAAAAAACAGGGGAATGTCACATCTGAATACTGAATACACAAGTTCAGCATGTACTACTTTTTTACTTACCTACAACCTAGTACATTTACTACTTATGCATGAAGCTGCATTTAAAACTGTCAGCCAACTATATGGGCTTTAGTGGGATTTCTGAGCTTTTATTCTCATTCCAGGGAAGGCTAGAAAAAGAAAAGCTGAGCACACAAAAAAGCCCTGCTCATAAAGAACTCCTTGGACATTTTATTTGTCCCTTATTCTGCCCTTTATTGGTTGCCAGTCACATTTTTCTTTATGTTTAACAAGTTCTACTTGCAAGGGCAAACAAGTTTTCTCCTAATGATGTTCTGATGGAAGAAACATAATTGCACACCATAAAATCTTAGTACCTATTTTAATTGCTCCACAAATTATCTTTAAGTGCTCTGCATGATTTACAGTAGCAAACCATCCTTCCAACTGCCCCCCCCCCCCCCCCCAGCACCTAATAGGGCTGACTGAGATCTTTCAAGAAAACATTTTTTTTTGTAGAAAAAATATCCTCCTGAAAGACCAGCCTTTTTTCAGGGAAGTTTTAATTAAAAAAAATAAAATTGCTGGGAAAGGTTTTAAATTTGGGTAGAAGTTTTAATCAGGTTTAAAATACCAGGTTAATTAGATCTTAATCACAGCAAGGGTACCTGAGTTGTGAGACAGGCAATTTGTAAACTAAGCCAACAAGGTGACAGAAACAGGTTCAAGATATTGCCTTATCCAGGCTGCAGATGAGCAAAAGGCTTGATTTGAGGTCTAGGTAAGAGATCTATCTTGGTTGAAGCTCTGTCTTTTCTACTGTGCTGGAAGTAAGTAAATGTAAAAAAAAAATAAATCAGTAAATTAAAATTTTGTTTGCTGATGAGCCCTATCTTTAAATAATATTTAGGCAGCTGTGAGACAATAAGTAAACATATATGCTTGCACAATCACAGTGATTCCTACACCCCTCATCACCTCAGCATTTTGTAATATCAGACTAAGTGGCAAATCTGATGTAGAGCAGCATGATTTTCAGATGGAATAGTGCTGAAAGTAGAAAATTGAGAGGATTAACATTTCAGAAAATGAAAGCAGTTTCTCTACAACAAAGCTTCACACTAATTAGGCTATAATTTATTGAGTAGGAAATAGAAATCTGTGAGGCATTAGGAAAAGCTTTTAGAAAGAGACAAACTTTGTAGCTGTTCCATCAGAGGACTATATTCTGGTATAATTAGAGTTTATTTATTTAAAGGCTTGTATACCAGTGGGCTCCAACTCATTAATGAATAACATTTTTTTCTATAGAATTAATTGTTGACACGTCTAAACAACGTTGAGCTGTACTTAATGGAATCTGATCTGCTGAATGAAATCCTTAATTATTAGTACTTTATGGAGCCACTTGTACTCTAAAGCTTTTTTGAATACAAAGTACTGAAGCAATCCTGCTCTGTATTTAAGTTGGATATAATTATTTTCTGAATGTGACAAGTGGATGGAAGAAACAACTACAGAGTTTTAAGCTGGAAATACATACAAATGATAAACAAAAACAGACTGTAAGAAGTCTAGTAACTCAAGTCAGATATGCAAACTTTGTAATTAGATAAAATTATGGCCATCAGATTGGTGGCAAGTACTACTCAAAAATCAAACTTAAAGACAGATATTTTTTTGCTGTTCTGTGCCACAGGCTTTACTTAGGAGACAGTGACTTTAAAAACCCCTCAAGTTTCAAACTTGAGGCACCAAAAGCGAATTGACAACACATTTCAAGCAGAACTGAACAACAGTTTCTTATAAGATTTAAAATAAAGTAACAATTCAGATAATGGAAGTTTCAGCTGCTATGGCATATTAATAACAAAGTATGTTTGCATAACTTATGTACCAAATTACGGCAATTAAAAGAAATAAGCCTAAAATAAAAATAAATATACAAGTAAAATATAAATAAAATAAATGTATAATATATATATATACTATATATATTTAAAAACAGAAATAAAACATATAAAAGTGAAATTTTGTGGTAAGATTCCAGTAGGACAAGCAAGAGAAACTGCAAAGTTGCAGAAATCATATTTCATGCAAAGTAAGTGTTATCAGAATTTCACAACTCTGGATGAAAGCAAATTTTGATATTTCAGCACTTTCAATTCACTCCATATTAATCTTACACTTTTGTCCTGGGTTTACCAGGAGCCGTTTTGCTCCTTCTTAGTAACTGGTGCAAGCTCTGTGTTTTGACTTCCAGCCTGGGCAGAGAGCTGATAACACCGATTGGTTTTAATTGTTGCTAAGTAATGTTTATTCTGGCCAAGGACTCTGTGAGTCTCATGCTCTGCTGGGGACGAGGGAGGCCGGGAGGAAGCAGAGACAGGACACCTGACCCAAGCTAGCCAAAGACGTATTCCATACCACAGCACGTCATGCCCGGAGAGGGAACTGGAAGTTACCCGGAAGGGGCAGGCTCTCTCTCTTCGGGGGGGTCGAACTCGTTCGGCAGTGGTATCGTATTCTCTTGTTATTTTCTCTTATCAATATTATCATTGGTGGCAGCAGCAGTGGTTTGTGTTATACCTTAGTTACTGGGCTGTTCTTATCTCAATCCGTGGGAGTTACATTCTCCTGATTTTCCTCCCCATCCCTCCGGGAGTGGGGAGGGTTAGGGGGGGGGGTGTGTGTGAGTGGACGACCTGTGTGGATTGGTTTAAACTGCGACAACTTTACATATTCTCTTTGAAATTATTCACAAGTTAAGTTAGTGTGTTCATACTTTTTGTCTTTATAAGTTACAGTTTCTGTGCTAGAGGATTGTCTCTTCAATGTGTAGAAGTCAGTAACTGGGTACCGCTGGCTTCGATTTTTAGAAATTAAAAAGTAATTTTCAAAATGTGCTTGTAAACACATTTACAGTTACTATTTCCTTCAGGATGATAAACACCAGAGTAGATGTAAGGATAAGATCAGCAATGCTGTCAAAGATTTAAAGAGGTGCTGGATATGGAATCTGAATATATAACAGGACCCCTACCTTTGGTTATTGTTTCTCCAAGCCTGGCTTATTCTCCTCTGCCTTGCGGGCCTTATGCTGACTGCCATTTGAATTTCCCCTTGGAAGTTTTCCCTGGGCTCCTACTTGCTATAACTTCAGTAAATTAAAAACTGACGAAAGCAGCATTCACAAAATGTAATGATAAATGTTGGCAAACTGACTGCAGATGGAATATCCTGACGTGTATTTCAGAAGAAGGTGTTAAGACCCACAACGTTTGACATTGTCTTAAGTGATCTGCAAGTGTATTAGTGACATGTAAACATATGCAGGGCATAAGGACAGAACTTACAAATCACAATAAAGTCAAAGAAATCAACAGGAAAGATTAATCACTGGAAAAAAATAAAGCACTTTTTTTTTTTTTTTATTTTTCAGTTAACAGAAAAAATAGAATTAACGCCTGCAGGAACAAAATAATCTTGAATATACTTGAGGTTTCAGCCCAGGACGATCTCCTGCCTCCAACTGCTGATTTGTGATCTAGCTCTCACATGCCATACTTCGGAACCACAGGCACCAGATCTACTTTTCAAGAATCCTTTTACTCTAAATTCCCTTTATTCTCCTTCCTGGGAGTTCAGGCATTGTGGCTTGTCACCTACCTAAAGCTCTGCTTGCTTGCTTCCTCTAGGACTTTCCCTGGCACCCTTTCCAGACCTTCTGAGAACCTCCAGTGACACTTCTTTCTGGGTAGGATAATGTTTAAAGCAAAGGGCACAAACATTATGATGGAATTTGTAAACACACACATACCTAGATGTTAGGCACCTGCCAACACATATACCCAAATAGGCATGTCTGTGCAAAAACCTATTTCAACCTCTGCATGACCTTAGGAACATAAGGACTTTGCCTGTACCACTGAATTAGGGAGTGTCAGGGTAGAGGAGTTAACTCACCTATTGCTGACATGCTGGAACTGTCCTTGGTAGCACCCTTCTAGCACTTGTCATCAAGCATTTCCCCCGTGACTTCCTACAACTCAGCTCAGGTGCTTGCACAGGCCAAGAACCATCCCTGCTCTGGACATGGCAACCTTGATTAGAAGACTATGAGAATTTAAGTTGGGTTGATGGACAGAGGAAGGCCCTGGGCACTGATGCTGTGGCTAGTAGAGATGCAGCCTTTGAATCTTGGGCCTCACAAGGGTGGCACATATCTTGCACATCTCAGAACTGGAATCACAGCAGGAAGCACAGCAGGCAAGGAGCCATCTAAAGCCAATATGCTTAGCAAGGTCCTGCTCAGTATTAATCAATGGGAGAGCAACAAGAAGGATGTATCTTAAATACAAAATGGTAGGAAAGTACTTGGGAGCCACAGATTATATCTTTTCTGAAAATATCTGTCCAGAAGCCTGTCTTTGAAAGACTGAACAGGGATCACTGATTTTCCACACTTTTCACACTTGGGCGGATGACCCCCCCTGGATACTGTGTGAGAGGAGAGAACGAATATAGAATCATAGAATAGAATCATAGAATAGTTAGGGTTGGAAAGTTCCAACCCCCCTGCCATGGGCAGGGACACCTCACACTAAACCATCCCACACAAGGCTTCATCCAACCTGGCCTTGAACACCGCCAGGGATGGAGCACTCACAACCTCCCTGGGCAACCCATTCCAGTGTCTCACCACCCTAACAGGAAAGAATTTCCTCCTTATATCCAATCTAAACTTCCCCTGTTTAAGTTTGAACCCGTTACCCCTTGTCCTGTCACTACAATATCCTTACTACTGCTTCCTGGCGTCACTTCTCGAAACAAGGTATATCCCCAAATGTATTTTGTGAGAAGATGAACAGATCGTATTGGCTTAGGGTAATTCTTTGCAACTATGTGGCAAGTAGAAGTATCTCCCACAAGAAGAAAATGAGGAAGGAGAAGGGAGGAAGACAAAAAGGAGTTAAGTGCACAAGAGGAGAGGAGTCAGTAAGGTTGCAGACATTCTTATTTTTTCCTAAATGTAGCTGAACTGACTGATAAGGTCTCTTCTCAAAATTACTTCCACATGCTCATGACTGCAGTTGCCTGGGATCATAATGCCCAACTGAACTGTTCTTCACACCCCAAACCCATCCCAGTAGACATGAGCTACCATGACCCGTTTTAGCTGAAACCTATTTCAGTGTGATCAGAAACCAGTTAGAACAGGTTAGCTACTTCTTGTACTGAAAACAAAAGGATGCACATCTGAATCTTCATGCGCGAAAACTCCCAGTAGCATTAGCGGTCTTAAGTGCCTAATGTATCCAGCACAATGTATGTGGTTTTGTACAAGCAGCTGCAACATGCACAGGGAAGGCCACAATCATACCAATCAGAACAAGGTACAGTCACAGCTAAAATTACTACTCTCCAAGCATTCTAATGTTATCAGACAGTTATTATTAAATCAGCTCACAGGATATCAACACAAATAATGCTGCCTGGAAAGTCTGAATCACAGGGGACAGTCAAGAGAGATAAATGAAAGCAAATGAAGAATCTAAGATCTGATCAGGGACACAGAATATTAAATGGATCTATTCCTGTTTATCAACACTTGGTAGCACATTACCAAGACAACATGTAAAACGATCTGTTGTTCATCAGTCTGGAAATTAGTAAGATATTTGTTCACTTATAATTTCTAATCTTCCTTCAAAGTGCTGCTGACATAAATTGTCACTGTGCCAAAAAGTGGATTTGATGGTTAGGTTATGATAAGCACTTTTCTTCAAAATGTTTTTGAAAACAATCTGTCCAGAAGACATACAGGAAAATAAAAAAAGGGGAAACTGCACAGGCTTCTTCACCAGTGTATAATACTTTTTTCTGCTCTTTGAAGCAGGATTGCTATAGGAGCTTAGAACCCATGCCTCTGCTTTTTGGCTAATTCCTGCATTATGTGTGCGTACTGAAGCTAAAATAAATTAATAAACCAGAAATAACAAAAAAGCCCCCACCCAAAGTTACCCTGATTAAGGAATGTAAAATCTAACCCTTAGTTATGTCTGCATGCTTGCAGCAACCAAAATAAAGGTGAAATATCACCTTTATTTTTTTCAATATCACCGACATAAGAAAACCTCGGTAATGTTTCATTTTGAAGGTAATCACACAATTTCAGCACTTCACTCTTCCTGTTAATTGCTAAACAGATGCAGGTAAGCTCACACTGTATGGTCTGCCTAACCAAAGCTCAAGACATGAGGGAGAGTGTTTATAGTAACGGTAGATGTGTCATCTGTGCAGTCTAGTCACAGAATACATAAAACCTTTCAGCCATCAACTTTTTCCCCTGTTAAAAATGTAAATCCTTGGTTTATTTCAAAATAACCATAAGGGCACTTTGTGCAGAACAGGATCATTAACTCTGCAGTGAAATAACTTCACAGCGAAATTACTCGAATGTAACCTGCCTCTAGGACCCCCTTCAACTTCACTGGAATGAGACAAAAAAAATTGCAAGTGCTAAAAAATAATCCCAGTGAGAGACATGACTGACATATATTTCTTTGTCTTATTTGTTTCAATTATTACCTTACGTGATTTTCATACTACAGCATAAATTATTTTAAACAGATTTTCTTTCTCATTTGGAGAAAAAAAATAGAAATGCCAAAGAGAATCCTAAAGTTCATAGTCAGTTTACTTCCTTGTTTTGGATGTCAGTTTTAGTTTGCATAATCATTAGGAGAAAAAAAGTTGAGTACACTGCACAAGAACATATATTAATATTACACAGAAATGCTTGCAGCATTACCTTAGTGCAACAAGGAATTTGGAGTCAAGTGGTATCCATGCGGAACAGGTTTCCTTTGTGCTTCTATTAGCTTCTAATATATGAGTAGACTTTTAAAGGATCAAATAGTACAAACTGTTTTCTGAATAGTGGAACAAATTGCTGCACCAAAAACATACAAAAGAATCTATTCTGTTACATTCTAATGGTGGCAGACTAACATTTAAAATGTTACCTAATTTCTTATAAATTCTCCCTTCTCAAAAGAGCCTTTTATACAAAAAGTGAAAAACAAGGTCTCCTTTGAAATAGAGTTTTCCTGTTTGCTTTAAAAAGTAACCGATCATTAACAGGAAAAGAGAACACCGAATGGGATTTTAGCAATCTCCGTTGCCCACTTATGTGAGGTTCGTATTTTTTACAAGAACATAGGAAAACCTGCAACTGGCTCTGTATTTAGGAAGCAGATCATGCTTAATTTTTTTAAGAAGACCGGCAGAGAGAGAACTACCCTGCTAAGTGTTGGGGTGCCTGCCCTGGTAATGCAAACCAGGTAGGGCTGCAGATCCCAGAAGTGCACAGTGCTTAGGACACCGCACAAGGCTGTAGGAGATTTTTTCCTGCTGCCTGTGCTAACTCCAGCCTAATGGCAAGGAACCAACAAGGCATGATTTGGTCATGCCCTTGGACCCTTGGCAGGATGACGTACTGCTGAAGGCTTTTAGAAAATTCCACTGGAGTTCGCAGTTTCTGATATATCTCATCAGGGTTTGTCTTTTTGATTCTTTGTTGTTTTCATCTGTCTTTCTTTTAATCTTGTATTGTGAAGTCAGGAGAGCCTCACTCTAAGGTCAGTGTGGAATTACCTTGGTCCTCAGAGCTGTTTTTATGGATGGCTGCTAAAATAAATAGAAAGAATAGCTGAAAGACGCTTTGCTATCTCTAAGGCCTGAAAAACTTTGATGTTGGTAGGACTCATTACCATGGGTAATGAGTACCAGTGAGGTATCAGTGAGACATCCCGATATCCTATAAATTCAGAGTCCTGAAAACAGGTACTGAGATTTCCCCCATTGGAAGAGTTAGCCCTCTTCCCTCCACCCTCCCCTGCCCAACCCACCCCCCCAAAAAAAACCCCAAACCAAACCCAAACCCCAAAACAAACCAAAAGAGAACCAAAAAAGTTCAAAGGAGTTAGTCCCTAAGAAAAATAGTAAGCTACAAGATCAGTCTCTCATTCTTTCTTTTTCTGATTGATTTCCTCATCTCTGGTACTAAAGACAAAGCCCGGAATACCCAATGGCCAAAAGTAACAAATTTCCAGAAGACAAAGCAGTGAAGGGCTGTGAAGGTCAGAGATGCCCCACTATCTGCCTCAGGTAGCAAAAGGAGTAGTATATAAGTCTGTTCAAAGCCTTGTGTGGATGAAAACTTATCTTGTTAATTCAATATGTCGCAAAAATAGAAAATTAGGCTGACACAGTTTTTACTTGCATTCAGCAGAAAAATGAAGTAAATGCTTCACTAAGTCAATGAAGCTCATTTATGTTAGATGAAAACAGATTAGGCTCTGTATTTCCCTTGTAATAATACCTTTGCTTTCAATGTCTTATCTTCTTTCAGTGCATAACAGTAATTTACAGGAGTTTCAAGTTGTTTCCTCTGGAGTTTTTCCTTCATAATATTCCTTTGCTGTACAAACTTGGCTGAATGTATCAGACTATACTTAGGAAATCTGTAGGTACCATCATGCCAGAGTCAGGGGAGAACAGTTACTCTAGAGGTCAGAGAATAATTTCAGTCTCCATAGGCTGGAAAGGAGGTCTTCAAAGAACATAACTAAATTCACTAACGATAACCACAAAAAACTGTGCTTTGACAGCAGAAACACCAGAAACAGCAGCTGACAGGAGGAGGCAAGAAATCACCACAACTTCCTGGAGGAGTAAGTGCTAAAATCTGCAGCGTACAGTTTCTCATGTTGTGATGGAGAAAATGCTGATGAATGCACATGTGCTGCTGTTTATACCTCACATGCTGAAGAGTTGAATTCTGTGAGGTGCTGGGGTGGCATTCATCAAGTCAGGTGAATCTCTGGCAACTACAGGAATAAGAAAAGAAAGAAGACTGCCCTTTTGAACAACCCCAAAGATCTTGTCTTAGAACTATTTCTGTTCACCAGAGGATTTTCCTGGCTAGCAGAGACTGTATCCTCAAGTATAATTTGAAAGAGTTATCTCAAACATGAACTCAAGCTGGTAAGCAGGTGATTTGCAAATATTGCTCTTCTCAGGCATAAGACTCTCTCTCTTCAGTACAACTATTTTAATAGCGGACTGGCATGGTTTAAACCCAACCACAAAAGCTCGTTCACTCACTCCCCCCTTCTTGCCCTCCCCCTACACCCGGGGGGATGGAGAGGAGAATCAAAAAGAATGCAACTCCCACGGGTTGAGATAAGAACAGTTTAGTAACTAAGGATAACACAAATCACTACCGCTGCCACCAATAATAATAATGATAAAGGAAATAACAAGAGGAAAGAATACAACACCTCAACACCAGCCGACCAATAACTCGCCCCATTCCCCCCAGCCGAGCACCGACCGATACCTCTCCAACCCTGCAGTCCCCCAACCCTTCCGGGGTAACTCTCCGTTACATCCTGGCCATGACGTGCTGTGGTATGGAATACCTCTTTGGCTAGCTTGGGTCAGGTGTCCTGTCTCTGCTTCCTCCCAGATTTCCCTCCTCCCTGGCAGAGCATGAGGCTCAGAAAGTCCTTGGCCAGACCAAACATTTGAGCAGCAACTGAAAACATCGGCGTTATCAACACTGTTCCCAGGCCAAAAAATCAAAACACAGCACTGCACTAGCTACTAAGAAGGAGAAAAATGACTGCTACTGCTGAACCCAGGACACGGACACAAAGAATTTGTGATGAATTTGAAATCAGCAAGTTTGGAAGAAATTATATTGAAGGAATGGCTTAATTAAAGCAAGAATGAAAACTAATGTTGCTTGTTCGATTAAAAAAGAAGGGGCAGACTAAGTGATTTTACCTGTAAGAAAAAAGGGAAAACTAAAAGGAAACGTAGCTAAGGAGGGCAAAAAATTATATAAGAGGAGGCGACTTAAAGAAGGCTTTAACTATCTGGGTGAAGTTGCAGAAACTCTTATCTCAAATCAAGGCAATTAAAAGCTGCAAAACAGAAAAAGACTCCTTCTGGCATGTTACAGATGAAAAAGCAACAAGCCAGGAAAGCTACAAGTATATAGCTGGGCAAGACTTATCTGAGCAGTAAACGGGAAGGTACATATATTAACGACTGCTCAGAGAATGAAAACAAGCACTGAAGAAAAACCTATGAAATTTCATCCTTTGCTTTTCCTGATTTTGTGCTCTGCATTATGAATTAAAACTACTTACAAATTTGTCCTCTTTTCACTATTAAATTGACACAGGGTAAGATGCTAATGTTAACATGGTCCTTTGGTTATTATCTTGACTGTAGTTCTTAATTACTTTCTCAGGCTGATCACTGAAATCTGCAAAGGAACACTAAGGCAGAGAGTTTTTTAAGGGTTAGAACTGATTACGCTGGACTCAGGTTTGTGGCTGTGAGGGAGTGAGGTAGCAATGCTTAAGCTTAAAAGCAATCTAATTTTGCCCGTGTCTTTTCCCTCTTCTCTCTGAGATGAAGGTTAAATGGTATTTTTTTACAGTACCAGTATCTTTGCACAGTATCTCATTTTGTCATGCAGTCATGTGATATTCCCATACTCCTCATCTCACCTAGCACCTCAGCACTGTCAAAGGCTCCTGCTCATCTGTACTTCCTTCTTCATCTTCTCCCCAGTCTATTTTTTGGGCTGAACTGCTTTCCCCTTGTCAGGGAGGATATGCTGAGGATAGCTAAAAGAGTTGCTACTGTGCAAGAGCTACAAAAGGTTCTCCATGCAAATACTGTATTTTTAATGCCCTTACTCAGAAATCGCTGCTATTTTACCTCACAGACAAGGAGTACTGCAGCATTTCCTTGCAGTCAGTTTTGGAAAATGCCTTGCACTTCTGTGGTGTAAAGGAAGTTATGAGTACGGCTTTCCACCTCTGAGAAGTAAATGTTGTTTTGTTCTATTTAGCCGTCCCTGTAGGCTAGACATGTTCTTGCGTTGCTGTCATGGTTTAAGTGCAGCCAGCAACCCAGACCTACACAGCCACTCACTCACTGCCCCCCCCCCCCACCTTTCCTTCCTTCGCTCCCAGAGGGATGGGGAGAAGAATTGAAAGAATGTAACTCCCATGGGTTGAGATAAGAACAGCCCAGTAACTAAGGTATAACACAAATCACTGCTGCTACCACCAGTAATAATAATGGTAAGGGAAATAACAAGGGAAGAGAATACAGCTGCTTACCACCCGCTGACCAATACCCAGCTCAACCCAAGCAGTGATCTAGCCCTTCAGGGTAACTGCCCTCCAGTTTATATAGTAGGCATGACGTGCTGTGGTATGGAATACCTCTTTGGCTAGTTTGGGTCAGGTGTCCTGTTTCTGCTTCCTCTCGGCTTCCCCTCCTCCTTGGCAGAGCATGAGACTCAGAAAGTCCTTGGTCAGAGTAAACATTACTGAGCAGCAACTAAAAACATCGGTGTTATCAGCGCTGTTCCCAGGCTGAAAATCAAAAACACAGCACTGCACCAGCTACTAAGAAGGAGAAAAACTGACTGCTACTGCTGAACCCGGGACAGTTGTGGAACTAATAAAAAAGCAGAAGCTGTAAGATATGTTTTTTGTTTGATAAAACAGTCATTCCGATTCCTCTCTTCCCATACCAGCAAAAGATCTATATTCCCTTGTCTAGATCAATAAAATATGAACATATATTAATCAACCCCAACCTACAGCTTTTTAAAACAGGCTAAGATAAACTGAATTTCAGATTAAATGATTTTATACAAATCTGATGTTAATTCTGAAATTTCAAAGCTAGATCTCTTGGAAATGCAAAGATAAACTTAATTACATTACTGATGACTTTCAGATTGATTTACATCACAGTATATCACAGATGGCTTTAAATCAAATTAAGGATATATGAAGGATGGAACTCTTAGTGACAGCAGGCACAGGTAAGGCTGATGAAGTTGATGCCTTTCTTTGTCTTCAATGACAAAGTCTCCTAGGCCTTTCTGCTTAGTGCAAGTGTTCAAGGACAGGAACTATTAGGAGCAGCTGAAGATCAAGTTAGGGTATTTCTGTGCAAGACTGATGGAATCAGGTGGTGTACATTCACAGGTGCTGAGACAAACCAGGTTAAACAGGTGGTTAAAACCTGTTGGTGGGTGAACAGGTTAAAAACCAGGTGCCTAAAAAAAACATTTGATAATCAAGCTCAGTGTAGTGCTTAAGGTTGCACTTTACCTGGCTGCTGTCACAAATGGAGTGACAAATGTCACACAAGGAGCTACCCTGGGACATGTCCTGTTTAACATCTTTATCAGTGACCTGAAGAGGAGGTCATGGAGTGCACCCTTATAAAATCTGCATATGACACCAGATCGGGAGCCCCAGTTGATGTGCTTGAGAAGAAACTCCTGGCTGCAGGAATGGGTTGATAGAGACTCCTAAATTCAGGAAGAACAAGTGCAAAGTATTCAGCCTGTGAAGTGACACAGCATGGGAATGCCTGCCCGGGAAACAGCTCAGTGGGCAAAGCCCTTGGTGGCCCTGGGGGGCGGTGAGCTGAGCTCACACCTGCAGCGTCCCTGGCAGCAACAAGGGCTGACAGCATCCTGGGCTGTGTCAGCAGGAACACAGATCAAGGGGAAGGATTACCCCTCTCTCATCAGCACTTGTGTTTCTCCATCTAGGCTAGTACTGCCTATTCTGGGCTGCAAGTAAAAAGCTGTTGATAAAGTGAAGCATGTTTAAAGTCCACTAAGATCACTGAGGGTGGAGCATTTGCACAATGAGGTAAGGTTAAGGGAGTTGGGCTTGTTCAGCCTGGGAGAGAGATAATTTCAGGGGGACCTAAAAGCACCCTCCAGTACCTATAGGGAAGGTCCTGGTCCACCCAGGCTCTGGGTGGTGGGAAGACTAAGGACACTGAGCATAAAATGAAACAGAGGCTCAGACTGTATATAAGGAATTATTTTTTTTTCCCCACCATGAAGACAGTAAAGCAGGAGGGGAGATTATCCAGAGAAGTTGTGCAGTCTGTGTCCTTGAAGGTTTTCAGTATCTTACTGAATACTGAACCATCAACAGACAACTTGCTTTGACAGCACAGCTACCCATACTTGAGCATGTGGTTGGACTGGAGATCCTGAGGTTCCTTCCAACCCGAATTCTCCTATGATCACATAAAGGTCATCTGAATGTTGCACCACAGTAAGCTATAAAGTGTACTCTGTATCAACTAGCAATGCATAGATAACTGAAAGAAAAAAATAATTATTATTACAGAATTAAAATAAGGTCTAATTTAATTTCCACATTACCAACATATACGAGCAATAACTAACCTCGAAAAATCACAGATTACCAAATGATTCCAAATTAAGTTTACAAAAATATCCTGACAAAGTTCACTTCAAAATCCCACTCACTGCTGTCATTAGTAGGCATGTAGAATTCTTTAGAAAGTAGAACAGTTAATGGAGCTGTATGAGAATAAAAATTTATTTTCCTTGTCTCACAATTTTTCTACTGTCATAAAGAGAGACACTCTACCATAAAATTCTTTCTAAAACAGATCAAGATGAGTAAAAAACACTGCCACCTGGGAAGCTGAGAATGTGGCAGGGTTAAAAATTGCAAAATCACAGACTGCTATTAGGCCGTTAACTAATAAGCACTGCTAATTCAACCATACAAATACCTAATTCAACCATACGTCTGTGTGTATATATGTATAAAAAGTCTGAACAATTTGCATTTGCAGAGCATTTTCCCAAATCCTCAACTACATATATTTACAAAAAAAAAAAAAAAAAAAAAAAGAAAAAAAAAGAAATCAGCCAGGCAAAAGAAATATCCTTGTACTGTCAATTCTAAAACTAAGGGTCACTCTGGTGAGTCACTTCAGGGAGTGATGAGAGGTCAGACCAAGTACTTTTTTTCATGTTTCCTATTCTTCTGGCCTATGACATGACACACTTAGCACATGGGACTTTGAGATTGTTCTTTTGAGGCACTGAATAGTCTCCAGTCAGCAAAGACCATAGGTACGTTCTCTGGATTTGACAGTCCCCTCTGGATATGTAAAAGCTGGATGCAGACATACCTATTTAAAGTACTTTAAGACAGTTACAGCCCAAGCTGCAGGAAGGTTTCTTCAAACAGGGTCACAAATCCTCACCTGCAACAGCTAACTCCAGGGACTCGCCCAGTCATTCTATTTTATTTCAAAACTAAAGACCATGATGTTTACTCCAGTTGCATCTAACAGTCACTGAACAAAAACAGAACTTGTTCGAAGAGCATGGACTTAAATTTAGGATTTCCTACTGCTACAAACAGGTAAGATATCATATGGGCAGGATTAAGTTCTCACTAAGATACCTAAATGCATGTTTGTGTCAGTGAGCTATGTATGTATGCTCATGCTATCATCACTGCTTGATTCAGTTGTCTAGACAGACACATTTAGTGATAGTGCCACTAAAGATCCTCCAAGGCACCTACATAGAGAAAATGTGACAAGACTTACGGAAGATCTGCAGGCCTTTGAGGTAGTAGCTGGAGACTGCTAGGGTACATTGTGTTTCATAACTTAAGACATCCCAACTACAGAGAAGCACCTAAATGCACACATTGTGCATCTTTATCTTGAGGTGAGTTTCATCTTGGTGAAAAATCTCTCTAAGAAACATAAGACAGCAATCTGTCTAATAACTATTCTGTTTGCAACAGTTATTGCTCCCACAAAAGCTGAGGTATGCTCATTAATGTGGTTCAACTGCACTATTTAGTTTTGCACTGAAATAGGTAAGGAGAGCCCAGGTGACCAGTTAACAGCACTTCTACAGAGAGTCTAAACTGTGTCTAAATTGCTGCAACGGCATTACGAGGGGAATTCTCACTGCGCCCCAATACTTTCAAAGCTGCGTAACAAACCGTCTCAAATCCCTGTCAGAGTGAAAGTGCCATGTATTTATTCGATCTCTAGACACAAAATCCCCTCTCTATGTTGTGAAAAAGATTTCAAAAAACATGTCCCATCAGCTGTTACTTCAAGATTTATCAAGGATGTGTGTATTTCCCAAAATATCCATTGTTCTTTTAGTGGCATAGAGACATCACTGGTGAGAAAATGCTACCATCTATAAAGAAGAAAATGTGTCCCTTTGTGCCTGAGTTGCTCTACTAATAACCAAAATATTTATTGCTGATAGATCAGCAAATATGCAGTGGTGTGCAATCTAGTGTTGAAACTGTTCTTTAGAACAGGAATATTGAAACAATACGTGTTTTGCTATTACACAGATTCCAGTATCCTCTGTTTTGTGTCTTTACAAAATACTTTTGGATGAAGCTTTTTTAAAAAATTAAAATGAAAATTATTTTAGCAATTAGATACAGGTTCCTTTTGTTTATTCCTTTCCTTGCTCTTTTTGGAATCACGCTTTCAGTGCTGTGGAGGGAGGTGGAAGAACTGATCCTCTACCTTAATCAAAACAAATAAACAAGTAAAGCAGTAACAAAAAGGGCACAGTAGTTCCTGAATGACTACCAAACTTACATACTTATTTATTTTCTTTAATTTGTCTAAACTTATCCAAATTTCTAATGTGATTATTCAGGAACACTTGTTCTGCAAATCAAACGTTTCTGTTGAAAGAAAGTTTGCTAAAAGAAAGCATTAAACAAATGTTACATTCATATACCAAATACATTAATATACCAAATATGAAGTTTAAGAAACAGAACAGTGGTGCGCGTCTAAACAAGTGTAAGAATCACTATTTAGGGAGCCAATGCAAGATCAAAGTAAGTATTTTTTAAAATATTGATATATTTTACATATATAGAAAACAAGGGTTTACTATCTGATATAAATGCATTCAAATTAAGATAAATTATTTACAGTATTTTTAAAAGCAGTGTTTCAGAGATTTTTGCTGACACAAAAACTGAGCTGATGAAACAAGTGAAAGGTAAAGGACAAGATCTAATGCTAAAAATGTTTTCTATTTACAGTGAATATGTACTACTAACAGACATAA
Source organism: Lathamus discolor (assembly GCF_037157495.1). Classification (NCBI taxonomy): domain Eukaryota; kingdom Metazoa; phylum Chordata; class Aves; order Psittaciformes; family Psittacidae; genus Lathamus; species Lathamus discolor. Next base: position 78,335,555 of record NC_088888.1, read on the forward strand.
AGCTAAAATGTTGTTTATCTATTAGACAAAAAAATGCTGTTCATCATGAACAGTTACCCTCTAAATTTACCACAGATGCTGGACCAGTTAAGGTACTGTTGAACTCGTAGTTTAAAGGCCTTCGTGTTTAAGATGATTCTGTTTAAAACACGTTACTTCAGTTATTATGAAAAATATAATTTCATTACACAGAAATAAAAATTTAAAAATCAGATGATACATAAATATACAAAGGGGATTTTATCAATATTCATTAATTTTGAACAGAAAGGTTCAAAGCAATCATTAAAAGAATTAAATTCATTCAGATTAGATCTTTGAAATCATTAATCAACTCTGAGTGAATTAGGCCTATGGTGCCTACATTTGTGCATACACAAGTAAAGCCAAGCAGTACACAATGAATGTAAGAAAGCTGTAAAACTGAGCACCAGATTTTATTTTGCTCAGGTAAGGACTCTTTTGATTAAATTAGAAACTAAGTCTGCCCTATAAGAATTTTTGGTGATAAGTTACCAAGTTTAAAAATAAACATTTTTATTTCTGCCAACCAACTATTGTCTCTAAAGCACAGAGAAGCTGTACAACTCTTAAAAGACAGGCATTAGTTTCCTAACTTTGAACCTCTATACACCCTTTATGTCTTAACTTAACTTTAAAATTCATAGTGCTTATATTAAACATCACTTGAAACAACTTCCTTTGTTGCCATCTTCACTGTGTATGCAAACAGCAACATACTGTTTTCCAATATGAGAAACTATTTATTCGAAGAGCAGCATCTGGATTATTACATTTTTTCTGTATTTAAAATTGGAAATAAATTGCATTATCTCTGAAACTGCTGGATAGCACAGCAGTTTAAAGTAAATGTTTTCCAATAATGACAATTTTCCTGTCTGGCTCAAAAATTTCCAATGCAATCCTGTAATAAATGCACTGTTAAAAAGTAGGTTGCTTGTTTTAATCAATTTGAATTTGAGCAGAGTTCAAAAGAACACTCACTCTCCATAAAAACAAAGAAAACAAAGGGAATTCATCTGAGAGACAAAGAATAATTTGATCAAGGTTCTCCAGAAATTTGGTTTTTTCTTCTCCATCATAGTCTGTGCTTGAAACGTTACTTTCTTCTGTCTCATTCTGAAGAAGCTGTTCCAGAATCATGCACAAAGGAAAAATATTCTCATACTGGGTAATATCATACATGGCCTGGATCTGGGAATAAAGAAAAATCAATAATAAGCACAGCGTGAAAACATTTCTGCAGCCCACCATTCAGATGACAGTTTAAGGAGTAATGTTCAAATGTGCGGTATATAATCAGAACAGCTATATGCTTAGTATAATTACATCTAAGAAATTTTTTCTTTTTTGTGATAAGAGCCAAACATGTTACAAAATGAAAAGTCAACATAACCTCCTGTTCATGAGTCACAGAGCATTTTCTCTGCCTAATTATCCACAGGCTGTGACATACAATAATGACCTACATCACCACCACTTTGTTTGGTTTAGGCATATAATTAAAATTGGTGGATTTCAGTGTTCTGAGTAAAAACTATTTTTCTTTTTACTTTCCAACTCAAGTGACACCTCTAGAAAGCAAATAAAAAGTCCAAATTTTCACTCTCAATAAAAAATACACAAGCAAGTACTACATATCTGAGACAGATACAAAGTGTAAGAGTAATTTTGTCAAAAAAGCTCACTGACCAAACCATAAAGTTATTAAAAATCTTTAATATAAATTTACTTGTCCTGTATTTGGAACTGCAATTTCAAACTGAAGCTTTCAGAATATCTGCTGTAGATAAAAAAATTAAACCATGGGGAGATTTCTGGAATGAAACTCTGTGTCCTCCTTAACAGCAAATCTACCAGTAATATGAGATGACCTTGTTCTGAAAAGGCTGCAGTTACAGTAGATAGATTATAAGAACTGAAAGGTAAAATCTTAGCTGCTAGAAAATTAACTATGTATTTTAGAAAATGGACCAACAACTGTTTAGGCCTGTGGTACAAAGGCAGATGGTTCTAGGCTTTAACATGGGTCTATGACTTCGTATCCATTTTATCAACCTAAACTGCATCCTGCTAGACTTTCCAAAGTATAAAATTTGTTATGTAATAGTTGTTTTCACAAATAATGTAAGTCATTTTTTATTCCAGTGTAGAATCTAACAAAAAGAAGGAACTCTGCCTTCCTCAGGTAAAGCTGCTACTATCTTCCTCTGCAGTAGATGGTGGCTTTGTCTTTCTGAGCTAGGAGGTCTTAAACGCAAAATCTGTGTTGAAGTTCCCAAAGGTAATGTCTTTCAGGTAAACTCTCACCTCAGGGACACCACTAGGACACAACAGCAAACCTATTGCAAAGCCTCTAAGTAGCAAAGTTATTTTTCTCAGTTTTCAAGACATATTGAAAATCAGCTTAATCACCGAAAAATATTACCCCTAGCCTTGCATGCTCCAGTTCTCTCTTCCCAGAAGCTGGTAAGAATTTGCAGTTCAAAAGCTGCCATCAAGAATTTGATACTGACATTCATATCACAACAGACAGCAAAAAATCTAAAAGAAAAAATGTTTTAAGTATTTTCATACTTCTAAAGTTCAATGAAATCAAATTATGTAATTAGGGAAAACCTTCTTCTAAAGCAGAGGTAACAAGAGAGACTGTTTCTCCAAACATCAAGCATCTGACTCTATAGAACATCTATGTCTATACACTGACTATTTTCACCGTTAACTAATACTAGTGAGATAAATGTATTTATTTGGCTTATTAGACTAAATTACAGCTTTCTAAGTAGAGAAAATAACTGGTATTAGCAATTTCCTAAATTTCCAGGGAATAGATGCTTCTCAAGGCCTACAAAGGCTGCTCTTGAGACTTTCAGTGTAGGAATCATCTGACCAAACACAGGCATCAGCAGGCTGAGATAATTCCTGATTCAATCAACAGAGGTAAGCAGAGGGTGGGATTCATTTGCTTGAATGCCAGTATCTATTGCCATTTTGGATGTTCAAGGGTATCCAAGGCATGTGCAGAAGCAGAGCTTTATATCAGAGTCAGCAGCTCTAAGCTAGGAGTGCCAGTTAGAAATCTTGAGTTTTGGAAACCAAGTAGTTCTCAGGGACTTTCAGGATGTAATTGATCCCATTCTAAACTAGATCCTCTGATGTACCATGTCCTGAAACTCTTTACAGTGATAAAATATGACTGTCCCCAGAAAAATTACTATTTAGAACCTCAAAATTGCAGTTCCATGCTTTTATTTCCTGTAATGTGGATATTGGAAGTACATTACAAGCAAAATCCTTTGATTCTAAACTGTTTGCCTTCTAAACTCACTTAGATCTTCCTTTCACATAAGGAATCAATAGGAAGTATTTTAGAAAGGCAAATTATGTCACTTCACTTATCCCCACAGCCTCAGGCTCTTCCAAGCAGTTAAGCAATCGTGTTACTTTCAGTGGGTCTTAAAAAGTGCAACTAATTGCAACTTCATAAACTATCTAATTGATTGTGGATAATAGAAACCACAAGCTAACTAATTATCTTTCCTCTGCAAATACTACTACACTAAAGGAAAATTATGTTAGTCACACAGAACTGACTTTGCAGAGACAGGGTAAGAACGGAGGAAGTATTTTCTGAGGTAATTGCTTTTCAGGGGACAAATGCACTTTGAAATACTGTTTTATAAAACCAGGAAAAAAAAAACCCAACAGTCTAGAACATTCTCTGGCTCAAGGCTTATTAACCTTAGCAACCCGTTTAATATAATCTGAACAAAACATGTCTCCATTTCTTCTTTAGATGTTTTTTCTAGTACTAATCGACCAATTATTAGCAATGCAAATTTATGCCACACAATTTGTAGAGGCATACCTTTATTGTGACCTAATGGGGCAATCAGGTAACAGTCCTACTAATCTCATCAATGTGTGTAAGTAGGTAGTGACATATATGCATGTACATACACACACAGCTAGTCCATCCAGAAAGTTCAGAAGGTATATCTGCAAAGCAAACCTTATATATAGATGACAATTCCAAAATACCTAGCACCAACATTAAATAACTTTATAACTAACCCCATTTTTCAGAAAATTTTAATATAATCAGTCTTTTTACTGATCAGACGGGTATGTAATATGGATTTTGAACACTTTTTTTTTTTTTTTTGAGATCAGTCCTTGCCAAATTTTCCTAAGTATTTGGAAATGTGTTTTTTAGCAGTAAGATGCATTTTGCATGCACCTCAGTTTTGAATTTAACTTCTGAAATTGTACCCAATCTGTGTTCTAGGCCCCTGGGCCTTTATTATACTTTCTCTTTGCAAAGTAACAGATCAGATGGTCCTGGATTAAATTTCAAGCTACTGCTCTCTTACTGGACTGATTTATTTATATAGAATATATTAACAAAATTTTGGACAAAAAGTAGGTATTTGAAGGCACAGAATTAATTGAACGAACCTTCACAGAATGGCTGATGTAATTTCTGAAGGTTATTCAACCAGATTCAGAAAAAATCCCAAGTGATATTCTAAGCTCAAAAACAGCACTTAGAATATTTTTGTTTTCTTGGCTTAGTGGCTCATCCACATTCATATAATTTATTCAAGTGTTATTCAATAACAGCAATATAAAAAAAACCAAAACAGGAGAATAAATATTAGCTTTGAAGAAATTCTGTACAAGTCTTCAGCCATTTACCAGCCACAACTCATATTTCTAGTGATGAAGTCTGTTAGGGCTCGAATTTTCACAGGCAGAAGACTGATGCTGCCTTCTGAGTATAGGCAAATAAGTTTTACTCCTTTTATATGTCAAAGGACCTACGGAACGAAGACAATACCTTTAGCAGTGCAAACACGAATTATATGAAAAGAAGGAGAGTATGTTCATGGCAACTACTATTTGCTTCCATGCCACTATATATATCAGCAACACCTGCATACTTTCTGGAATAAGCCAAAAAAACCAGCTCTAGCTCAAGAAAGCTTCTTTTTAGTTTAGAATGCAATGTTGAAATAATGATTTTTTTTTTTCCAAAATTAAAACCATTAAAATTCATTGAGAAGCATCATTATGTTTGATTAAGGACAAAAACCTTTCCTCCTTTTCTATCCCTGTAATTTAGTAATATCTGTTTACGCTTTTTTAGTCCCATGAAGATAGTAAGTTTAAACATAAATTGCAAAAAATAATTACACACAACATAATGCTATATAAAATACTGGCATACTAATACAAATTTTAATTCAACTGGAAAATATAAGTGTTTATACAGCTCTGCTGTTTAGAAAGGGATAAAACTGACACCTCTCGAAGACGATTATTTTAGCAGAGAAGTGTTCTGCCCATATCTTTCCATCCTATTCTAACACCATTGTTTCTTAAAAATTTTTTCTTGCAATTTTTGTCACTTCCATTTCTTGGCAAACTTTTCCTATTCATCAGAGAAGTAACTTTTTGCTAGCAAGGTGTCTTTTCTATGTCCCAAGAAATTCTACTTCAAACTTCACTGAAATACCAAGTGTTAACAATTGGTATTTCTATTCTTTTACAGGCATATTTTTCAGAGAAGCATAAAGGGTAGACTGAAATAAACAACAGGAACTGCTAAAGCCTAGTTAATATTTCCTCTCAACGGAAGAAGAGGCAGTAGGAACTGCGGTAGCACCAGCTGCTGCGATCACTTAGTTAAGGATGGAGGACAGAACAGAACCAAATCTGCCATTCAGCTATTTTCAGCAAAAATCCCCCTCAGCCCGTCCCCTCCTTAGGGAAAAAATATTTCTGTGCTCACTATGCCTCCACATAGGAGGGATGCTTCTCTGAATTTATTTTCTGTATTTTACCACTACAGTTGTCCTAAAATGAATATAATTATAAAAACAAGTCCCTTAATGGAGACATATTTGACATCATCACTTTTTTAGGAAAAAAGTTTCTAAATCATCATAATGAAAAGTAAGAAAGAAGTGACTGGCTGGAAACGCTATCAACAAGTGATAAGTATTTAGTAAATTTTTGTTTGCTAAAGTAATACTGACAAACCTAAGCTTTCAGTAAACCCAACACTGTTTTACCCTACCCATCCCATCCGAGTAAGTGGTTAGTGGAAATACATTTCAAGAATGATTGTTTTCTCAAGTTGCAATTCTCACTTTATAAACAAAAAAGATTAATTCTCACACAGAATTCTGTTCTCGACCCTTTATTTTTCCTTGGAGAAATCCCTATTTAGGCTACTCATTGTTGCGCTCAAGTCCTAAACACAAGACAAGCTTTTTTCAGAGTGTGGCATGTACTTTTGGGTAATAGGCATTTTACTTCAAAACAGCAGAGCAAGTCTTTTAACTGGATGATCTACAAGCATGTAAGTAAGCTCTACATGGATTATTAAAATTTACAAAACCAACAACATCCATGGAATAAGAAAGCACACAGCAGGATAAAAGAGGTTATCTCTAATTGCTGCTCAGTTTTTAAATAACATGCTGATAACCATCTCTAAAATATTTTAAGGCAGGCATGCATGAAAGACTTTACTAGAAATATTTGTTCTGATTTTAATAGTGTCATATTTGATTAAAAGGTAATTACCTTGCAAACTGCCACGACTGAGGTTTCTGGTTTTAGTTGATTAGCATTTCTCTTTAATTGCTTTTTGTTTCATGATTTGAAATGTGTATTTCCCTAATATCCCCCCACCAGTAATCATAATCATCATTAACCATAGCAATATTCACCTGCCTAGCAAATTCAAACTGATTTATACCCTCTTTCCTTATGTAAAACGAAATTCACATCACCTACAATTCCTTACTTAAATTTATATCCCCACCCCCAACTTTCAAAGTATTTTCATCTTTTATTCAATGAGCCACTAGGAAATCTCATTTAGAGAAAGAACAATCAAAACACTGAAACCTTCTCGGGATAATGGAACTTTATAAATCTATTTTACTTCAATCTACAAGGCATAAATTTGACCTGTCACTTCTTTCATAGATGTCATTTAAAAAAAAATATTCTAGAATTAAAAATAAAGTCAATTCTTCACAAGCTGAAGCATAAAATATGTTTTTTGGGGGGATTTCTTGGTTTGGATCTGAAATAGACTGTGTAAGTATCTATCACTATAGACTATGTAAGTATCTATTTGGCTCCTTCCAAAACAAATGGGCTACTTGAGCATATTTCTAATTAAAAAAGAACACACACACAAAAAAGTTCTAGACCTGACAGTTGCATGCAAGTTGCTATCAGGATGGAAAAAAACCCAATGAAAATAATGTAATTTCTCAGTTATGAACATTTCAGTATTAAAGAAAGGTTTTTCTTGTGGCTTTTCTTCTGTCAGAGGAGGAGGGATTGCCTCTATTCCTGTAAGCTCATAGCAAAATAGAACTGTGGGAAAGCAGTGGAAAGAGGCTGGTCAATTAAACTAAAACCCCCCGGTTTTAGTTCCCTCAGAGGTATACTTCCCTCTAAAAAGGAGCCTTAATACAATTTACATTGACTTTCAACTGCAGCTGGTCACAAAAAAAACTGACAACAGACTTTACTACATGTTTTGTTCTGCCTCAGCTTCTACCCCATCTTGAAAGTCCTATTTCTCTATCAAGTGTTCTGTTTAGCTTTCTGGGAGCCAAAGGATGGAAGACAGATGATTTAGATGTGGTTATGAATAAGATGCTAATTATTTTATAACCAGAAGGTCAAGTGTTGTATCAAAGTTATTCTAACATATCAGGAAAAAAAACTTGGAAAAGCAGAAAGAATACAAGCTGTCAACCCATGAGTGTCCCCATTTAGTAGGTACTGCCAGTTAGAAAAGCATAAAGTAGGATAGAAAAGAGCTCTCATATTCTTTCTTGTTCTCAGCTGTTCTTAAAAGTGGTAAGGAAGCTCCCCCAGACAAGAAACCTTATGGTACTTTGATGGCACCTGATGCTTGAATGGGCCTCCCTAGACAGAACTCTTGTGTTCACAGTCAGACTTGCCTGTCCTTCAAGATTTCCACTCAGTTCCCTAGGTTAGCCTTACACATATCACGCTTCTGCTTTTAGCAAAAAAGGTGAGAGGTTACAAATTCATAACATCACTGTCTGAAGTGCAATTCTTTAACACAAGCAAGTGTAGGAATACCATACGCAATAACCATATAATTAAAAAAATTGACGTTTTTTCATAGACATAAGAAATTACATGCTCATCCTACAGGAAATCTCATAAAGTTAACAGCAGTGCTAATAATCTAAGCAAGTCTTGAAAATAAACAAACATATAACATTTTTGTAGGTAAAGAATGACACTAAGGTAATAAAATTAAGTTTTGAGTAACCACAATAAAAAAATCCTCTATTAATTAAACTCATCAGAAAACAATGGATTGCTGAAAAATACAGCTATATTAGTTTCAAAACATTTATTGGTAGAAGTTTACATACCTTTAGAAAAGACCCTGAAAACAAACAGTAATAACTTTGCTTTAGTGACTCTAACACAGAGAATCCTGACAGTAACGCAAGATACATACTTATTATTTCATAATACCTAGTAATTGTTCATAATTCATTCTTTTTTGAAAAGAAGCTTTTGAACATGCTTTTCATGTCATAAGACTTTTCTTTTTTTTTCCTAAAAGCATGATAACCTTGCCTCACATTCAGCTTGACTTAGGAAAATCGTCTCTTTAAATATTAGGGATGGAAAATATCAAATTAAAGAAGTTATCTGGCACTGTCAAGTCATTATCTGCTGCAGAAGAAGAGGAGCACCATGAAAAACAACAGAAAACAAAACCCCTAACAAAAAGTGAGACAAGTGATTCTAGGCACTGCCTTACATGAGGAAAAAGTCAAAGCTTGTTGGAACACAAGCCTAAGACTTGTAAGAGAAAAAGTGACACCTCCTTTCTGAACCACTTCCACAGAATCATAGAATGGTTAGAGTTGGAAGGGACCTTAAAGATTATCCAATGAATCCAAAGTTTCTGTATACTTTTCATAAATAATAATAAAAAAGGATAATGCTAAAGAAGCCAGATTTCCTTCTAATTATGCAATTATTGTGTTCATAGTTAGAGACTGAATATTGTATAACTGTTTAAGGATATATTCAACTAAATCAACCTTTGGTTTAGGAAGAAGTGTTTTACTTATCTACTTATACTTCCTCTTGTTTTGGAAAAAAAAATCTTACAGTTTATTGTATAGAAAAAAAATCTTAAGAAAATACTTGTATTTCATATAATGTTTTCACAAACTAGTTACTAAAAATGGATGAATAATTCCCTTAGATATTATCATGAAACAAGACAACAAAATGACGTTTCAACGATCCTAGCATTTGCCTAAATCACCAGCTTTCCACTACAATTATGTCACCAAATCCCATTAAACCCCCCCCCAGTTTTCAAAGAATACCATCAGTCTTCCAAATTTTAACTGGAAGACTCAAGAGGTGTGGTAGGATATTGTAATTTCACAAAAATCAGACAGGATAGACAAGCAGTGCTACTTTCTTATTTAATGTATTTAAAACTATGTAGAATATATACATATATGTAGAAAATAAATCTTGAATGGATTAATAGCATTTAACAATATGAAATTGATGGTTATTCAGCTTAAATACATGAGAAATTAGAGAAGCAAAAATATTTAACTGAAAATCATACACTATCTAAAATATGGAATCATGAGTACACCAAAGTACATCTAAAAGTTTATGTACATGATTAATTTTAGAAGCAATTACTCCTTTGAATAAAACATGACAAAACAGAAAATGGAACAGATTGCTTCCTACAATCTTTTTAGGCTTCACAGCAACTAAATGAGTATAACTGTGAGCAAATATGGTTCCTCTTTCAAATTTTAGTTTTCTATTAATTTTCCATCATACTTTTGTGGAAAGCCCCAAACCAGTAGTTTTCCAGACATTTTCACAGTTTTAATGTGTGTTTCTTTTTTCTTTTCAAATGCTACAGCAGCATAGTAGTGTTAAAAGACAGGTTTTTAAGAGCTTTAGAGCAGCAGTTTAGAACTTGTGAGTGTCACAGTGAAACTGGTGCTGGAAAGCAGTGATATGCAGTTCAAGATTGGCCCTCTAAAACTCAGCATGCCAGGAGTAACTCTAAAGAAAGTTACATTTAGAAAGATCCTTTTGAAACGGGAAATCTTCTGCAGTTTGTGTGGAAATTGCAGCATCCTGACAGAACACAAGAAAGCAAAATAAACTCGAAGGGGATTAAACTATAAATTGACTGTCAGAAACCAATTAGTTTTTCTTTCAATTTTTGAAGCAGAAAGGAATGCAGAAAAATATACAGGAAGGATTATGCGCAGGAAATGCTTAAAATTTAAAATTCTACAAGTTATTATATCATCTGAAACAGATCATGGAAAAATTACTGAAGAAAGATCTGTGGTCTAAGCATCATCATCAATATTGGTATTATTACTATATTATTAAGTTAAATACACTAGGTTATACCAAGCAAGCCCAAGTCCAAGCGCTTTCTACACTTTGATCTGGAATAGGTGGACTTCCATTTAGGGAGTTTGGTGAAAGTTCTCTTGTTATGTAAGTCACAGCTTGCACATGGCCAAACCTGTCATCTGGATTGTTCTGTAAATCTCAAATGCGTCAGCTGGCAATGGTGCAACCGGCCTTAACTAAACAAAAAGATGCTGGTGGGTGCAAAATTAAACGAAAATCTGGATGTATAGCACCACCATTTTCAGCAAGTACATACAGAGTCACAGCAGGCCTCATTCCTTATCCTAACAGGATGCTATTAAGAAACGACAAACCTGGGAATACCAGGATTTGAAATTACCTAGAAGAAAGCAGAATAAAATTTAGGAATATTTATATATGACAACAGAAGCATATGACTTTTCTCTCTTCCCTATCATTTTTTATGCAAAAACTTCTCACAACTCAGTAAGACTACCTAGAACTGACACATAGTAGGGTGGTACAGGCCCATTTACCCTTCCTAGAATCTGTTTGAAGGTTATCTTCTGCAGTTGAGTTGGCTATCTAAGAGCTGGTTACTCTAGCAAAAGTACAGGTGATTTCATCACATGGTTGTGATAAGCCAAAGAACTAAGAAGAATAAAGCTAAAATTTATCAGAAGTCTCCTAAAAGGAAAGGTTTAAAACAATTACGTTTGAAGCAGAAGTATCCGTTCCAGAAATAATTAGAAACAGAAGCCCAATTGGAGCTCAAAGTATGTTCAAAGACAAAAAGATCTGAACGAAGTCCAGTGAAACAGCATCTGCGTTGAGAAACCTAAAAGGTAGCGCTTTAGGCAAATGTATGAGATGTCTGACAGACCTGTTACAGAATGCTGGCATAAATGTACCTGTAGAGGCTCATATGGTACTCTGATAATACTCAGTAAGCTGAAGTTTCCAGAAACAGATTTTCATTCATGTGAATATGGTATGATAGCTGCATAAAAGAATGTCATGGTGTCGAACGAACCCGCCAGAGAATAACGTAAACAGCAGCAGTAGAATGCTGTGTCAGTCTGACACCACTGGAAACCAAGAACATACTTGCATCTGGTAGAAGTAAATGTTGTAGAGTACAAATCCACCTTCCAGCTAAGGGTGTGATATCCCCTAATGGCCTGAACCAGCCGCAACATTAGGTGAATTACATATGAAAAGCTCTCCTGTCATCCTTAGCAGTTACAACCTGTCCTGCCATTCCTTTTCCTGTTGTATTCCCATCTCCATTCTTTTGGCTCTTCTTTATTTTTTCCCTCCCCCATCTCAGGAAAACAGAAGGTAATTAAAATTACTGCACTGGCATGACCATGTTCTGAGCCATCATGGGGCCACATGAATTTGAAATACACAGGAGGTATTTCAAATTGTACTTCATCGATCACCACAAATTCTTCTGCTCTTAAGGTCTCTGAATTCTGAATCTGTACAAAATACATTTTTTATTTAATCTGAACTTCCCACAAGAACACAGTCTTGGGAAAAATAAATAAAGAAATAAAGAAGCAAATAAATAAATAAACGAGTAGAAAATAAGCTGCCATAGTTTAAACCTAGCTGACAGCTGAGCCCCACACACAGCTGCTTGCTCACTTCCCCTGCATCAGGATGGGGGGGAGAATCAGAAGGGTAAAAGTGAGAAAACACATGGGTTAAGATAAAGGCAGTTTAACAAGTAAATCAAAAGCCATGCATGCAGGCAAAGCAAAACAAGGAATTCATTCACCATTTCCCTCTTGCAGGCAGATGTTCAGCCATCTCCAGGAAAGCAGGGCTCCATCATGTGTCATGGTTACTTGGGAAGACAAACACCATCACTCTGAACATCCTCCCCACCTCCTTCTTCTTCCTCAGCTTTATATGCTGAGCATGATGCCATATGGCCTGGAATATCCCTTTGGTCAGTCAGGGTCAGCCGTCTCAGCTGTGTTACCTCCCAGCTTCACGTGCATCCCCAGCCTACACACTAGTGGGGTGAGAGGCAGAAAAGTCCTTAACTCCCTTTTAAGCACTGCTCAGTAACAACTGAAACAAACACCCTGTACTATAGGCACAGGTTTCCAGCACAAATCCAAAACACAGTCCATATTATCTACTAAGACGAAAACTACCCTAGCTAAAACCAGCACATAAGAAAATCTGCAAACTGAAGAAAAAAAGATATAGATCTCTTCATGTTCCCTTCAAAACTACGGATGTTTTGAGTTTAAAATGAAACTAGAGTTTAAAAATGCAATTAGAATATGTCATTTACCTAAATAATTTCAGAACTTAATACAGTTTCAAGAAAGTTACAGAAAACAGTTCCTAATCAACACCACCATTAAGAGATCACAACCTTTTGTGTAAAACAACAGCTAGCATTGCACTAGCAGGATTAAAGGTAACTGACATTCAGAATAGATTCTCAGAGATCATTCTGTTCTTTCTGCAGGTGCCATAATACTTGCCAATTACTAAATGAGCACACAGTAGGCGAAATGCAATTCTAATGTCAGATTTACTGTGCAATCAGAATGCAATGTTAGATATAGCATGGTATTTATTAAAAATTTGTCCTGATGCGATTAAAAAAATTCCAACACTTCAGAGGATTACTAGCCTGTCAAAAGGGTAGCTACACTTCAGATCGGAGGCAGGTTTATTTTGTTTTATTAAATGGTCTGGGAAAAGAAATAAAGCATCTTCCTAAGTGTGGAGCAGATGCAGTAATTCAAATACCTGCTAGTTCATTTTACACACAAAGCTATTTACAATCAACTCTTTCTATTTAATAATTACTAGTAGGCAATACATACAAGAATGTAGCAATGCTTCAAGTGCTGCTAGTAACACAATAGCATTCCTCTTTTTTTCTTTACTACTTCATACAGATAAAATGCTGTCAATTTAACTCAATTTAACATAATTGCTTAATATATTTAGGCAGGAATAAAACCACTGTGAAAGATATTAAAAGATCATATTAACAAATCATACTAAATACACAGGTGACCTAGCTCTTCAAAATTATTTCAGATGACTGCAGGAATTACATTTACAAAAATGTGATAAAAAAATTATTACAGATTGACTAATTAAAAGAGAAGAAACAAAATCAAACCCTATTAAAATTAAGGTGCACTGATCATCTTTCTTATGCTGCAACCGACTCCTAGGAAATTTCTAGTTATTGGGAGGTCTAGGCTACCTGCCATAGTAATTTTTACATTCCTATTGAGTGAAAGACATCAGCTGCAACGTAAAGAAAGCCTCCTACTCTAATGCTCCTACTTACATGATTAGAAAAAAATCACTATCCTGAATATGAGCTTTTATAAATTCCATTACTATCAATGCTCTTGTAAAGAATATGTATGCCATAGTAGAGGGGAACACTTCTGGGAAAATACAGCAATATGCAAACTGTGAACAGATAAGAAATAGACTACTGCTACATTTTAATGGCATTAAGGTAGCCATGTAATACATTCCTTGCAAGTTTTCCTGGCGACAGCAAATTAGCCAATAAGGAACTCATGCCGTGACTGTTTCTGCTACCAAACTTAACTCATGTAGATCAAATTCAGGTTCACCTATGCTACACTGGCATACAGCCATTGCTTCAGAAAAGTTTTTAAGTTTTCCAGTCTACAAACTCTTGAGAACTTGTCATTTGTTTTTGTCACACATCCATCTCTCTTCCGTAATACTGTGTATGCTATATTCCCTACTTTAGGTGGGATTATCACCACGTAGAACTATGGTTCCTTTAATGTTCTTTTCCGTTCTCAGTCCTCTGGCCAATAAGAATTGACAGACTTTGACTTCCTCAATCCTAAAGGCTTCTTCCACCTACTGCTTCCTCCGTGAGATCTCACTCTAGTGTTCAGAACTGTACAAGGTCAGCCTTGGGCCATTACCACTCTGTATGTTGTCTCACCTTCCCATGAAACTTCACTGATAGCTATAATCTCTTTCCAAAATACGCCACATGACTTATTCCAAACCCTTTTGCCCCAGGTGACACAGGGATTTAGCAACAAGTAGGAAATCAATCTGTTGTTTTTTTCCCTTTCCCAACTCTTGAATGTCTGAGATTTGTATCAGAGGGAACTTAAACACTTACGTACAGATGAAGGAACTTAGTACCTGGGTTCTAGACTGATTTTAATTCCACTCCTTTTTGGAGGAAAAAAAAACAAACCAAAAAACAAAAAAACCCAGCATCAAGAACCTATGAGCTGCAGAGCTTTCTTTCCTCTTACAGGAAGCTGCTCTTGTTTTCAGGATCAGAAGAAAACCTGTTTTGAAAGATCTTCATGAGCACCATCCTTGAAAAGGGACAGAGTTAACAGCGATTCATGATGAAAGAAAGTAAGGAAAACTACATGGAACAGCTTCTGGCTGTATATACATTTGTACTGCAACACAGTAAATGTAGAGAGTACATGACCTTAAAGCAGGGGTTATAGTCAAAACCGAAACAAAACAAACAAACAAAAAAGTGATAAATAGCAGGAGGAATGTATCAGGCCTCTTGGGTATATCTACAGTGTGAGGGTAGGTATCTCATCAAACTTTCTCTAACTAGGCCCTCATCTGGGTGACACTAATGCCATTATTTCAGTGTACCCAACTCAGGCTGTACCTGTAGAATGGCCCAGAAGCACGGCTTCTCTGAGTATAAGCCATACAATGGGATTCTTCTGAAAAGTGATTGTCATAAACCCAAGGGATCTTACTATGGTTCTAAAATATTCAGTAAAAAGAAAGACCTCACCCACTCTGTCATCAGAAAGAATGAAGTTACTGATAGGTAGATGATCATACAGAAAGACTTTTCTTTAGGTAAGCACAGAGACTCAAACTAGCAGGTATTCCTTGTGAAAACTGTACATACATCTTGCTTGACAGGTGTCCTGGTTTCAGTTGGGATAGAGTTATTTTTCTTCCTATCAGCTGGTGCAGTGCTGTGTTTTGGCTTTGGTTTGAGAACAATGCTGTAACACACCCATGTTTTAGTTGTTGCTAAGTAGCACTTACTCTGATCAAGCACTTTCCAGTCTCATTCTTTGCCAGTGAAGAGAGGCACAAGAAGCTGGGAGGAAGCACAGACAGGGCACCTGACCCTAAGTAGCCAAAGGGGTATTCTGTACCACAGCACAGTATGTCCAGTATATAAACTGGGGGGAGTTACCTGGAAGGCCCAAATCGCTGCTCGGGTCAGCCTGGGTATCAGCCAGTGGGTGCTGAGCTTGTGTTTTCTGAGTTCTATTGCTTTTTTCTTTGTTCCCCTGTTATTATTGGTATTATTATTTCTATTATTACTATACTTTCATTTATTAAACTGTTCTTATCCCAACACACAGGTTTACATTCTTTCGATTTTCCTCTCCATCCCACCAGGGGGAGGAGAAGGACTGAGTGAGTGGCTGCGTGGTACTTAGTTGCTGGCTGGGGTTAAACCATGACAACAGGGAATATCAGCACAACCACTGCTGGGTCTAACAATCTCGTGATGAATGAATAACCCTTGGGTGGAAAACTCTCCTTGAAGTCAGTACAAAAGCACTGGTGAAGAAGGGCAGTTTATGCATAACTCTGCATTTGTATAGACAGCTTGATAATTAGCTGGAGAAGCTGATGACTCAAAAAAGTGTTAACTTCTTCCCAACTCCACTGTCATGCTTGTAAGCCTTATCTCTACACTTAACAGTTTTCTATTTACACTCATCAATTAGTTCTCATGCGGTCACAGAAGTAACAACAAACCCCCACCACTCAAACCAAATGAAAAGTCACCCAACCTATGCTGTTATTTTTTTTTTTAAATCTATCTATCCATTAGATAGCTTAAAAGTGGAGATGTATTATAATGGCTATGCCAGATGTAAAATGGCGTTGTTAACAGAAATATTCTAGCCAACAAAGGATGCATTCTTCAAAAGGATGCACAGGGATCACATGATCAAACTACAGTGAATGACTGGCTGAAATGCCTCAGGGATCAAAATGGAAAAAAACCTGCAGGCTCATCCCAGCACACAGAGTATGCTGAACTGTGAAATACCCCCTCTTACGACTTTCACACAGGTGACATCTAGCTTTCTAGAAACCACTCAAAATTACTAACAGCAGTAATGGTACAAAGGTCTGTGAATTTCTTCTTAATGCTGGAAAAGGGTAGAAGAAACTGAAAACTCAGCTTTCTGCCTTCTTTACGCATCAGCTGGAAAACATCATTGCTTGGGACAAACATCTTTCATCTCACAGCTCTATTTGAATACTAAATTCATACTGCCTGACTTAAGACACAGCCTTATTGTCAAACAAGACTGCACAACAGCAAAACTGAAGAAACACATGTGACTACTAGCAGGGCTGTAATAATACCAAGAGTAGATAGTCAGTAGAATATTCTTCCTGAACCAGTACTCTTTCTTACCACATTTGTACCAGAAAAACAGCTGAACAGATCAGGTGGGTAACACTTAAAATATTTTATGGAAGTAATCCACATGCACCGTTACTAACAACAAGCACTATTTGAAGGTGAGACTACTGTGACAAGGAAATAGTTATTCCACTCATATTTGGTCTTCCCATCCTCGCCACCAGGTGCCCCATTCTCCTTCTGAAAAACTGATACAGCTTTGAAACATTCAGAAACACTGAGTGGGGTTTTTCAAGGAAACATTGAAGTTTTTGAATTCTTTAGCACATTTAGGACTACTTATATAAATTGCAGCATCTTTTAATGACATTTCCCGAGAAGAAAAAGGTTAGAATCACAGTACATCCTGAATCTACTCTTCTTACTCACCCTTTAGAATCCATTAGATGTGGATCATCAGAGAAGCACAAAGTATTGTATGTACTGCCTTAGTGAGAAACACAACTGCAGTGATATCAACAGTCCAAAGAGAAAAGGTAAAGCAAAAAAAAAAAAAACCCATTACAGAGAATAAACTCATATGACAAGAATTTTCATGGAATATCATCCACACAGAAAAGTAGCTAGAAAGTTCTTGTGCAGCATCTGGAAATCAGAAGAGAAAATAGTCTCGATATTACCTTTGAACAGAAGTGTCTCTCAGATGCAAAAAGCTTTTTTTACCTTCAAATCTCAATGCAATCTAGTTCTTGCATAATGAAAAGTAACAGAAAAAACCTCAGTTTATCTTCTTTATATCGCACACTGGTTTATACGCTGTTTCCTCTTTAAATCACAACCTCTCGTTCTCTCAGAATAGATGACTCTACAAACCTTGTAAGTCTGTTGGCTTTATCCAAACCCTTTCTAGTCTGTTACACATTTTCTGAGAAAACATTACCACATGACCAAGTCTGCTACAACTTATCACCTGTATCTTTACCAGTTTACCTCATAATCCTAATAATGCTTTAGAACAGTTGCTCATCATGGAAATATGATAAGAACCTATCTCCTGTACTTAGTAAATGACACCAAATTTAAAGAACTCACTCTTAAAGGTTAAAAATGTAATCATTCATTACAGTTATGAGTAAAAATTAAAATAACCCATCTTCAAAACTTAAACCTAAAATAGCTAGCACCACCCTGCTACACTAACTGATGAAAAAGAATAATGACAAAATACTTAGAGTGATTTTTAATTTGCTCCTCTTGCAGTGCGAAGCATGATTTATCTTAGGATTTAAAAGTGTGCTTAATTGCATATTAAGAGATAGAAATATGTGCAATGAGACTTTATTATACCCCTGTCATACTTCATACTGAAAACAATATACAGTGGCTCACCTATAAAATGAACTCATAACAAAGGCTTACTTCATGCAAAGTAGCACATTAATATTCTAAACAGACTGTAACTGCTATTCTGATAGTTTTACAGTATTCATGTTTGTAAGCAGTTTTGAACAGCAGTTGAGGACTTGTTCTTTTGTAATGCTTCCCCTGCATTTATATTAAAAGCCTTGGAGAAGACAGTCACTGACTGGTGGGAATAATTTTGCAGGAACATAGGTACATTTTTCTTTAGGTTTGTCAAAGTCTAAAAGTATTTATTTGGTCTTTGTTTTTAAAGAAGTTAACTAATTCAAGTACAGTGATTACTCCAGTAGCTACAGCATTCACTAAGGGGACAATCGAGTTCTGAACTGCAGCATGATAGTAACACCATTAGAGCATATTGACACAGATGCTTAAAAGACTGATGCAAATTTGGTAACCTCTTGTAAGAACGAAGTCCAGATGTTATTGGAGTGTGTAAGTAAATAAAAGGAAAAAGGAGTAAATGCAATACAAATATAAATGACCTGTAATAAAATTAGCATTACATAATACTTAAGAATAGCTTTGATGTGAAACCATGAGATAGCAAGACAGGAAAAATGTAATGTATCCGACTAGAGCCATCCTGTGCTGGTAATCCTTCTATGTTGTCCACGTGTTGTGGAAAGTACACAAGTTAAGTCCCAGACTGGTTTTGCTGTGCTTGTTAATGAAATGTGAATATTATATAAGTGGTATTTCAAGTAGTATGGTAGAGAACTTAGTAGCTGCAAAGAACAGTGCAATCTGTTAGTCTACATCAGTGATTAGGGTGTATGAATCTTCCTAAGAAAGTAATTCTCTGTAAAAAAAAAAATAAAAAAAAAAAAATGGGACATTAGAAGCCCTCTTATGTACTGACTTAATTTTAAAGGACATACGCAAATCTTCCCATTTCCAACTTGAAATGAAAGACTGAGGTGCCTCAGCTAAGAAAATCACTTCGGGTTTGTAAACTCCAATACTACAGGCAAGTTACACAGAAAAACAAAATTTAAGAAACATCAATTTCTGTAACTTCTTCTACTTGATAGAATAGCTGTCTCTCACTTGTATCTACTCCTGACAAGCCTATTCTGAAATATTAATCTTTTTCCCAGCATTACACCAAGAGCTTACTGAAAGATTTCACACTGGGAACTACTTACAAATGGAAGCACTGTGTTATTTTTTCAATTATGTGATCTAACAGTCTTAAGAGTCCAAAGAATATCTGTTGTTTTTAAAAATCAAGAAACATGCGAGACAAAAATATGAATATTTACTAAAAATAAGATGATAGCAGCTTAGCTTCTAAATGCAGTCAACTGAAACAAAGAAATTCTGAAACTGGGAAAAGTGACAGCCTTAGAGCAAACTGCAGAGTGAAATAACAGGGAACAATTATTAAAAATGCAGAGTTGACAGACTTGCAGAAAGATGTAAAAAAGGCAGCAAAACCCGGCTGACAGCAAAGAGCTAAATGGACAGTGAATGACTCATTAGCCCACTTTGAGATGTATACCCTAACCAGGAAATCACATCCACTGCTCAGTCTCAAATATTAGCTGCAAGCAGGCACACAAATTAAGAATCAGAAAAAATTGTAAGATGATAAGAAATCAGTTATTTCATAATTTATAACTAGACAGCCCTTGTTTATATATTATGTGTAGCATTTCCTTAAGTTTGTGACAATCTGTTTTGTGTGTGTATATCAGGCTGCAGGAGGCTGAAATTCTAAACACTCCATGAAACCGAACAAATAAAGCCGTCCTTTGCTGCTGCTTTGATTACTTAGAAATCAACTCTCAAACATTTTTCTTTGAAAGCTGAACTGCTGTTGTTCTCACATCTTATGACACACTTTACCTTTCCTAATTCCTAACTCATATCCATTCACTCGCATTTCTAGAAAACCACTGCTCTTGAAGATCATGTAGAAACAAACTAAATAAAAAAGCTCTCATTTTCAGAACAAATAGTTTGACTTAAAATTTCTTACAGCAAACATAGACAAAGCCAGAGTAGTAATTCCAAATTTTTAGTGATCGTGTATCTGAAAGTATTAAATCATGTGTTATGATGTTTTTATATAGCCTTCAATCCTAAATCTATAAGGGACCACAAAGACCACAGTGCTTGATCTGAAAATTGAAGAGGAAAAAAAAAAAATCATATTTTTTTTTCCCAGAAAATGAATTTCATTATCTTTCAGAAAGATATACAGTTTTATCTTAAAGATGATAAAACTATAGAAGTCACTATTTTTCCTTGTAAGCTGTCAGTATGTCAGCTGAATTTTCCACATATCAACATTGCAAATGAGAACATATGCTGATGCAAAAGTGAACCCATTAAAACAAAAAGTGAAAGCACTGATAAAACATTAAATAATCTATACATAGGGAATAGAAAAGAAGGCAATTAATGGCACTGAAGGTAGGGTGAACCTTTACAATGCAAGTAACTGATAAGAGAAGCTAAAAAGATCACAGAATATCAACAAATCATAAAGTAAAAAAAAATAAAAACCCCACAACATACAAACCAAAACAAAAAGAAATTAGAAGTGTATTAGGAATATAAGTAAAACCACAGATAAAGCCAATGATATCCTACTAAATATTGGTAGGGAAATGGAGTTATGCGAGAAAACCGCAACCAAATAGTCAAGAGTGGTTTCTCCTCCAATTCTGAAGCAGAAGAAAAGGCATTTCTATTCCATGTGATACTGTGGACAGAACTGAAGAAGTGGGGATATGAAACATCATCTGCAACAGCCTAACACTTTACTAAAAGATGCTCTCAAGTTCTTTCCAGAACATCTTTGTAGTATTTCTCACAATTAATGCATGTCAAGACCCACATTAAAACATCAAACATATGTGTACATTAACCCCAAGATCACTGGAAGATCTATTTCGACAAGATAATGTATTTGTCCAGCAGGCTGGGGGGTCTGTCTGTTAGGGAATTTTCTTTCTGCTACTACAGTTATGAATTAACTGGAGCACAGCCCTGTCCCCTGTGTTCAAGCTGACTATTACAAACCCAGTTTCCTGTGCAAAAAGCATTATGTACAATACAAACATATTTCCTGGTTTGCTAAAAATGAGTATCAAAGGAAGCAGACCTTTCTTCTACACAGAAAGATCCTGGCATTAACAGATATTTGATTAAATCACAAAATGATAGTTTACTTTTACATAGTTAATTAATTCCAAAATACCATGAAGAGATGAAAAAGTAAAATTTACTATTATGGTTAACCATTTCAGGGACCACAATTATTTCTCAAATAGTGTTTGTAAGATGACAATTTATTTTAAGTACTCCATTTCACTGTTTGTCTTCCTGGATACAACTAGCAACTAATAAAACCCATCTAGACAGACATGCGCTTATTAGCTTTCACATTAATTGCTAGTATTTCCCCACATCAACAAAGCCCTGAAAGTCTTTTTAGAAATATGCCAACTGCAACTGGATGCCTATATCTGAGTTTGTTTTTTCAGATGCAATGATTTACACTTAACTACTCAGGCTTCTGGAAAAAACAATAATAAACAAATAAATAAATGAGTTTTTAATTTGCCAATCATAGACATGGGTATAATCTGACAAAGATAATTGTTCATTGCTGCTCCTGCAGACCCTTAATATGCCACAATGGCAATTAAACCAATATGCCTCTATTTGAATGTAATTATTTAAAAAAGACTGCACTGTCGATCGAGTTTTATAACTACATAAATAGCTAAAAATTCCTGAAAATCTTGCTGTTTCACAGGATGCATTTGAGTGCATATCCTGACTTGCTTTAAACTTCCTACTGAAGGAAACAGGCTCCTTAGAAATTAGTTGGTCTTTTAAAACCCTTAACTTTAGAATTTTATTTTTTTTTAAAGTTTCTTTGGAATTTGGAACTTGGAACACTGATGTCTTTCAAATGTAAGACATTATGGATAAATAGCTACACATGCTATTTATAGCTACAAATTCTAGAAATCTTGTCTCCCACCAAGTCAAATGCAACCAAGAAAGTATCCATGCTTTGTGCACAGATTACAATAACATTTGCCATGTTTGTGTTAGACCAGCTCCTGCGTGTGCATAAATTCATTGAGAGCCATTACTTCTGCACACATAAACCACCCTCAGTTGCTCACAATGAATTCAGACCTGTACACTGACACTGACTGAGAAGAACCAAAAAGTCATCTTCTTTCCTAATAATGCACTGCTTATTAAAAGAGTAAGTGGGTATGAGGAACACTTCTTTACAGACAGCAAGAAATGAAAATCTGAGATCTTCTGGATGGTGATGTGAGTTAAAAGCCATGTTATATGTTATCTGCTATTCTAACAGAATTTCTCATACATGCACCAGTGACAGTAAAGTGTCTTTAAGGTTGTCGTCAAGGATATTTAAAATGCCCTGCTTTGTTTCCTCTGCCCTCATTTTTCAGGCAGAAGAATCAATCAAGAAGCACCTCGGGATGACAAAAGATGTGCCAAGGTGCCAAGTCAGCAAATGCTCCTTTGACTTTAATGAGAGAACTGCTACTTGCAGGCTTGGTGGCAGGCTTTCTGGGGTGCTGTCACACAGGACCTGAGACTGATGGGGTACCAGGGTCACACAGAAAAGCAAGAGCCCTCCCAGTTGCCTCCCCTGTCACCAGAAAGAAGAAAAGCTTTGCCATGGCAACACCACTATGTATTTTTTATCTTTGCTATCTTTAGTACAGCTTATTTTGGCTGTATTTTTTAGGTGTTTGCATTACAAACATAACATTTCTTCCCTATTCCAACACTAAAAAGGAGTAAGACTGAATTGCTGGAGCAATCTCAAACACCTAATTTTTTTGTATCCTGACTATCCCTCGAAATTCTCCATTCAATTTTTTCTTTGAATATATTATGCTACAATTTAAAACTATTCTAACAAGAGGAAGAAGACAAAGAAAATATGGATGACATGAAAACAATCACAAAATAGTACAGACATCTGAGACTATTAAGGTTTGTTCTTCTTTCTTTAAATCAGACATCTGCATTTGCTACTGAATATATATTACTGTAACTGTTGCTTTCTTACAGGAATCATAACAGAAGTGGCTGATAAGAAGTTTCAAAATGCAAATAGTGTACAGGTTTGCTAAATGCGCTACCCACTGTGAATACGGAGACAGATATAGAGAATCCTGTTTCAGAGCATAAGGTAGGAAAGACAACTAAGGCAGATATCACTGATCAAGTGCAGGTAGCATTACATAAGAGTTTGTTTCATATGGAACAAAAAATTACAAAATCATGTCTTACATGGGGCATAATAGAAAGTACTGGTAAAAGTAAGGGTTATGTGAAGTAGAAGAAAATTAATTATAAATCCCCAGATAAAAGGAAGCTCAATTATATTTACATAAACAAATTCTCAGTTCTTGTTCTAAATCATTATTATTTTTAAAGTATCTGAACTCATCACCTGTATAGTACTATCATATTATAAATCCAAATGCTTAATCCAGTTTGACTGAAAAATTGAGTCCTCTAGAGATTTCAACAAGCTCTGGATCTGGTCTTTAGCTTTTTAATTAACTAGACTAGCATCATGCAGAATGCAATTAGACTATTTCATTCCCAACTATTTTAACTGATACTAAAAATACTGGCATATTCTAAGCATTTTTAGCGCTTCTTTCAAATGAATTCTAATAAAAATTTTGTTCCCACCAGTTGGATTTCTTCCTCAAATAAATATTTTAACAAGTAACAAAACAAATCAATATTTAGTTAATACTACTGATTCATGTTGAATCAACATAAAACTATGTAGACAATTGCTTATGCTCCATTCATTACTTATCTACTTATTTATCTACTTACCATATAACTTTATCTATAAACACTTTTTTTCAGCTGTAATACTATTTCAACATATTCTAACAATGTAGATCAGGGCTCTTTTTTTTTTTTGTTAATTATGACTTAATTCTAGGCAATAAAACCTAGACTGAGAAAGCCAAAACTCTGAAGTTATTACTTAAGAATAAAGAGAATAGTAATTGTAAACAATAAACAGAATCAGTAACAGTTTTCTGATTAGATGCATAAATAACACAGTCTTAAATTCAGCTTCTGGAAAAATTTATCACCCGTATAGGAAGGAATTCGGACTAAATGACTCCTTCTGACCTCAGAATCCATGAATCAGTAATATAATTTAACTTCCAAATGCATTTTAAATTGTTTGCAAGGAAGTTAAGAAGTGTATTCTGAAACTGAAATGTATGATAAAATACATTCTGGAGAACAGCTCTTATGATAAACAGAAGTATTTAAAAATGAGCAAAAAGGCTGTTATTATTAATTCTGTCATTAGCATAAAATAACCCAGAATGGTACATATTATTTGAAATGCTATTCAGGTGAACACAGTTGGAAGATACTTATTATTCAGATCCTTACATGTACATATGACACCACTGTAACTGAGCACAACTCTTGTAAGGTCTCGATCAATGGTGCAGTCCAAGTCTTCAGATACATTTTTCTTCCAGTTCCCAAGAGCTCTCTTATATTACTGTTTTCTCCATCTTTATAGATAAAATATATTATACACAGGTGTTACTGTGAATACTGAATGTAAGTGGGGACATCAAAAGTAATCTGCCTGAGAAATACAGAATTCACAGGACACCAAACATGAAACCTCCAAAAGGCTTTCTCTGATGCAAACTAGTCATTCCTGCACAAAATGATCTGCTTAAAGTCCCTGCCAGGTCACGTCTAATCTACATCCTGATTTTTTATAACTGCCTGAAGAAGAGTTTTAGACTCCCTCACTTCAAAATCCTGCTTGTGGGATGTGATAGTAATTTTCTAAAACGAGTCAAATTTTGTAAATTTTCTGTAAAACCTCTTTCTTGACTTACTGGCATTATTAAATCCTCATTATACCATTTCCCCCAAAATAACCATCAACATATTTCATTCGAATAGGACTTCAGTTTCTTCCAATAGTCAGGAGGACAGAGGACACCTGCAGTGGAGTTTTGCCTCCTTCCCCCTTCCCTGCAACTGATTTAAATTTTGATGATAATTATCAATGTCAATATAATACAGAAATAGGAGTGGAGATTTCTGGCTGAAAGGGTCTCCAAGTGTTTTAATCCCAACCCTCACTCTGAGACAGGCTCAAGTATAATTTGAGCACCCTCAAAAGATGCTCATCATGAACGTACTTGAAGACGGATCAGTAAAAGAAGTTTGGTACCTAACCTTAATCACCAAGTACGTTTCTTCTTGTTCACTCCAGAAGTCATAAGGACTGCTCCTTGTACAGCAACTTTTAACAGTCTGGAAGACTATTACAGCTCCTCTTCCCCCTCAGCCCTCTATTTTCTATATTATTTTATGGAAACTTGTATTTTGTCAACAATATCTTAAAGCAGATTAAACATGCACACAAAGAATCCCATGCAGATGATCTATAAAATGTAAAAATAAGCTATTCCATGATTTACTGTATTTTTAAATAGACTGAAAACGTTAAAAACAATACAAAATAAAAATCACCAATAATTACTATTTTGAGTAAATATAACATATTCTTGACATTTTTATCATAGAATCATAGAATGGTTAGAGTTGGAAAGGACCTTAAGATCATCTAGTTCCGCCATCTGGCTCTTTATAGCATAACTTGCTTAGTTGCGCTACAGAATATTTGCACAATTCTAAGAAATATTGGGTAACATTCCACGCTCCTCATCATAAAGCACCTTTTACAGTTTGGCCTATTCAGCACGCTATCTATGGAAAACAGATGAATTTTGAGCAAAGTATTAGCAGGTCTTCAATAATTTAAAAAATTACACTTTAAAGGTGACTAGTAATGCTGTATACCAAATAACAAAACTGTATGACATAAAGAGAATTCTGCAGGCAGTTTAATTTGCACGACTCCTCTAAAACCACTATGGGAGTAGAAACCCTCTTTCTTTCATTGGCCTTAAATCATGCATAAGGGTTTTATATCTTTCCTGAAAGTTAACTTCTTCTGCTTCTTTCTACAGTGGTGTCTACACTTCAAGAAACAGACAGGCATAGTTTAGAAGGAGCCGTCTATCATGTGATCATTAGTTAATCTTAAGAATCCAAGAAAACTGTACCAAGGAAAACTGTACCTTAACAAAAATACAAACTGGAATTAGCTCCTATGTTACAGACAAAAAATATAGGTAGAAACTGCTAATTCATTAAACTCAAACACTAATCAAAGCATACCTTCATCTAAGCTAAGTAGAGCTGAGTGATTCCTGAGCAACCACCATGTAGAATGAACTAGCGGGGGTTATTCCAAAGCTTGGTCAAAGGATTCATTAGAAGAATTGTAAAACAGTGAGGTAATTAAGGTCTGTGATTCAGACACTGTTCTTTAATATTGCACATTAATTCTCTCATTTATTTTACATCATTTCTTAATGTACTGCTAGCTACCTGCTTTTTATTAGGAATGGCAAGTCTGAATCAATACAATGACACTGCAAGCCTAATTTAACTGTCTTATGCCTACATCTTTAATTATGTGATCACTTACTGTTTGGTTATGGGGTTTGGTTTTGGTTTTTTTTCCCCCCTTTTTTTTCAGGTATACTGGTTTCTGTTACTATAGAGGGTAGTTAACATTCAATTGGAAAAAATACTATTCGGTACTTTTTCAGTCCCTGTTATAGCATGGTCACAAAATGTGTAGCATTCAGTCTCTGCCCTGAATAAAGATTTTTTTTTATTTTATTTTAAATTACAATCATTGGTATAATTCCACACATACCACAAATATTACCTTAACTTCGTAAGTGCTTTTACAGCAGAAGGTAATACTTTAGTCCTTTTACAAAATCTTTTAAACAGTCAAATTCATCCTTGATACCAAACTTGGCTGACTAAGACATGATTTTACAATGCCTGCCATTGCATGGAACTGCAAGAACTCAAAGCAAAGTTTTGTTTTGGCTTCTATGAAAGCTGTGAACACTTACACCTTCGTCTTTAAACTTGGACACATGCACTCACAGAAACTAAAATTTTTTAAAAAGCAAATACAAAAAATGGCCTGAAGCAGGTATCTATAGAAAAATTTTCAGCTTGAATGATTGACATTTGCCAAGATTTACAAAATAAAAACAAGCTCTTGTGATTAAACACACTATCATGTACCTGATCTACAATGTGGCTGAATTTTGCCGGTGAGAGTTGTGTCAACTGTGTCCTGGGCTGCATGATGGGAAGTATTGCCAGCAAGTTGAGGGAAGTAATCCCTCCCATCTGTTCAGCACCGGTGAGACACACCTGGAGTGCTGGGTCCAGTTCTGGTCTCCTCAGCAGAAGACCTGGATATACCGGGACCAGTGAAGAGTCACAAAAAATGATGAAGGGATGAGAACATACAGGGAGAGGCTGAGAGAGCTGGAAGTGTTCCACCTGGTGAAAGGAAGTCTCAGGAGGAATCTCAATGTCTATAAATACCTGGTGGGGGAGGGGGTAAGGAAGACAGAGTGAGACTCTTAATGTCACCCAGTAACAGGACACATTAGGCAACATTGAAATACAGGAAATTCCATTTAAACACAAAATTTATTCTTTTTTTTCCTATCATAAAGATGATCAACACTGGAACAGGCTGCCTAGAAAGGCTGTCTAGTCTTCACCCCCAGAAAAATTCTTAACTTGGTTAGATACAGCCCCAAGCAACCTGTCCTAGTTAAACCTGATTTTAGTCGGGTTGTACTAGAAAATCTCCAGAGGTCATTTCCAACCTTATCGATTCTATAATTCTCTGATTCATTCAATGAATTCACTCTGTTTGAGTTAGTCAACAGGACTGAATTACAGTTCACATAATAAAAATGCGTAGGAAGAACTCAAAATGAGTGACTGAAGAAATTAACCTAAACTAAGCTCTGTTTATAATTTATTCCTATAGGCAGAACTACTCCTCAGATTTTTATCTATTACCACACTCTCGTATTCGTCACACACAACTCCCTATAGTATTCTATATTAAATGTAGTAGCTAAGCCTAGCTACTACAAAAAAACCCTTTGATTAAATGATACACAAAACAGACTTCTTTAAAACAGCAACCCCAGCTAGAAGTTTAGTACTCTGAGAACTTGGAGAGACTAGGAGTATCTTCTAATGAAAGAATTAATTATAAGAATGAAATTGAGGCAAAACAATCTTGTTTCAAGACAGTATACCTAGAGGCTTAATTGTGTTTTGCCAACTCAGTCCAGGCATTGACAGATACCAGGAAATTCAAAACACACAAGCTAAACCTTCAAGGGCTGCACTGTAATCATGAAACCTAGGATGCCATCATTCACAAAATGAAACTAAACAAACAACACCACACACATTTTTTGCTTCTTTTCCCTATTTTCTTGCTCTATGCATTTTACTCAATTTATTTCTCCCTATGTGAACTGCTATTGGAATCAAGTGAAAATAACTCATTTTTATATATTAGGAAGTTAAACTGGAGTGGATTCAAGAACGTTATTTCCTAAAATTAGTTTTAATTCTGTAACGTTAGTGCTACATGCATTTCAAATGTATACTCCAGCAGGAAAGAAATAATTCTAGAAGACTTGCATACAGATTGTGCTGCCATAAATTATTCTGTGACTGCGTGTGCACATTGACAATTGTGGTTCAGCCCAGCAAAGGTATCCGGTTGCCTGTATTTCATCCTAGTCCAAGACTGCAACCAACAATGTCTTAATCCTAAATCTAATCAAGTAATATAAATCATATCCTGACCAAGCATACTTTACCATCAACTTTAGCAAAGCATTTTCTGCTGTACCAATCCAAGCATCTAAGCCTTGCTCTCTACCTTAACACCAACCCAGCAACTCATGTCACTAACACTCAAATCTAAACACATTCAGCTGCTGCGCCCTTTCTCCTTCTCCACAAACCTAGCCTAGCATGCTTTCCTGTATCCCCAAACCCCTGTGAGTCCCAAGCTCACTTCTCATTCCTACACTTACCTAAGCTCACCAATATATTACCTCCAGTGAATTAGTTGCGGATTGAGAAGGCTACATCATCAGTACCCGTCTAAAACTGACAACCCTGACTCCTAAGCTCTCAACAAGACAACCCCAAGTCTAGTTCTACGACATCTTCTGTAAATATGTTCAGCTTTAGCTCATCATATTTTATCTCCCTAAATTAAACTTATACTAGAAATCCTGTCAATCTAACAATGAATAGGAGTTGCTAATGATACCAGTCCTGAAACATACTTCCGCCTCTGGGCATAGCAGTAGTTTGCTGGCCTACTAGATCAAGCCTTAACCAGGCAGGTACAGTACTGTTACTCAAAATCTAGACTAAGTTTATGATAAACTACAGAACTGGATTTCGACACATGCACACCTCAGCCATGCAAACTATAATTCCAGCTACAAAACAAACACCAGGTAGCCAATCCCTTTCACCCCAGGCATAAACCTCTTCTATTAATGACTTGTACATCAGTTAAAACCCAGCAAGATGAAAACTCTGCTTGTTTTGGAGCCAAACTAGGGACAGCAGCTCCTTCTGGATGTGGTAGCACTCAGTGCAGCTCATAGGCGTATGCACTCAAAACCACTCCACCACCTCAACTGCAGCCTGCCATAGTTTCAATTGAGGACATAACCAGTGAGCTTGCTCTAACACCAAATCTAACCTGCTTAACAGCAAGCTAGCAGAAAAGCATAGTCTGGCTGGTCATGGTAAAACACTCCAAAGTGCAGCCTTTCAAACATTTTGCCATCCTAAACCTAAATCCTGTTCTAACCGTAAACCTAACTCTAAATGCACTACAGCCATCCTTCCCCAACTAACAATCTAAGCTAAGCTATGTGGTCCCTTGAAAATCCAGAGTTCAATCCAAGCGCAAGCAGGATCAAATCAAACTTATTGCTAATCAAAAAAAGAACATGCAAAGAACAGAAGCAGCTTTTTTATGCTTGACAGCACACCACAGCAGACTGCAGAAGCTATGCCACTTTGCACGTGCTTAGTGGTTATAATGTCTCGCAGTGAGCTATATAATGAGTTTTTAAAAGCACTTCAACATTTTATGGAAAGCACTGAACAAACATTAGTTAATCTTCCTGGCATTGTGATTTAAAGTAGTGATGGTTATGCATAAGCTCTATAGGTAGATAAATACAGCTTCAAAACTATTTTTAGCAAAAAAACCCAAACCAATAAATGAGGTCCAAATGGGGCAAGTTGATGATCTAAATCATTAGGTACAGGTCTGTCCCACGTGTTTGAAGAGAGGCAAGAGTGTGAAAGCTAAGTAACCCAAAGATCTTGATGTGTCCTATAAAATGAAAATAATGTTTTGAAAGAAAAATGATGATTTTATTACTATCCTCTATCATTTCATAGTTTCCATTTACATTGTCCTGTATTTAACTAAAGACAGTTTTAATTTTTGACTGTAATTAGTCTTCCAAACATAAATCCATTTTATCAGTAATTTCTAGGGCTACAACTCTTCTCTTTTCCACTCTATGAAGATATGAAACACTAAGGCAGCACTACAAAGCCACTGACACAGGAACTACGCATTCAGTGATAATGAAAATTTTAAACAATCCTCCAGAAGAAGAAAGAAAATCAAAGGTAAATCTGCAACAAAATGTTACTTTGCCTGTAAACTGAAATTTTAAGAGCACTTATGTTATAAACACTAATTCACATACACAACTCCAACATCCAAAAGCATTAAGGAAGTGGTGCTTAATTTTCTGTGACATCATTCCATTTTGCAAATCACTGTCAGTAAGCAAGAATGCTCCATGAAGAGAGGAGGTTATCAGGAGCATTAAAACTACCTATTTGGAGACACAGATTAATAATCAAATGGTCTTCCAGACTTAGCAGATATACCACATATACCACAAAAATCAGATGCTGCTTCTTATTCACATTCTGCTTTCAAGCATGTAAAAGGATTAACTGAGCTGTTAAGAAAGAAATAGGAAAAGAAGTTACACTGAGAATAAGGAAGTAAAAGCAGCAGTGAAAGCTTATCTGGGCTGATGCACTTTTTATTTTTTTTTTTAACTGTATCAAATTGTGTGTGTGGGTTTGGGGTGTTTTGTTGGTTTTTTTTTTTTCCACTTTTGGTCGATTGGTGGGTTTTTTTGTGCTTTGTTTAGTTGCCTGGGTTTTTTTTAAGACTGGATTTTGTGCATGATTTGAAACAATGAGATTTCCAGGAATATTACTTATTTACTCATTGAGGTATAATATATTCTGATTTCTGTAATTAAGCATTATTCCTTTTCCAATATTATGTTTTCATGAATGAGATGATTCAGCAGTATTAAGAGTAATAATTCTCTACTCGGCAGTAATACAGGGTTCTCCTCATGGAATCGATATTTGTTGCTTCTGTTCCCAAACACACCTGAGGTTTTCTGATTACATGTCATCTTCAATTTGCCAAGCACATAAATGCAGTCAAAGCCCTGCTACCTTTTAGCTCTGTGAGAATACTTCAAAACTCCTTTCTCCTTAGCGTTACCATTTTATGAAAGTATGATAGGGAAGAGAGAAACTGCATGAACCATTTGTCATTGTCCAGTTCTGTCTGGCACACATGCATCTTAAAATCTAATCTGTAACAGGGGATGACATATGCAGCAAAAGCCAATACACACTTCAAAGGTGTATGGCACTCTTCTGACATATACTGAGTTTAGACTGATTCTTTCACTCCTGTCTTTCAGGGGAGAGATTTATGTTTTTGCAAGTACTTATCTTTAAACTAGCTGCATATCTATGAGACAAAATGCAGATCCACTGATTATTCTATCCAGCCATTATTTCACTTGTTACCACTAGCATAAACAGTCACATGGAATGAAAAATAATTCTACATTTACCCAGCTCACTGTTTTGCAGCATCTTTAACCATTCACAGTGTGAAATATGTTGCAACCTGTGCTCACCAACATAAAGAAGGAAATGAAATCTAAAAAAGGATGAGTAGGTGTCCAGACAGAAGTTTATTTTAATGAAGTTTACATGGCATTGATCTCTTTTGTTTTACCTGGGTGAAGTATCAATAATATGACGTGTTAGTAAAAGTCAACAGTACAAACTACAAAAAGCCAAGTATGCTGGATAGCCATTTTAGTACCTTGAACAACAGTGGACTGCAAAATGCAGTCCAGCTTTTCTAGCTGCATGATACTGTCAGCTATTTTTTCTAATTAATTATTTTAGCCGTATCTACCATATCTGGGAAAAATAGTATAGCTTTTTTCCTAACCCATAAAAAAGCCATATTACAACATAAATAAACTTAAGGTTGAATTACATAAACAAAGGAGACTTCTTAGAAAGAGAAGCTTATCTGTTGAATTTTCAGCATCACATCAGATATGCTTTCATTCAGAATAAAGCATGTGGTGGGTACTATACCTGCCTAGAGCATCCACTGGATACAGAATGACTGCATGGAGAAAGGATTATGAAGACAAGCCCTGACATTAATAGCTCTGTCTTTAGCACTTTAAACCTTCTGTTATCTAGCTGAACACAGCTCCAGGCAAACTGCATTTTCCCTGATGGATCGATTACCAACTGAGCTAGTCCATCTTGACATTCTCAATGTCTCTAATTTGCAGGCGTGCTAGAAAAAATAATGGTTCTCCAGCCACAGGAATAGTTCATCCCTTCATTTGCTTCCATGTAGAGCTGTTGCCACAAAGTTTGACATTTCAGTGACATGACTGCTATACAGCGCTGAATGGCAACAAAAATCTCAGAAAATGCTCAAAAATCATACTGCATTCATGCTCCTCCTTATTCGTTTTCTTCCCAAATACATTGCCTGCAAGCACAGTTAGTTTCACAGAGCTTCCTATTTAAAGGCATATATATCAGACACACCACAGCTTCATGCATGTCACAAAAAATCTCAGATACACATATCCTGTGCTCTAGCTCATCAGTCACTTCCAACATGTACACTCCAAGAAGTAGAATACCTGAGAACTAAGTTAACTTATTAACTACCCTATCTGAACCATAGCTTGTTACAAACAGCTAATAAGTTTACTTACATGAGCTCGTCAGTGTTCAGACAAAAGTACAAACTACAATGACTACCTATTACAACTGTTCTGTAGGATTAGGCCCTTCCTGGCATAACAGCTCTGGCCCAGATCACCCAAAAGCAACCTTCAGAGATACAATGGGATTTTCTTCCCTTAATTTCAGATGTCTACAACATAAATATCTGTATTTCAGCTAATCAACTTCAGTTTCATCCCTCATAGCCAGACAGAAGCAGACAACTCTACGGCCAACTATTATAATTATGTACATCCAGTACAGATGGGACAAGAAATGCCTTTCCCTCCCTTGGCTATGAAGGAAAACAGAAGTAAGCAAATCAGATGGAAGCATCACAGAAATCCAAACTTAAGTGAAACAAATCTGACCATATGCCTAACTCCTTCGGCCTATTTGAGTCAAAGCTATTCTACTGTAATAAGACCAACTCTCAAGAATTTATGTAATACTCAAAGCCTTGCACGACTATCCATCTTCACATTGGCAGATTTTTTTAGTTGACCTTAGCTGCTTGGCTGAGTTCTATAAGAAGTAGACAGCACTGTCTACTACATACAACTAAACTAAATAGTCCCACCCTATATCTTGAGTCAAAGTGTAACTGCATCATTAATTTCAAGGGAAAAGTTAGCACCCACATGTGGATTGGGACTTAACACTTACAGATAATATTAAGAATTACATATAAATTGGTTTTTCAATTTTAAAGAAAAACCTATTCAGTGTACAGGTTTTGTGACAGAAATAAAGTTTTAAAAGTGGAAAAATAGCGTTCAGGGGGTAATGGGATATAAAAATGTAATGCCAGACAAGCTATGTATCAGCAAATACTAAATAAGAAGGCTTTCCAGAGCCTTGCAGTATGTCTTCCTTTTTCTATTTTCAAATCTATTTTCTGGGTTTTAATTTTCTTTTTCAGACCTCTTGGAATTAACACCTGGGGTGGGGTGGGGATAGAAATGGGCACTGAACCAGTATGTGCTTTCCATTTCTGGTCCTCTGTCTTTGAAACAGTTATCATGTAGGAAGATCTGTTATCATGGTGAGAAGCTCAACATTTCAAAAATAATCCATCTTTCACAGTATCATTCAGCAATCTTAGTATCTCAAAATCGTATCTGCTCTGCAGTACAAATCCATTTGGGGATCAGATGATTTCTATTCCATGGTAAGATAAGGTTCAGTTACTGTATTCTTATAAACCGTATTTATGAAAAATGAAAGGGTCCTACTAGAAATAAAAATTAAATATATATATCCAACATAAATAAAATGAAAACAATGAAGGGATCCAACTGAGTTTATATTAATATGCTTTTGCGTAGAAGTCAGTGTCCCGGTGTCACCCAAGCAGCGAACTAGGAGTTTCACTTTAAGTACATGATGAAGTACTTCAATGAATTAAAACAAACTACTAACTTGCTTGAGAGTTTACTACCAAAAAACTCATCCTAACTGGGTAAAAAATCAGGATAACTACACTGTTTTATGGGCTTCTTAGTTACTTTTATTTCCTACATTAACATCAGGATATTGGTCCAAAATACTAAAAAAAAAATATTCATATAATTTGTCATATTCTAGCAGTAATTGAGATGCTTGTCATATTCTAATATTAACACATATATTCAATTAGGGGAATATAAAAATACGCAGGGCAATCTGCATAATGTGTAGTTCATTAGACAGATACGCCCTCCTACATTCAACCTATATTTTTAAGTTGTAAAACTAAGGGCATAGATAGCTCTTTAAAACTGTGGATCACAGACAGATAAGCAGGGCCACAGGCAGAAAGATGGCAGATACAAACTCAGTAAAATCAGTCAGAATTTTAAAGTAAAAAATTTTCAGTAAGTATCAAAATACATACCCACAAACCACATAACCTGAGCTGAATATAGTTCCTATTGAAGAAATGACTGAATAGAAAATTGCCTATATCAGAATGCAAATATTTTACAAACTATAACTTAGCTCAAGTCTTAATGAGGAAGTTAAAATTAGATGAATAAGCTCATTTTTTAATTTCTATATTTCACCAAATGCTCGTAAGTCGATTAACTGCAAGTTAATACAGGCCTCAGATTGTTTCTCCTATCTGACAACAACAACAAAAAAAACCCCAAACAACAAAAAACCTAGGCATTACACACCTCTAATCACAGCTAAAGGTCAGAGTCCCTAATTTGATTATCTTACCTGGAAAACATCAAATGCCTTTTCAATTAACAGAAGTTTTGCTTAAGCAACAAAAGACGATTAGGATACTTGGCAGCTAATGAAGTTTGATTATGTAAGGTATTATCCTTCTGCAAATTCTATTTTCAGTATTTATGAAGTTTTTTATTAAAGCTGTCACTTGATATATCTCAAACTGATACTGTATTGTTAGCTTTGATTATAAAACAAGAAAAAAAAATCTTTTTAAGAATCATGACTACTATAAGTAATGCTACATGAAGACAGAAAGATTAAGAAGCAGGTCTATAAATTAGGCTGTCAGAATTACTACAGTTTAGTGTCCTATTGTGTTAAGTAGAAAGGGTTTTGTTAAGCACTATTTCCAGACATAATTATCACATACAGAATGTATAAGGGCTTGTAAATGAACACAATACATCTATTTGGAGTAAATGCAAGAATGCACAAGAGCTTTAAAAACTTTACCATCACAGCATGCTACGCAAATCATAACTTCAGCTACTTTCCCTATGTGAACTGCAGCTTTTCAAATCTTACGACATGTCAGCTACAGAGAGATGCATAGCTCCTGCTTCAAATTCAGAGCCTTGAACCTTCCACTCTTCGCAGCATAAGACCAACACTGTGTTTGCGGATGAACATTTCAAGACTACTTTATCATTCTAAAGCTATTAACTGGCTTCTCTACCTAAGTGCCTGAAGCTCACTTACTCTTCTGATGGTTACTTAAATGCAAAGTGTTTTCAAAGGACTCAAAAGAAAGCCCCATAAGCTTTAGTAAAATCATATGAAAGTCCTATTCCAGACCAGCATTTGTGTTTGGCTGGCCA
The DNA here is from genome assembly GCF_037157495.1 of Lathamus discolor. NCBI lineage: Eukaryota > Metazoa > Chordata > Aves > Psittaciformes > Psittacidae > Lathamus > Lathamus discolor. Next base: position 78,372,074 of record NC_088888.1, read on the forward strand.
AAACGCATTAATCTTCCAAGAAGCACTTATAATGCTGGATGATGAAAATATAAATAAATAAAGTTATCAATTCCCTCCCCCAAAAAAAGGGGAAAAAACAAAAAAAAAAAAAAAAAAGGAGGAAAACTGAAAAAGGAAAAGAGACAGTCTATTGCATTTCAGTACCAGAAGAAGGCAGACTGACAACCTAGTGGGAGCAAGCAAAAGCAGAACAGGTAACTCTCTTTATGTAAATGTGGCTCTAAATTCCTGAATACGAGAAAATCAGATTATTTCTCTGGGTGAACAGAAAGGGCTATCTAAAAAAAAAAATTCTGTGGACTGATAATGGCTAAGATTTGCATCAAGCACAAGTACAAGGTAATTAAAGTGAGAAAGATGGAGGGCTTCAGGTTATGAAGCCTTAACCTGAAAAAGGACTTGGTCCTGCAGCTGAAAAGGTCAAGTAACAAATGCATTTTACCATCTCAAATTTCATTCCACTTATACGAAGTATGAAGAAACAGAATAAGTTTAAAAGATAAAAATAACTTTTTGTTTTGTTTTGTCTTTTTGTTTTCCCCTTGTCCATAAACAAATGTAAGTGTCTCTCTGGCAACTCTCACCCACTAGACCCACGCCTTCCCTTCAGTGCTAGACATAACTTTCTTCGATTGCTCTAGAAGTACCATCAAAGGCTTCCATTTCTTAACAGTTGGGGAAGGAGAAACAGTAGCAATAACAACCAACAAACCAACAACAATATAAACTAGGGGTATCAAGCCATCCTAGACAAACTGGCATTTAAGCAGTTTATTATAACAGCTGTGGTATACGAATTGTTCAGGGATTAAATTACCAACTTCTCCATATTTATATATGAATCAAATATTCTAATATTTAGTTGTAAATAAACAAATTACACTGCTGGTAATAAAATAACTTGCCAGTTCAAACAATCCAAATCACTTCTGTAGTTAAAGAGAATCTTTTACAATTAAAATCACAGGATACTAATTTACTTCCATCATCTCAGCTGCAAATTATACAGCTCTGTAATCTCTCTAATTATAAACTTAAAATCAAATATATGATTCTTTACAACATAAAGCAGAGCCAAAGAGGCATCAGACTTATTTTAGACATTTTTAGAAGTAAATTTTATGTACCAAATACAAAAGCAATACTTAATCCCAGTATGGCAAGGTTAACTAGTACTGTAGTAACTAAGTTAGCCAAGTGGAATGCTCAATGTAAACTTTTAAATAGTGTGGAGCAGTGGAGGATTCAGTGTTGCCACTGGCAATAACTCTGCTGAAAGGGATGACTAATTCTGTTAAACAGGTGAGATTTAATAACGCTAAAAATGAGCAACCTATTTAAAACTTAAAACCCAGATTTTTTTAATTATTATTTTTTAAGTACACACTTCCCTACCCTTCCATTTGTTTAATGTCTGTTCTCTTTTGGCTACCATCAATAACTCTGTTATGCTACTAGTGATTTCAGAATAAAATTCAAACATACTAGAAACTTGGGTTGGAAATTATATGGTCCCTTGCCAGCAGTCAGAACTTACTCCCATATCATAACCTAGAGATTAAAGCATAAAGTTTATACTGTTTGAGCAACACTTAAAGCATTAAACTAGATATACCTCTGATTAATGTTTTATATATACATATCAGCAGCTTTATTTGGCACCAAATTAAAAGCTGCATGCTTTCTTTTTATTGACCCTTTGAGGATAAATCATAATGCCAAGTGAAATTGAACAGTTTGCATTAAATACATGAAAATATCTATGAAAACCCAATTTATTTCAAACACCTCTTCTCCAAATATTAAACATCTATTTACCTTTCTTAGAACAAAAAAAATAAAAACCCAAAAAACAGAAAAAAACCCCACAAACCCAAAAGAAAACACACATAAAAACACCACAAACAAACAAACAAACAAAATCAAACCCTCCAAGCTCTCTGCCATTTACTGGAAAAAAAATTTAACCCAAGAATAACTTTCAACAAAAATATTATCCCCATTCTATTCTGTTCTCCATCTCCTACTCAATCCAATAAATTATATAGAATTCTAAGTGTTGGGTAACTTTTGCATCATGAAAATTAATGTTATAATGTGAAACATAAAATCTAATTCTGAAATAATGTTACTTTCTTTCCAGTTTTACATGAGGTAAAGACAGACAAACTTCTTTCTGGGTCCAGCTGGATACCTACATTGTATTATTGCCTGCATAGACAACAATTTACATGTTGCAATAACTGTTTTAACCAATTATTTCAAAGTCTTCTCTAAATTATATAGCATGATCTTAAAACCTATACGGTCTATATATTACACAGTCTGATGATTTTATGTTTGTCCATAAGGGAATTTTCTTTTACTTGGTATCTCTTTTTTTGAACTTGCTGTTAAAGGTAGGTGCTAACATTTTCTAGGTTCTTAAAGCTGCATATTCTGTAGAAGGATCTATTACCTTTTATGAAACAAACAGATACATACAAAACACTTTCGAACACCACTCTTTAGCTCTTCTCCAAAAGATGACAGTACCTGTTGAGCCTGCAACAGCTGCTCAGCAAATTTACGTACTTCTGATAGTAGAAGAGATATTAAAGAATTCCTTAGTATGTTGTTCCTTCCTAGCAAAACCAGCGTGTGTGATACAGCATGCAGTGCCTGAAACTAAAGAAAAATAACAATATATGTAATCCTTTTTATCCCAAGCAATGACTTCAAATAAAAATGTGATTTACATATTAAATAAAAAAGTAAAATTCAAAATTTTAATGTTTAAAACTCTATTAATTGCACACGTATGAGATCTATGAGAAACCACATCCATTTCCCAGAAACTCTCTTTTCTTGAAATATTAGCACTACAGGAAACCATCACATGAACAACTCATCCAAGATTGTGAAATCCCCAGCTGGTAGCTTTTCAGCATTAGCTGTCATCCTGCCCATCTGCTGTCAGAGAAAACTGGTGACTGCCCTGCACATATAGTAATTCTGTTCATCACAGGTAGACGAACAAATGAATTCTTTGAAATTCAAACAAACATATGAGCAAGCTAAGAGCTATACTGAGTTCTTTGTCAATAGAGTTATCAGGACAAACTTGATTAAATGCGAAGTAATACAAGACACCATATTTTCAAATTCAAACAACTCACTATCAGAATGTTGCTTAACAAGCTGTAACCCAAGCATTTCTCCTGAACCACAGGAGAAGTGATACGAACTTGTACGAGAATTTTTTCCCCAGTCTTTTTTTTTTGTATAAACAAACAAACAAACACAAGACCACAAAAAAACCCCAAACCAACCCAAAACAAACAAACAAACAAAAAACCCAAACCGACTCTCTTCTTTGTTTCCTATACTGGAAATGTATAGCTATTATGCAATGAGACATACTACTCTCAAAAAGTAAACACTACTAGAAGAAATTGTCATTTCTATATATAAAGTACTGCAGTTCTTTCGAAGAAAAAATACACATAAAATTACACATTAAATATAAGTGTAATCTATATTTTTATATAACGTACACCCCTATGACATTAACATTCAGCATCTCTTTGTAAATGAGTCTTTTTGACCCACAAAAGGATATTTGACCCAAATTTGTATGTCTAACTACATCTTAACCACTTGAAAGCAGACCACTACATCCTATTAACAATCTTGTTTAGTTCACTAGCCAGCTAATGTGTGTATACACACACACCCACATGCACGCACATATATATATACATATATACACACATATATATACACAAACACAAATAAAAATACTTGCCCACCCTTTACAAGTTTGCACTGGATGAATCGTCCTGGAAATTATTGAAACAACATTTTTAAGTTTTTGTAGTTATTAATGCTATCAGCTGAGATTTAACTAAAATAGGATTTTTCACAAAATTTCGGTATCCTTTCTGGTTAGGAAAAGTCACCATTTTCTAGCTGGAATTTTGTAGGACTAGATAACAGGGGATATTCAAATTTAAAGCCTGAGCCTCTACTAAAGGAAGTAAAAGGGATTTTGTACTGACTGTACTTATGATACTTGAGAGATGGGTATTGATGACACTGAAAAATCTCACCTGCTAACTGATTAATTAAAGAGTATGGACTTAATATTCTATTTTGGTGGAACCTTATTTTAAGGGAAAAAAGGAGACAACAAAAAAGGAGCCAACAAAAAAATTAAGGTTAAAAATAACAGACTATATGCATTAAAATCAAATAGAACAAATTTATATCATATAAGCAATGAACCTGTAAATAGCGAACAGAAGTCTTTGTGTTTCTGAGCAATGCTCATGTATTACTAATTAAACTCTGGAAACATTCAAACTGATACTAGTTCAAATAGTATGTAGCTTCATTAAAGATAAAAGGGTATCTTTAGCTCTCCAGTCTATCAAATGTTACAAAAGGAACTGAAATCTTTTAATCCCTTGGGCTTGCTTAATGGTATAGATGAAATAAAACCTATGCTCTTCAGGGATTCTCAGGTACAAGCAGTCAGAAAATTAGATTGTAAAAAACATACAATCAGAAACAAGAAAATAATGCAGCTCGGTTCACTATTCAGGAGCTGCACCATCCGTCCCCAACTCTCTAACACCTGGGTTTCTGCCCTCTTCCCATGTTCCTCAGGATGTAGAGCAAGAGAGAGCATTGCTGCGCCAGTAGCTGGGAAGGACACATGGATTACTGGCCTGCTGCTGCCAAAATGAATATATAACGCTCTGCTTGCCTCAAGCATAATGATTTGGTCTCTCCACCCAGCTGCTGATTTTAAAGCCTACTGGAAGGTATTTTTTGACTTTCTACTTCTTCCCATGTGATTTCAAACTCACTATCAGTGTCAAAAATTAGTAGTAGAGGAAAAGACTTACAAGCAAAACAAACAGCACACTCCTATGAGTCTTGTTTCCTCAGAAAATTGGGATAAAAATCTTTACTCATGAATTATTTGTTTAGAATTCATTTATCAGAATGTGTTAGACTTTTCTTCAGCAACAGCTATCCAGAACTTCTGAGTTCGACTGCTTCATGAGCTGCCATGATACACTGCACCCCACAACTATAAGAACGTTGCACCACAGTTTCTGTTTTACTTGTTTACAGCTTTCATGCCAACTAATAGCTCTCTTCCCAAAGTGACTGGCATACTTGGCAACACAGGACTAAGGCAAATAATTACTACAGGTATCCTCAGATTGTGAGGTGTTAAAACAGGATTTTTGCCTTTGAATTCACATCACCCTTGCCCTCTGCCGATTGAAGTCCATCCTCTTTTCTAACTCATCAATGTCAACTGAAAGTTTCACTTTCAGACAGAGAACCTTAGTAGCCCTTTTTAAATTTTACTGTCATGTTGCTTCCTTTGTTAACTTGATAGCTGTCATTTTGTCTCTCTTCCTGTTTATGCTGCACTATTTCTCCTATCTTCAAGTCTTGGGATTTGATACATTATTCCAAATCTTTCCTCTGTAAACCTCATCTCAAACCCTTGCTTTGCCCTTACCTTTGCCCTTTGCCTTTCATAATCTTTTTCACTCTTCTAAACCTGATGTTCTCTGCTAGGACCATCAGTTAGCTTGGCTGCTGCAAGCTGCCTTTTATATTACAGTATTTCAGCACTTTTTTGCAGAGCTTTAGCTGAAAACATTCTGGCAGACAGTGTGACATACAATAGACGCAGGTCTCTTTGCCACATTTGACTGCATGCACCAGAAATATTACAAAATCCAAGGAAAAATGCAAAAGGGGTGAACAATTTTTATTTTTTGTTTGTTTGTTTAAGAAAAGGTTCAGAAAAGGTGCAAAAAATAAGAAAATATTTCAGCATCTGGGAAAGAATTAATGTAATACAGCACCTGTATGCTGTGCAGAGGATGGAGATGGAGAAATAAGTAATCTACAGTCTGTCTACTAAATATTCTAAAAATTAGAACACTCTGGTGAATTATATTGGAAAAGCCAGAAACGTCCGCAGTATATATTGTGATACTCACTGAAGTAAATGTGCAACCTACTGACTTAGCTGCAGTTTTGTTGAATTTGTGGAGTGAAGAAGGAATATCTCCAAGAAAGTGTACTTCTGGAGTGTACTGGTAGGAGAATGAACTCCTACCAGTTGTCTTTGCTGACCAGGAAGCTTGTATGTCAGACTGGGAGTATGAAGGTGCACTCAAGTATCTTTTTTAGGTTTATTTCTTCATGGCTACCTAAAAACCACTCTCTGATTCACCACTGATCAGCAGGGTGCCTCTGGTTCCATACATGCTTTTACACAATCCAATATCAATTCACTAGCAAAAGATGCAGCAATTAGTGCATCTGTCAGCTCCTGTCCACAAGGAAAAATAAGCCAAGTCGGCTGCTGCCGCCACATTGTCAAGGAGAAGGAGAGAGAGAGACCAAAGAAACTGCTGTGAAGAGACACTTGCAGCCACCTTCTCATTTACCCCCTCCCCCCTTACTGCTTCTTCACACCACCAAGACCTCTGGTAGAAGTAGATTTCCTAGGTCTTTATCCTCTCCTTCCCTGCACAAGGGAAGAGTTTTACTGCTTAAGTACCAAGGACAGACTCAGACCAGAACCAGCGCACCTGCGGAGACTGGACTGCCCTTTAAGTGGCATGTCCTCTGATTGACTGACATACACAAACCTTTCCCCTTCTCTTCCTGACAATTGTAAACATTTCGTACACAGCACAACTTCTTGCTACTTCTCTAGTTGCTTTCCTTTCCAATTACAAAAGATTAAAGCACTAAAGAATATCTTCTTCAGTTTCATTATTCTTCCAGTATGTGTTCCATAACAAATACTTTCTTGAACACCAGACAGATAAAAGTCACCAAATCTTCCATCTGTAAACAGTTTATTTTACAAAGAATGCTCTTACATTGCTCTGCTACGGTTTACCTCTGGTAAACTCATGTTGCATTTTATATAATTTATCTTTAAATCTTGAATTATTCTTTCATTTTAAATCTGTTATGAAGTGTTTCCTGTTATTGAGATACACTGCCACCCAGGTAACTTCTCTAACCATTACTTTCAAACACAAAGCGTGCTGCATTAGATATTCTACAGTTACAATAATACCATCTCTAAGTCTTTGATTCTAAACTTATTTCACTTCTTTTTTCCTTTCAGTTTCATAGGATAAAGACTTGTCTTTTTCATTTTGAGCACACTACGTACTCCTGAGTTGGATAATATATAAAAAACAATGATACCTAGTTGATTGGATAAATTACAGACGCTGTTGCAAGTTTCTGTGCTTGTTCTTTGGTCTTTTTTAAACAAAAAAAAAAAAAAAAAAAAAAGGCAAACCAACCAACCAAAAATCCCTAACTCAAAACTAAAGCGCAACCTGGACGTCCTTAGAATTCTGGGCTGCAAATCACTGCCATGTTTAATTTAGTTTCTACCTTAAAAACAGTAACACCCACTTCCATACACTAAAACCAAGTACCTTGCATAAATATCATCTCACCCCAATCACCTTTACAGGAAAGGCAACACTTTCCTTGAGGACATGCAAACACAAGTTATCAGTTAATCTGAAGACTGCAAAACTCTGATGTGTAAAGAAATCCAGATAACTCCTAAGGACATTAGGGATCCCGCTGGCATCAGTTTTCATCGACAAATTTACTTTAAACAATGCTATCTTGGCAGAGAGCAAGGACATCTGCATCTTCCTGGGATTCACGAGTTAAGCATCTAAATATCTAATTCATCCAAGAGGCTGGATCCAGTAAATATCGTCAACAGGACGCCATTATTAATCCCAGGTAAACAAGCAGCATTCACAGCAGCTGCCACTCAAAGAACTCTGATGTTACTGCTGCCCATTTTTTTAATACCTAGTGTAAATATTCTACTGACAATGAAGAAGCAGCTCTAGATACAAAATTTTCCATCCCTAAGAGATTAGAATTTATATCACTTTTTATTCCTCCTTCTTAACTAGTCCTGGTCAGAAGCCTAGAGGAGTGAAGAACTGCCTATCTTGGTGATGCTGAGTTGCCAAGCCATGTTAATAGATGCAGGAAACACTAAGCAGTAAATGTAAGCTCACTGAGAGCAGAAGACTTACGGATTAAAATCTTTTATCTGAGGACTGCTTAGAAAAAGTCACTGGATAAATTACAGAAAACAGGTATTCTTCAGCTTTTAGATTTTTAAACTAAGGAGTGAGCTGGTCATACTTAAATTCAGGGATCTAAATCAATGTCTCATTTAAGTATCTAAGATTTACAGACACTTCCTGCAAATGAAAATGGATTTCAGACATTTATTCCCCAATCTTGCACTCTTCTTCCCTCTGCCCACAGTGTGAGAGCTACTTGCAATACCACTTACAGATGCCAAGTACCTGGCATGAATACCTAGGAAGAAGAGAGGTACCTTGTTCAGGGTTGTAGATTTCACTGCAGTTGAGCAGTAAGGAAGTTAGGCAAAGAATACTCAACTGTCTTTGCAACTGGCTGCAGGTAACAGGCTCTACAAAGCTTAATTTCTGTCCTATGACCAGAACATCCCCTCCATTTGGACACACAAAAGTATTTCCTAGGGAAGCTTAATAAATTTAAGCTATGAGAAAACATTCATTAGTAAACAGGCAAAAAACCCCAAAGAAACCCTGTGATTATTATTAAAGTATGTACACGTACTTTAAGAAACGGTTGAGGTCTACTACCAAAAACCCCTTGGGATATACAGCCACCTTCAAAAACTAGAGGATGTAATTTTCCATCAAGACCAAATAAATAAATAAAATTTTATCTGTTAAAAGCAACAAAAGCGAACTTTTCCATGAAAAGACAACCCTTACAGCAGGAACAGCCCTAGGCCTCCATCTGGAAGTGACCCTAATGGAACTGAAGTGCTGGGGTAAGTAATGCTGTGATGGAGCTATGGTGGTCATATAACCCCTTTGACTAATCACCTTATTATGGTACCCCTGAGACAAAAAAAAAAAAGAAAAAGAAAAGAACAAATGTATTCCTTTCGTTCCGTAATACAGCTAGAATAACAGAAGACAAGGCCTAGATAGAATTCAAGCGCTTTTGCACAACCATGCTAAGTGAAGGACTGAGGGGTATGCTTTGATGTTAGTGTTCCACATGGTCTCAGCTGCAAATACCACAGAGATGCCAAAACAGCAAAATGACACTGCTAATTCAATGCTACAGAAAGTTAGGAGAGCTTTGACAGAAAGCATTCACTGGACAGAGACTGAGGGCAGAGGTGAGAAAACAAACAGCTTTTGATATATATTTTGTATCATATTCAAGAAAATCAAGAACTTTCTGCATTATCTCATTAAGGGCCTCCATACATTTAATTTGTAAATCACGCAAATGCCCATTTGTCCTGGGTTTACCAGGAGCCGTTTTGCTCCTTCTTAGTAACTGGTGCAAGCTCTGTGTTTTGACTTCCAGCCTGGGCAGAGAGCTGATAACGCCGATGTTTTCAGTTGCTGCTCGAATGTTTGGTCTGGCCAAGGATTTTCTGAGCCTCATGCTCTGCCAGGGAGGAGGGGAGGCTGGGAGGAAGCAGAGACAGGACACCTGACCCAAACTAGCCAAAGAGGTATTCCATACCATAGCACGTCATGCCCAGGAGGTAACTGGGAGTGACCCGGAAGGGTTGGGACTGCAGGGTTGGAGGAGGTATCGGTCAGTGCTCGGCTGGGGGGAGTGGGGTGAGTTATTGGTCGGCTGGTGTTGAGGTGTTGTATTCTTTCCTCTTGTTATTTCCTTTATCATTATTATTATTGGTGGTAGCAGCAGTGATTTGTGTTATACCTTAGTTACTAAACTGTTCTTATCTCAACCCGTGGGAGTTGCATTCTTTTTGATTCTCCTCTCCGTCCCTCCAGGAGCAGGGGGAGGGCAAGAAGGGGGGGAAGTGAGTAAAAGAGGTTTGTGGTTGGGTTTAAACCACGACACCATTCCATCCCTTTTTTCTCCTCCTAGTGGAAATAATCTATTATACCCTGAATACTAGTTAATTACGTGGTTAAAATCAGGAAATGACATTATTTGTTACTAGGAAAAGAGATGTCCTGACAAAAAAAGCTTCACAGGGAGGTTGGAAACCATAAAAAAATTTTGCCCTTATGGTAAAAAAAAATAAAATCCTGCTAACTTCATTCTGTAACTGCAATAACTGTAGCTTTAGTACATGATGTGTATCAGCTGAGGCTGCCTGAGGAGGCAAAGGGGACAAAAGTCTGAGTCAGACAAAAGTTCCTTTCACTCCTTCATTCATTCATTCATTCCTGTCTAGTTACTCTGATCCACTTTACTGAAGTAAATGAGAGTCAGTCGTTTGGTGATTACTTTAGACTGTAGCGATTTACGAGACAATGGATTTTGATTACCATTTGACTCGAATAGCTCTCTCCATAGGACAACAGATCGCTGAGAAAATTTAATTCAACAATCAAGAGATTAAAACATTGACTCTTACTAGACCATAAAATCCTCGCAAAACATTTTAATATTCATGCAAATGAACTGCTCTTCCACTACGCAAGCAAAATTGTTTGGCCACTGAAAACGCACCATGGCACAAGAACCACAATATTCCCCTTGGGACTCAATTTAGGAAAACTGAAGGCCACTAGTTTTATAGTTGGGAACTACCAGTGACATGAATGACTATTTTTAATTTTTATTTGGCCCTGAAAAGGCAAGACTCTTGTAAACAGTTATGCACTGTCCTGGCAGTTACTAACAAAAGATAATGCAAATTATACATGACTGGGGAAACTTACTGTGACCCACAACTAGTTGGAACGTGTATCAAATACATACTGCTGCATGTATTAAAGCCATCAAAGTTTATGATTACCCTCTTCCAAGCAAGTTCAGTCATTAATGAATCATAAAACTATATCCAAGATATGAAAAGATTCAAAACCATTGCTTTAATTAATGTCTATTTTTTCAACTGCAGAAGCACACTTCCATATATTTAATTATATAATTGCCAATGAGATTAAAATATTCCTTTCTGCTTTTCACTGTACTACATTCCAACTTGTTATTTTAATGAAGAATTGTGAATCCTTTCTCACACAAACAGTGGTAAAGGCATTAAATTACTACCCAGAATGCACGTTTAGCAACAACTAAAACATCAGTGTGTTAGCTGCATTCTCCTCAGACTAAAGCCAAAACACAGCACTGCACCAGCTACCAGGAAGGAGAAAAATAACTGTTGCAGCTGAAACCAGGACACTAAGGAACACAGAGAGAAAAATGGAAACAGGCAGTAAAGTCCCAAACAGGGTAAAAAAAGTTCCTAGACACTGTGCTCATATCTCAGTAACCACAAAGATACTGGATACACAAACCAACTTCAAAACAGCTACCTTAAAGGTAGAGTAGCCAATTTCCAAAGGGGGTTAAAAAAAAAAAAAAAAAAAAAAAAAAGAAAAAAAGAAAAGAAAAGAAAAGAAAAGGAAATAGCACGTAACAATGAGGATTTATTTTTCTTTCATTGTTTGAAGGGAGCAGGCAATTCATGACTCTTGACAGAATTTTCTAAGCCAGTATTGATGCTTTAAACATAGCTGATAAGAAGCAAACGATCAGAGTTCACTGAAAAACATCACTCTTCCTTCTGGGTCTTGTTTAAAAGATATTATGAGTGAGGTGGGGCAGATGGTTGAGGTGTTTGTTGAACAAGAACAAGGCACAAGAAAGCAGTCTCTTCTGACAGCCCTATACAGTTTGACTTTAAGAATCTTGAAGGCAGAATCTTGAAAGCAATATATCACTGTCTTCTATTCTAGCGTTTTGATTAATTCCTGTCCTGGGTTCAGCAGTAGCAGTCATTTTTTCTCCTTCTTAGTAGCTGGTGCAGTGCTGTGGTTTTGACTTTCGTCCTGGGAACAGCGCTGATAACACCGATGTTTTCAGTTACTGCCTAGTAATGTTTACTCTGACCAAGGACTTTCTGAGCCTCATGCTCTGCCAGGGAGGAGGGGAAGCCGAGAGGAAGCAGAAACAGGACACCTGACCCAAACTAGCCAAAGAGGTATTCCATACCACAGCACATCATGCCCTGGATGCAACTGAAAGTTACCCGGCAGGGCTGGCTCACTGCTCGGTCAGGCTGGGTATTGACTGCTGGTATTGTATTCTCTTCCCTTGTTATTTCCCTTATTATTATTATTGGTGGTAGCAGCAGTGGTTTGTGTTACACCTTAGTTACTGGACTGTTCTCATCTCAGCCCATGGGAGTGACATTCTTTCGATTCTCCTCCCCATCCTTCTGTAAAAGAAGTACAAGCAGCGAACTGAACTTCTGTCAACAATGCTGATAAACTACAGTGACACAACTAGGGATCATACCACATAAATATTATGTAATGCAGCACCCTGTGACTGTATTTGTCCATGACAGCTTTGAATACAGCTGAAATGCCCTGAAAGAAGCCAGATACAAAAGTATTTTTGTTCTACTTCCAAAGCAACAAACAATCTAAATTCAATTAACAGTAATTGTTTTGACATTTTACACAGCTCTATATCCAAGAGATGTAAATAAGACATGTATGAAGTATCTCAATTTCTGTTACAGGGATTTGACTTCTAAAGCTGACTCCATATACTATGAAACTACAGCCAGCCCAAGTTCATCACAGAAGGTTTCCACATAGGGCTTCAGGATGCTGTGCAAAACCTTCACCAGAAACATAAACCACACATGCTAGTCCGAACAGCACAGGGAGTTGGCAATCTCCAGTGCTTCTGACTGTTGCATTTTCCTGATATAGGAGAAATAACTCCTTTTTCTGAAACGCCTTGGACAACAGAGACAAACCTCAACAGAACAGGCACATCTCAGTGCCAGTGAGTAAGTGATGCATCTAGGAGCAGGAGAAACGCACATTCGTTATGTCCCTGTGGATACATATAGAGACAGCTGTCGTCAAATCCAAAATGGGCAGATTAAAGAAAAAAAATGTTCCTGTGATTCCTTTCTGCAGGAGAAGAGACAAAGTTTCTAATTCACTGGAACTCTAATCACATACTTCCGCTTTTACAGAAGTTTTCCATAGGAAATGGTTTCCCGTGTTTTGTCAGGTAGTAGAGAACAGTCCATTTGAAAAGCAGTCAGTGGCTCAGCAAACTGAATACAGTCTTGCAGAGCTTTTCTTGTAATACACTTCTGTCTGTTTGAAAGCAGGACTTACAAAGAACCTGCACAAATAGGACAGTGGTTCTGCTGACATCGGAGTGACTCAACATGAATGAACGATTTGCACCTCAAAAGGCAATGCATCAGTAACACACACCCACAACAAACTTCCAAGAGTCTCAGTGCTGAGGACTCAGAAACTGGTGACAACCAAACCGCTTGCTCCAGAGATCAGCAGTGACCATAGCAGATCTTACAACAGCTGGCTGCAGAGAACAACAGCTCATCTGTACCAGAATTACACAGGATCCTCACAAGCTCTTCTGTGGCAGTCATACAGGGATGTCAGCAGAAGGTGATGACGCAGGCCTTTGAGCAGATGATTGAGACCTTTCATGACCTTTAGATGATTTAGAGCGCCCATGCTTCACCCTCAGCAGTTGTGACTTGAGGTTCCTTCTAGATATTTTCAAAAGGCTTCTTCCAAAAGCCTGTGTGTCTGACAGCTGTGTGCATACTTCTGAGCTGCTCTCCAAACATGGAGAGAGAACAAGAATTAAAAGGGACATTCAAGAGGCTACTTTCATTTGCAGTTCTTTGATTTATATGTTTGGGGTGGTTTTGGGGGAGTTTTATAAATAATATTTTATTTTACCTCTCATAAATGATAGATTTTATTCTTTTTTCCCCCTCTGATATACGTGTGATGGTTTGGCATTTCAGGTCAAAATACTATCCAAAATGCACAGCTTTACGCAACTGAATCCATGCAGAAAAGCAGGAGTATGTCTGCTGGTTCCTGCAGCTTCCAGTGCTTTATAATTAGAAACATCTCAAACAATAGGACTCAACAGTTACAGCAAGTAATTCTGCTGCTGTTTTTCTTCCTTTGCATCTAATGTAGGTATAATTATTTCTTTTCCAATTCTCAAAGGTTTTTAATGATTTTTAATTTGCTCTGCAAAACGCTGAGACTACTTTTGAAGATGAGGTTTAAGTGTAATCCACAGCTATTTCTCTCTTTGTTCACTTTTTGAAGGTGTTTCTGCAGCCCTTTGTGCTCCTTGACAGTCCATAACAGTTCTATAGGTGAGGATGGCAATGAGAAAGTTGTGTCAAATAGTATAGCTGCACTGGTGGCTGTCTGTACAAAAGCTTTTTGACAGTTTGTAAGGTCAGCTACAACAAAATTCCTAACGTTTTTATGCTGAAGGGATTTGAGCATCCTTCTGGAACCGAAATTTATAGTTTGCCACTCTTTCCAGATGACAGCCTTGTAATTAATGGTAATTTTATTTTAAACCTATAATCTTGATATTTCAATCACTGCTTGAGTAAACAGTGATGATTAAAACTGAAGCATAAAGTGTCCCTGAGAGTATCTGGTACACAGCACATGAAGAATTAGCTACACAGTCTCTGCTACTGATTTTGATTTCTACATGTTTATTTTCATATTCTATTCAGTTTAAAGAAAACTGAACCTCTAAAAAGGATTTTTTAATAAATCTTTATAAATAATGAAATTACCACATACATTCTTCCTTTTTCTCTAGAAATCTGCGAACTACCAGAGTTATCCCTTAATAATTGGTCTACATAATTTTTGAACTCTTTGAATCTGTTTGATTGAAGTAATGGCTGTCAATAGGAACGACTGTTAAGTCAATGTTTTGGTGGAAGCAAGATATAAAACATCTCATAAAAGCTATGTGTTACAGTGAAGCTATTCAGAGAAAAGATGCCACCTGCAAACTGCATGGACATATTCCACCCTTCTGGAATGACTTATAAAAGCAGTCTGCAGACTTGAAACATCCTGATCTATCAGAATATTTTCTCTCATTTAAGATGTGACACCTCTCACTTTAGGCTTTGCCAGGTTCCTGCAATGAACAAGCAGTCCCTTTCTGGAAAACCTTTTGGTTGCTCTCCTAGAATTAACATTATTTTAATTATTTATTATCTTCCTCTTTGGGTAGAGGAGAAGAACAGGTGGAAACACTGGACACAATCAACTATGAAGAAGTCCTTAATGAATCCCTGCTCATGTTTGCTGTGTTCTTTACCCTGTAATCACACAAAAAAATATAAAAGGAATCACACCTGCATGATTCTATTCCTGATGTCACACAAATGGTATGTAAACTCACATTCTTTCAAAACACTGGCCATGGATACCTCTAATTAAAAACTAAGTATCACACCATGGCAACACTGAAATAAAAAACACCCTGGTATTAGAGACACTAGGCTCTAGCCCTGGAAAAGCTTCAGTATATGAAGACTTCTTTCTGAACACTTTCTAACCAAAATACAGGCACATCCTCTCCCCATCCCCCAAGTCTGGCAGTAATATTTGTCTAATATTTGCATTCTGGGTAAATACTTAATACACTTAATGGGATTAACCTGCACCTGAGACAGGTCTTTTCCAACCTAAATGAACCAGTGAACGCAATTTCAATAAAGATTTTGAAGAATGGTGAAAGGCTACTTCTTCCTTAAAAACAGGTTTTGGACAGAGAAAGATTAACCTTATTGCACTGAATAACTTTCCCAAAATAATTGTTCATTTAAGTATAGGAACAAAACACAGCAAAACACAAAGATAATTGGTGGAAAATGGCTATGTCTAATACATGTAACCAGTGCTGTTTGGCATGTCATGTCAGGCCAGGATGGATGGGGCTTTGAGCAACCTGGTCTAGCGGAAGTGGGGCTGAAACTGGATGACCTTTGAGATCCCTTCCAACCCAAACCATTCTATGATTCTATCTGCCCACAGGTGTAGCAGACGTCTAAGCTCTCATTTTGCTAAAGGCAACTTTCGAGCTCATCCTAAAGTAGGGACCTAGTACCCTGTCAGCATTCATTAGGCTCCATGGATTACTGGGATACAATCTTCATTTACTATAATGGCAGTGTAGTTTACATACATGTGGACACTATACTGGTACATCTAAGTCTCAAACAATTCCACCATGACTTTTCCAAGTTGCTCTAAAAGACAGAACAAAAACCAAAAAGCCTAAGACAGACAATGGAATTCAGTACTTATGAGAAGCCTTGTGAAGACAGACTAGGGATATTTCAGTTGAATGAGGAAACTAACAAGATGATGCATGGAACAGTGCAGAATAAAGAATGCAGACAAAATCCAATTCAGTCCTGCTGCTGTCTGTGCTGGGGACATGCTAGTTCTGAATTCCTCACTCATCTGCTGACTTACTTTTAAAACAGAAATTTGCAAATGTATAGAGAGTGACAGAAGTTATCTGAAGCAAACCAACTTATTTAGGTGCACAAGAAAGACTAAAGAAATCATATAGTCATTACTTTGTGAATATTTACAATATATCTTTATATAGCAGGTGGAACGATGTAGTTTCCTCTCATATTTTCTATAAAGTTGTTTTCATCTGCCATTTTAACAGTTTTTAAAAGTCCTATACTCAGGAGCAGAACAGAAGAACTTGCATGCTTAAGCAATAACTTTTTCAAATGCTTTAGAGCAAAAAAAAAGTCCATATTACAAAAAAAGAACAATCACAAAAATCTCCAAGTACCCTTCAAACTATAATAAGACAAACTAATATATTAAACCTGCATAAAATACAGGAGAATACTGCAGTATACTGAAATGGCATAGGAAAGATGGAAGATGTTTTAAACTTACCCTATTGACACTGCTGTTTCTTAAAATAATCTGTATTAGATTTTTCTTAAATTCTTCCAGCTTCTTGAAACAGTTCTTCAAAACATGATTAGATAATTTATTATTAGTTATGAAACTGATCAAAACAGAAACTGCTTCAGTAAAAAAATCTGAAACTGGAAATTTAGGACTGTTGTAAAAAACAGTCAGTCCATCAAGCAACTGAGACACTGAATTGCGTATGGTGAAAGAATCATGCTCAAGCTCCGTGAACTCTGCTTGAAGGATTCCTTCTTCTGACAGTTTTCTTATTTCAAGCAGATGTTGCAAAAACTGCACTGGAGCAGTCAAAGACTTCTCCTTGCTAGTACTGCACAGACTCAGTGGAGGAAGTCTTTCCAACAAGCATTTAGAAGTGTCAACATTATGTTCAGATTGGTGAAAATCAGAAGCTATGCCTAAAGAATCAAATGCATAGTCATTAGAGACATCACATCCAGAGTCTTCTAGTTGGCTTGAGTAACTCACAGGGTTTATACATTCCTGATCCAGAAGAGTTTCAGCAGAGGCATCTGGTTCTCCTGAAACACAAATGTGAAAAATTACAATACATGCTTATGGAAAGTGTCATATAGCCTTTTTCCTTTTGTTTCCATGCAAAATTCACATAATATACATGTTTGCTCCCCAAGAACTTCCCATGACTAGAATTTAGCTGTGGAAGACAGTGACATAAACTTTCAGAAGGTAGTGTGTATTTGTGAGCAAGATGATTTATGCTCATAGCAATATGAATAGTAATTTTGAGTTTAAAATTCCTTATAGCTTTCAATTTTCACATATATAATTTAAGCAGACATCACATGAACAATTTAACTGGTCATTTATTCTCCCATTAATTCCCTGGGAAGGAAATGCGTGTAAATTCCTGGTCCCCCAACATTTTCACTATTTTTATTCTCAAGAACTCAGACTGCTTTTAAAAGACAGTGAAGGTCTATTACTATAACCGTGTCAAATGAGATCTCTTTTATTTGTACTCTTCCTCCCGTCAGGTAAGGAATTCTAACAAAGTTGAAAACAACATTATACTTTAGATTTTTTTTTATTATTTAACAGAGGAAAACATTCAGAATAAAAAATATCTTCAGTTACCACTTATCTCATACCATCTTCTTCAAAGGCACACAAACTACATTACAGAAGGTATGCATGGCATTCACACTATTAAATTATTTTCATACACCCTTGTAGAACCTCTTTCATTCTATTTCACACATTAGATACATTTGAGTCAGTGCCTCTGGGCATAAACTCAGTACTAGATGATAACAGGCTCCCTCTCTGCTATATGCTACCTGTGCCAAAAGATTACAGTCAAAACAAGCATGAGACATTAGAGCAGTGAATTGGAAGGCCAACACACAAACCTCTCAGTTCCACAAGGCAAGGCTCCAATCATCTGACTAGCTCTTGTTTGTGCCCTGCTTACTGGGTCACAGCCACAAACTGCTTCTCCTCTCACTCTTAAAAAAAAAATGCATATACTGTTCTTATTTTCCACAAGGGTCCATAGCAATACCTCTGTGTTTGTATTCTTAAGTGAATAAAAAGATCTTATAGATGGTTTGGCCTGATGGGAAATGAATGTTTTATTTCATGGCAAGCTAAAAAACCCCAAATTTTAATGTAGAAAACATCAGTAGGCAGCAAACTACAGTATTCTGTACACTAACAAAACATTACCAAAAAAAGTTTATATAGACTTCATTAAATACACAATTTCAAATTGAATTCTTACCATCACTTCACTTTCAGAAAACAGACCAGATCATCCAATGAGGGTACTACTACTGAGATGAAAGCTGGAAATGTGATTTATTTATTGTTTTCATGTCTTGTAATGTTCAAGCATACTCAAAATTGAACACAATTGGTACTGACTCACTGAAAATAAAAGGGCTAACTGTAGGGAAATCAAAAGACATTTGCAGGAGATAGCAAAAGCAGGGCTTGTAAGGCCAGCCTAGCATTTCATATATTAACACTGTTCCCAAATGCCCTGCATTCCCAAGCTTGGAAAAGCAAGCAAAGAAGCAAATCACACTTCCCATGGCCTGACTAACAAAAACAGGCATCAATCTTTCATGTCTTCTCTCTCTAAGGTTTTAAGCAAAAGACATTCCAGAAGAAAAAAAAATTGAAAGCTGTTTTTGGTGCTGTTTACAGAAAATAAGCCCTTCTAGGGAATCCATCTATTGTGAGTTTCACTGTGCGGGTATTTTGTTCTTGTTCTTAAACCCATGGGGCAAACATGAAAATTGCTAGAGGATGTAATGCCAGGAGTCAAAAGAAGCAAAGCAAGAAATATGTGCAAAAAAAGGTACGTGTGTTTACTGCTTCTCTTGTTGAAAGGGGAGGAAGAGGAGGAGAAACAGCAGTGGTAGAAGAAAGGAGAATAAAAGAGAAGAAAAAAAGGAAGTAAAGAATAATACAGAAATAATACAGAAATCAGTAGGAACCAAACTTCAGGCTATCCCCAAATAAAAGAGGTAGTATATTCAGTGAAACCTTCCTACCAGTAGGAAATAACATTGCATTTATGCTCAAGGTTCCTACTCACTGAGATATCAAACTCCTGTGCCATGATGAGTTTCCAGAAAACCCTGTCACAGTAAGTCCCCAATAGCGGCATATTTCCAGTTCAACGAGTAATACAAAATGCTTTAAAAATGTTCAGTTATTTATATGCTCTAGTCATCTGGGAGCAGGTGGAAGTTTTTTTTTTCTTTTAAAATAAATCACTTACCAGAAAACACTCATTATTTCCCTCAAAATGTCTAGAAACAACTTATCATTTATTCTTCAAAGAAGGTAAACTAATCACTTTGTACTTACCCACAAATGAGAAAGTAGCCTTGATAATCACACCATGTGGTTATCAAGTACAAAAAAAAACCACCCCAAAATGAAACAGCGATTAGCCTACCTCACACTAACAATAATCTTTAAACAGTAATTTCAAGAATATTTGACTATAAATACAGTGGAACAAGAAACATGAAAATTTAGTGTATATGATAAACTCACCACAAAATTTTACAATGCTTTTACACAGGTAATGAAATATCTGGACATGAGCAATTTTACAGCGGCCTTAAATATGTCACATCAGATTCAGGAAATATTTAAACTCTTTAATTCCTATTTAGGTCTTTAGCTTCTTACCATATTAAGATCCTGAGCTGAAAATCAGAATTGTGTGCTCCCCAAAGCAAGACAAGGTCACAAGAACAGCTTTGGGGTGTAAAAGCTGAAGAACTCTACATATTCACCACTGCAGAAAGTATCTGTCATGAAAACCAGCAGTCATCCAAGGGACAAAGGAGTGACAGTGTATAGCATGTAACCAACATTTGTAGGCATTTCTATGAAGCATATGAACTCACATACTGCTTTGGGACCACAGAACAGAGTGAGATGCCCATCAGTCTTATGATTAGAGAGAATGGAGTCTTCAACTAGTCCTAACAAAGCAGAGCTCTCGCAAACACCAAAGTCCATCCATCTCCCAAATATGTTCTGTCACTTCTGAATAGCCACCCTAATACAGATACCAAGACTCAGGTTCAGTGATAAGAAAGGGAGAAGGAAGATCCAATTGCTTTATCAGGATAGGAAAACACCTTTTGTCTCCCAAATGCCTGTTGCCAGCAGTCGGATCATAAGGATTCTCAGAGCTGTGATGAGACAATGGAATGACCCAGCTCATGGTACTATCCAACACAGTATAAGAAATGCAGCACCTGTAATGTAGCAGGAGCGGGGATGGTAGAAAACGCTTTCTCAATGTGCTACTGGCTGCCACAGACTGCACAGTGTTTGAATGAGGAAGGCCACATCCTATATGTAGTTAAAAGTTTAAAAACTGAGGACCAGTCCCCAGCTGATAAAACTGCAGTGAAATCATAAAATGGCCTTCAAGACTTTTGAAAAGCTTAATATACCTGCAGTTACACCAAAACCAGGGACTGTAAAAGAGAAAACGGGCTTGAAGTTGGCAGACACAAGAAACAAAAGGGAAGACATGGTTTGACTTCTGTAAAGGAAAAAATTACTACCGTTTCAAGCATTAGGCATTGTTTATATTCTCTCATTTTGAGAGAACACACGCTGATTACTACTTGAAAATAAAAACCAATGATGTTAGACATATAAAGCTCTCTTAAAACTCAGTTACAATTGATAGGATGTCTTTAATGATACTGCATTCTGCTTTCCAAGTAGGTGTTCAGTCAATAACTACTAAAAGGATATGAAAACATATGTGAACTTATTTCCACTTTTTCCTATTGTATTCACTTTTCCACGTCTACATTTTTCAGGAGACTCTGTTAGTCTTCATTTAATCTTCACTGATTGGTTTTTGCAAATGCACTTTCAATGAATGATGAATCAAGCTCATTCTCTTCTTAAAAAATAAATAAATAAATAAATATTATATAATATTATATTATAAATATATATATATATTTATATATATAATA
The DNA here is from genome assembly GCF_037157495.1 of Lathamus discolor. Taxonomy (NCBI): domain Eukaryota; kingdom Metazoa; phylum Chordata; class Aves; order Psittaciformes; family Psittacidae; genus Lathamus; species Lathamus discolor. The sequence continues at coordinate 78,393,474 of NC_088888.1, forward strand.
TTTATATATATTTATAATGACCTGGATGAGGGAACTGAGTGCACCCTCAGCAAGTTTGCTGATGACACAAAACTGGGAGGAGTGGCTGACACACCAGAGGACTGTGCTGCCATTCAGCGAGACCTGGACAGGCTGGAGAGTTGGGCGGGGAGAAACTTGATGAAATTTAACAAGGGCAAGTGTAGAGTCTTGCATCTGGGGAAGAACAACCCCATGTACCAGTACAGGTTGGGGGTTGACCTGCTGGAAAGTAGTGAAGGGGAAAGGGACCTGGGGGTCCTGGTGGATAGGAGGATGACCATGAGCCAGCAATGTGCTCTTGCGGCCAAGAAGGCAAATGGCATCTTAGGGTGCATTAGAAAGGGAGTGGTTAGTAGGTCAAGAGAGGTTCTCCTCCCCCTCTACTCAGCCTTGGTGAGGCCGCATCTGGAATATTGCGTCCAGTTCTGGGCCCCTCTGTTCAAGAAGGACAGGGAATTGCTTGAAGGAGTCCAGCGCAGAGCCACAAAGATGATTAAGGGAGTGGAACATCTCCCTTATGAGGAGAGGCTGAGGGAGATGGGTCTCTTTAGCTTGGAGAAAAGGAGACTGAGGGGTGACCTCATCAATGTTTACAAATATGTAAAGGGTAGGTGTCAGGATGATGGAGCTAGGCTTTTTTCAGTGATATCCAGTGATAGGACAAGGGGCAATGGGTGTAAACTAGAGCATAGGAAGTTCCACATTAACATCAGGAAGAACTTCTTTACTGTAAGAGTGACAGAGCACTGGAACAGGTTGCCCAGGGGGGTTGTGGAGTCTCCTACACTGGAGATATTCAAGGCCCGCCTGGACAAGTTCCTGTGTGATGTACTGTAGGTTACCCTGCTCTTGCAGGGGGGTTGGACTAGATGATCTTTTTAGGTCCCTTCCAACCCTTGGGATTCTGTGATTCTGTGATTCTGTAAATAGATCTCCTCACACATATTGACTGTTTTCTTTATCTTTTCCTCATGTGTAAGCCTGTCTCTATTCTGCTGTTTTCATGACTAAACAAGCTAGCTGGTTGAAGAAAAACAACACTCTCTCCTCATGAACTCCAAGCCAAACTTATGTATGTATCAAAGCAAAAAATATTGTCTCACATACTTGAACATTTTGAAATAATTATGAAAAAACAATTGAAAGCTTCCAGGATTCTCTAAATGAAGAAATTTTAGAAGCCATGTATACCACACTTTGCTTCTGCATTTCCCTGTTGTTTTGGTTGGTTGGTTTTTATAACCAGCTTGGACAAGAAAGCTCTTCTCTTTAAAGCTAAGGTATTTCATGCTGACGTACTTTATACCATTTCACAGTAATTTCTCAGAAATGAATGAATATAGGACCGAGTACCTAAAATTCTCAAATTAGCTGCTTGGCGCCAGGATTTAAATGCTTCTTGGAAGGCTTAGAAACATATACTTAAATTTGTCAGGGATTTTGCTGACATAAAGCATTAAACATTCATAATTCAGTACAGATTTTGAGGATATAAACAGTCATTTTTAGGAGATTTCTGTAGAAGACAGCACAAACCTTTGTAGCTCAAATCAAATAATGAATACTTGCAGTATAGATATGGAAGGATTGATAATCAGGTGACAAACATACAGATTTGTATCAGTTACTGCTCACAAAACAGCTTTCACAACAAAAGATCTACTGTATGCTTTACAATACTGACCACCTCAGTGAGATGACTGAAATTTGAGTTTTTAGCTAGACAAAGATATTTCAAGAGACTAAGGGAATTAATGTTACCTATGAAGACTACCTGACTGAACTATGTCTTATTAAAAATGCTTTTGCATTTTCAAACAAACTGAGCTTCATTAAGAGGCAAGAAGTACCATTCAAGGCAGACAGCAATGATCGAGGGGCAGCTGTAACTACCTGAAGGCTGAAATTAGGTGGACTCCCTAAGAAATCAGCTTGGGTGCGCATTACTAAAAATATCTTTCTTGAATGCAACATGGTATAAATATTCAGCTTTTTTGTTTTATATATCCAGAGGCCCACAAAGATCTGCTTGAGGAACTCTAATCTATGTTCCAGTTAGTTTAAGGTTGCCCAAAGAGGTTGCAGAATCTCCATTCTTAGAGATACTCAGAAGCTGTCTGTGCATGGTCCTGCCTGCACAACTGGCTATGTGTGGTCCTGCTTGACAAGGGGGTTCGACAAGATGACCTCCAGTGGTCCCTTCCAAGCTCAACCATTCTGTAGTTCTGTATTTCCAAGAAAAAAAATTGTTTGATCCTTAGCTCACCACAGCAGACTTATAGGCAACAGGATCCTAGTTGCCATGGCCATAATTCTTAATGTGCTTTTACCATATACATTCAGTTTTCACCAAAATTATAATTCTGTTACCCAGGAGAAAGGAGATGAATCTACAATAAGTTATGAATTCTACTTGCTTTTATGAACCTTATTCCTAAAAATAGCTATGCATCTTGCCTATACAGGGAATTTATAAAATAATAATAAGTCTTTTCTCGTGCTGAGACAATTCGGTTGGTTTTGCCTCTGAAGGGGTTCCTTACACAGAAATCTGGAAAGAAAAGGATGCTTACTGGGTCCCTTTGCCCCAAGTATGTGCTTAGAACAGCTGTAGCAATGCCATCTGATAAGATAGACAGCATCTGCTTTCAAAGGGAGAAACCAAAACAGACGTGTTATCCATGGAAGGAGCAGTACTGAGATTTCAGTGAATCATTACACTCCAGCTGGTGCTTTTTCCAGATTGCAAATTAACTTATTTAATTATCCTGAAAAGGCCTCAGCTTTCATAAAGTTCCCCATTGTGTCACTACAATTATAGGGAACAGATTTATCTCATCATCATATTCCAAGAGCCACAGTCCCATAAATCAGAGCTAAACACACTTTAACTTCATTTTTGTCATCTCATGTATCTGTTCTCAATTCCCTCCTACAAAAAAAATAATTTTTAGGTTGTGAGACATTACTTGCAATGCTGCTGATGTGCATTAGTACCACTGGTAGAAGCATGCGAGTACAGTAGTACACTTAAGATGACAAATGACAGTTCAGTTTTGAAGGACTGTCTGTCTGACACCATCATGCCTTAGACAAAAAGGCTGAGATGGCTCTTTGTTAGACCGGGCTGCCCTTATGGATGTGTAAGGAGAGAAGGCTGCCTTTGGGATGTGGGGAGCACAGGGAGGGAGGAAAAATCTCTCTATGCAGAAAGATCACATTCCTAAGCACGAGATGAAAATTCTAGTCTATATTCTTCTACCTTACTACCATGCCATAGAAACTAAAATCTTTGCTTAGTGCTATTCAGGGCAGTTTTAAACATTCCACACCATTTAATCTTCTTTCTGGGGAGGGAAGTAATTTCTCCTAGAATAGACTAATTTGTTTTTATTATTGTTAGTCTGATTTGGACTTCTGGTTCCCCCACTATTGAGGAAGATTCCTTTATGAGCCTACAGAGAACATATGCACTAAAGAATCTGCATACATTTTGGTTTGATCTTTATGAATGCATCTCATGGGTTTCTCTTTGAAAACGAGCTTAAAAAAAAAAAATCTATTATCAATTATGGTCTCTCACTGCTCCTTTTAATGTAAGCAGGCAGAGGAAACATCACAAGGTAAGTTATTTAAGTCATAGCGGACAGTTCTGTCCTTTCAGTGGCTTGAAATCAAATTATTCTGAAAAAAAATTAACTGGCTATCACTCTTCCTGCTCTCAAAGCAGGACTTTTCTGGTGTTTTCTTTGCCTACCGAGGAAATGCTGGCTCTTTAAGGTTAGTACCCAGAGTTTCTCCCTGTTCCTACCAGGCAAGAAACACACAAGCTTAAACACCTACAGGGAAGTACAAAGCGAAGCAGTAGGTGAATTCTGTGGCCCAAAACAAGGCTGGTGGTAAACTGGAGCTGTGTATCTTCCACAACCGGTTTTACTTCAGCTGATGTTCAGCTGGTTCCAATTCTACATGCTTCTGCTTTTGCAGCAAGTCTGAGCTCCATCAAGAAGGAGACTGAAGTGTCTTCATTCATACTTATCTACAAAGGAAGTTGCTCCCTTTTTCCCCATGTAGAACTAATTGCCTCAAGAAACACACCAAGTTAAGGAATAAAGCAGGAGATACAAAAATATTTTTTGTCTCTGGCTCTTATTTCCTGAAGAGATACAAGTTGCTCCATATGTCTTGACACAGGAAGCAGAACTTTGGGGACAGTATCCTGAGAAGTTAAACACAGCCTCAGGACACAGCTGAAAATCAGACATTCATGTTAATCACATTCTGACTCAGAGTTCAGCATTTCCCTAAACACAGGCACACTATGGTAGGGTGGGCTGGCAGCCACATGCTGCTGTGGAGGCTAAGAACACAGGAGGGGACTTTGGGCATGACAGATTAAGCTCTACTCTAAATGATCTATATAAGGAAGAATAATTCAAAAAAGGGGGCGGTGGGAAGGAGAGAATCTGAGGTTTTTTTTCCTTTTTAATTAGAGGAGCTAACAGTTCAGTAAATTCCTACCCACAGCATAAGAAGGAAACAATATGAACCAAGATTGAAGGTGAAGCTAAAGAAGAGATAATACATACTCAATACAAGTTTTGCTAAACATATACCCTGGATAACGGATTTGGAAATCCTCATGAGTATCAGCCTAAAAGCAACCACAGCAATAAATGTATATCCTCTGAACTGTCATTGCTAAAATACATGCTTGGCAAAAAAGGGTAGAGTACTGCATTTCTGCCTTCTCAGGCTGGAGTAACAGCTGCAGGCTTTTCAGATCTCTTGAACAGAAGCTGTCAAGAAACAATATGACTGTTGATTTGATGAGCTGATAGCAGCTAAGGAATTTATCTTAGAGGACAGGTGCTTCAATCCATAAATCTATCAATTCATCAATGCTTTGCCTTTTCATGTAGCTCCAAAGCAAAGTGACAACAGAATGCTCAAAATATTTTATATCCTTTCTTTTGGAATAACACCAATAAGATTCTCTCCTCCTTTCTGTGAGATTTCAACCTGAACCAAAATAAGGTAAGAAACTTTGCTTAATGTGACTTTTTTTCTTCTCAGGGAGACAGTTTTCAAGACAATGCTGGCAAGGTGAAGAATAATAAAATGACAATTACAAAAAGATTTGCTTCTCCTCCCCCTTGGATAGCTGACATGCAACCAAAAGCACCATCATATAAAAGGAGTACTAGTGTCCTCATATTCAGAAAGACAGCTGCTGACTTAGTCAAATAAGGAACTTCCAGACACAGCACAGTGAATGAATATATACCACAGTGATTTTATAAACAACACATTAAACTGCAGCAACTCATACTACCTAATCATGTAGCAAAGCATGTTTCTTCCCCTCAGTGAGGAACCCCAAACTTTTCTAGGGTCTTTAAGGACAAAGAAGTACTCACATGGGTCAAAAATAATTTAGACAACGTATCTCTAAAAATGGGATACTTTGTTCTTTCTACTTGATGTGCTTGTGCATCCATGCTGTGGGCCAGCTACCTGGAGAAGGAAAACAGGCGTCACAGCTTCAAAGAGCTCACACATTTCTCACATCAGGGCAATAAAACTCCATGGGCAGTCTCTGATCATTCCAGAAGCCTCTGAAAGATCTACTATTATTATTACAAACAGCAGGTGGGAAAGTCAGAATGCAGAAAGGGAAGATACAGCTGCAATGTGAACCTTGACTGAAGGACTCAAATTCTCCAGCTCACAACAGGCAGCAGCAGATGCAAATGCAGTATCTGATCCTTACTGTATTAAGATTTTCCAGTGGTGGATTTTGTGAAACTCTAGTATTTTTGCATCTACAGAGTTGTTAGAGAACACAAAACAGCCAAAGAAAATATGAGGGTTTGAATTTTTTAAAAGGTTACATTGCTTTTAGCAGAACAACTCCAAAAATGAGGCTGGGGAAATGAGCGCAGGAATAAAAGGATCCATGGTATCTGTTGATTACCTGACCACAAGAACAAGCACAGGTATCCTTGGCCCTAAAGAAAACTTCTCCGGTGTGACAATAGGTAAACTTGGGCAATATACCATCAACAACAAATGAGAACAATGGCTTGATGAATTTGTAGTAGCCTTCACATGAACAGGACAGAACACCACTTAGACCACCTCTTCTCTCAAATTAGGTTCAAGCTCCTTATGTCTTCCTATCTCAGCAGTGGCTAGCCTTTAGCTTCTATTCTCCATGGGCTCAAAAACTCTCAAAACTGGCACAACACACAAGAGAGGATTTTTTTTTCCACCAGAGCAGATGATGCCAGTGGTGAAATGGCCCCTCTTACAGGCAGGCTTTGCAACAACCTTTAAATGTCAACCACAGATGTTCTGCTATTAATATACGTCATCAATTTTATCACCACCAGAGTGCACAGACCTCACTAATAGATAATCCTATCAGCTATCAGTAACACTCTTTGCTCCAAAGCAAGAGACTGAGCATTTGTCTCCAGTGTAACTGTAACCACGACTGCTCATTCAGCACTTATATCTGTCTGACGAAGAACATATTCTTTCCAAAATAACATGTGGCTCAAATCTGTTATCAGAAGGGTTCATATGTCATACCAAGGTTTAAAGAGGGAGGGGGAAGAAAAAACCAAAACAATACCAAAAGAAACAGTCAAAAGGAAGACATAGAAGAAAACACAGAAAATGGCGGTCTCAAAACTAGACTCAAAGAACTCAAAAGTGTCCTTTCAATATTAAGAGAAATCTGTATGAAGAGACAGAAATTATGATACAGTTCTGATTTCCCACACATTACTATTCTCTTACACCCAACTGCTCAAGAGAAACTGAAGGGAAAGACTGTGCCCTACTCCTCTTGGACAGCAGGTGAGGCTGATGTGAACTCCCATAGGTATTTCAAATGTCAAAAGTTTTTCTGTCTAACAGATTTATCAACACTGTAATCATAAACATAAACATTTGAAGTGAAAAGCAGCTATACTCTAATCCTTCAACTTAGTGGAGCATTTCATTGGTTTTGTACCCAGGGGAAACTGAAACAATATAGAAGGATTATAAATACCACATACGCATCTTTACTATTTATGTTTCCATTAGCTAAACAGAGACTGAAACGAAAGTTTGTCTTGGCTGAAAAATAAGACTTGGTCAGCTACCCAAGGTATGCTCGAACAGGCTGCTGAGACCATAAAAAAAAAATAAAAAGACATATCTACAAAGAGCACTTCCTGAACTGCTTTATGAAGCATGGGACTTTTTCAAAACCAGATAGCCTGTTAGTAGCAGAGAGATACTGAAAAGGAATGTCTTTTGTGGACAATTCACCATATTCATGTTAGTGAATATCACAATGGGTCAAATGAACCACAAAGTGTAGAGTAAGCATGCTACTTCCCTATATAGATAACGAAGAAGGCACAAAAAATTTAGTGCACCTGTAGGCATCTAGTATTACAAAAGATTTATCATATTTTAGGTCTATAAACAAACTTCACTGTGACTAGGGCAATGAAAATTAGCATTTTTTGGTCTTTCAAAAGGTATTATCCACCAGCAATAGCTGCTCTTCTCCACCTGTCTTGCAACTAGGAGAGCTTACTTTGTGAAATGAGATAGTATTATTCAGTTCAGCAGCTTAGGGTAAAGAATCTTTAAGAAGTTAGCCTTGGAACACTGAAGTTTCAGCTGAATTGATTTAGTTTCTCGTGTTCTGCTCAATCCACAAAAAATCTCTCCTAATCATATGCATCACACGCAATCAGTTCTTCACAACATTAAGACACCTGGTGCAAACACCAGCTTGAAAGCTACTTTTATTCTTAAATAAACATAATGTTTGTAACAGGGTTGCAGAGAACACACACAAACAATAACTAAGTATGAACAATCACTGAATCACTTCTCTAGAGAAAAAGGTCTATTACTGAGAAACAAACAAACAAAATATCCCAAAACATAACCAAACCACCAAACAAGCAAAACCCTAAAACAAAACATTAGAGCTTCTAGCCAAAGTCTAATACATCCCCCCTCTCAAAGTTAGAATTCAGAAATCTTTTCACAACGCAATAAAGCAGATACCATTTCAGTATGAAAGCACTGCAAGTAAAGCTGCATCAACTTTTCTATCTGGGAACCTACTAAAAATCTCAAGGCATAAACTTGTCAGAAACTATTTCAGAAACTTACCATTTTCCAAGCAGAATCTGGGACAGATCTTGTTCAAAAGAAGTTCCTGACGTAATCGAAGAACTTCAGCTTCCAGCACTTCAACTTTCGATTTCCATCCAAAATCTCGTTCTGATACAGTTTTGGCAAGATGCTCAGTGTATTCTTTGCAACTCTTCCCTGGTGGTTTTGAGTGGATAATTGCAAAAGCCAATGCTAGTTTTGATATTTTCAAATACCAAACTTCATTTTCTCTTCTGCCTTTGATTTCTATTACATTAGAAAAACAGAAAACAAAAAAATAACTTCGCTGTGAGGCTGTGCTAAAAGGAAATTATGCACAGTATTTCCTTGGCTTTGAAAACTGTTCAACACTGAGACCAATTATCTTATTTCTACTGCATTTCTAAATCATCAAGGAAAAGAGAAGAAATGTAAGCAGCTGTGCACGACGTGAGAATAAAACATACATGAGCTGCACTCCAGCTGTAAAAATAAAATTCAGGCACTGTCTGAGAATAATTGTGGAAACAGAAAGCACTTCATATAGGTTTATCCTAGTGAAATCTTAAACGCAAATGTTACCTCCACTAAAACAAAGATGAAAGCACTAAAAATACAAACCTCAAAAAAAAAAAAAAACCCTGACCCTTTCCCCCAGAAAAAGAATGCATATGTGCTTCTTTATACTTAGCTTAAGCACAAAACATACAATTTCTTGAAAGTATACCAAAAAGTCCCCATACTCAAAAGGTAACACTTCTGAGGTTGTTGTCACTTTGATTTTGGACACCTGGTATTGCACACTTGCAGTTCTAAGTCTACATTAAGCCTCAAACCTGCAGAGAGGTCTATGCAGACATCTTCAAAGTAATGTAAGTGGCTAGTAAGATAAGTTATGAAGACAGTTTCATCAGCTTCTGCTGGAAACAGTCAGGATGGGGTAAAGAGCACTGTAGGACTCAGAAAGAGCCACCTTTTGAATATTTCTTTCACCTTTCAAATGCTTCTGAAACGCACAAAAAATTCCTGTGTACTCCTTGCATACTGTCCATTCAGACACACCAGTCAGTTACACTTTGAAACATACAGAGCACAAGGAATAAGACTGCAAATATTCATTGGGATCTATCTACCTACAGCTATGTTTTAATCTACAGTTCTCCACCTGAAACTGTCAGGGCAAAAAACACCTAGTCTATGCCACCAGTGCACTCTGAAAGCTAATGGAAGAGTAAGCCTTTACAAACTGAACTCTACTATCTACACCTACTGTTTAAAGCAGTTATGCATGAAATAAACGGTATGTTTTGCAACATTTCTTACTTGTAAAAAATCTCTTTCACACAACCTTTCCACTCACATCTGAGAATACCAGTGAAAAGCCGAAGTTAATTCTTAGCCTCAAACGATCAGCACCTCTGTGGGACAACAAACTGATATAAGACTCTTGTTTGCCTTATACATCAAAAGAAATGTTTTACAAATACAGAACCATGAAACTAATTGAACTGCCCTCAAAACTGTGAATAAAACGAAATACATAGAATCACACTGAAAGAAGAGTAAGTAACAGTAATGTATCCAAAATCTTTGGCTTTGAACCTGAAAGGTGCTCCCCAGATTATCTTGTCTTAATAGAAGTTTTACCCAGATATTACTCAGTGTCTGTCAAGCTCCATTCTTACGAAGCTCCTTACAGAGCAGAGCCGCAAATTAAGGCAGGCAGAAAGATGCCTTACAAATGGATTTCACTGCTGGTTTATCATTTTGGTATCTCCAGAGACTATTTTGCAAAAGCTTTCTGATTCACTTTCCTTTTGAAAAAGGACAAATAAGAGTTGCTTTGTGCTTTGTAACATGCTCTGTCAGTAGTCGCATCTTCCTTTAAATTACATTTAGGGGAAGTTGCAGAAGGACCAACGTTCCAGTGTGGGTCAGGGGATGGTATTTAGTTTCAGCATTTCAATAATGGTCAGATGCCTTTTATCATTAGAGTTACCATCAACCCCTTCTTTTCTATCATGCTCTGTTTCTACTCACATGACATAATACTACAAAGAAAAGTCAAAGTTAGCTGTTTGACCACTGATACTTCACCACTATGCACTTTACAAATCTCAGCCCACAAATCTAAATCCACAAATCACAATCATCATAATCTTAAATAGCATTCCACCTTAATAGTTAGGACATACAGTTAAGTAATAAAATTTGTTTTTTAATGGAGGCCTTTTCCTTTTAGCATTTTATACAGACCCATTTCTATAGCAGAAGTGCCTTACACCAAATGAATTTACTGAGGTACCTTCACTCTGGGAAGGAAAAAAAAAAAAAAGGAAAAAGAATCACTCATTTTCTGGAATAATTACTTGTAAACATGCCTTATAAAAAAAAAATAAAAAAGGAACAAGATAAAAATCAAAGAAGTTTTTGGAGAATTCTGTTGTAATCTCAAAATCTCTAGTTTAAAACCAGGTAATTATTAAAAAATAGTGGCATACCTATTTCCACAAACCGTGGATTTTGTAAAGATTTTCTAGAAAACATACAGCTCTTCTGAAAAGAGAAGTTTGTGAAATGAAAAGCAGGAGTTTTAAGAGTTGATTCAATTTTTTCACACTTGCCTAAAGGGACAAGTGCTCTCTCAGAAAGCACTGTAAAAATCTTTCAAAAAATAACACTGGATGATGCTGTGAGAAGTATAGGGATGCTGGCCAACTGTGCATTAGCAAAAATTGCACAGCCTGTGTTGCTCTCAGGAAGTGCTGCATCGAAGACCACCAAATGCAAATGCACTCCACTAAAAGCATATTGGCAGCTACAGAGTTTTATCAATAACATTTTTGCTCATATCAGCACAGAAATGACACCAGTAGTTAGACAGAAAAAAAGATTTACAACCAAGTCAGAAACCTGGAAATAGAACTAGGCTAAGAGCAGAAAGAAGTCACCAGCCTAATCCTAGGCCCTAATGCCAAAGTATGTCTAACAGGAACTGACAGGATCAAGAATTGTCCACCAAAATACATCTGGTACCCAAGTTACTCAGGGATAATAACTACTTACTAACAAAGCTCCACTTGACCCTTTACTCAGTGCTAGGGAGGGAACCAGTAACCACCTGCAAACTCTGCTAGGAGCCTAACAATAGATACCCTCCTGTGACAAGTTTCCTATGCAAACCTCAACCCACAAGCTGATACTGGGGGTGCACTCAGAGGGTAGGAACAACTAACACTGCTGTCAAACAGGACTGGGTCTCCAAATTTCCTACACAAGAGACACCCCTCTCTCTCTCCAGCCTTCTAACCCTCATGCAGGGAGAGCATACTATACTGAGGACCCACTGCCCTGCTGAGGTCCTAGCCATGGAAGGCTGCTGAGTAGCTAGTTAGTCAGCTGCAGAAATAATGACATGAAGTCAGGAACTGTCCTGTACAGCTCTGCGTTACATAACCAAGGGAAACTAAGACGTGGTGTAAGATCCTTTCAGGACCACAGATATAAACAGTAAACAGGATAACACAGGGAACCAGGATAAATCTGATTCGTAAGCACCACCCTACTCTGTCAACCTGCTAGTCCCAGTGTTCTGCAATTGCATTCAATGCAGCAGCTCATATTACACCATTAACTACAGCAAGATACCTTTCTGGCAAGTCTCACCTTGGTTTTGACTCTCTCTGCAACATGTGAAGAAGAAACAGTTCCCACTAATTAGAAAAAAAACAAACCACCCCAAAACACTAGTTTCAGATGACCACCTTTTCAGTTTTCATCTCAGTCAGAAGCTTCATATTCAGCTCCATTCCAAATGTCAAAGGTTACACATTATTGTTTAAAGCCTTAATTCATTGTTATTAAAAAACTGAAAACATCCATTAAAGCCATGAAATTTGCATCTAAACTTAAACCATTCACTAAAGAAATTTTAACGATAAAAAAATTGTATTTCAAAAAAACCTGCAACCTCACAAAAGGACTGTTCACGCACTTTGCTGATAGACCCCACTTTCATATGGATAATGTGTTGTCAAAGTCTGGAGGTTGAGGTCAAACATGCAACACCTTCAAGAAACAAATACAATTTCTGAGCCTGTACTGGTGCAAAAACATCCCTTCCTCTCCTAGAAATCTCTCACAGCTGTCAGAAGATCCTCTCTTCTCTCTTACCTCATTTCTTTTTTCACTGTTAACTACACACAGCTGAACAGCCCCAGCCCCTGAATTCACAGCAGTTGCTTTCACTGCTGCACACAATACCAAATTAAGTCTCAAGAGGGAAAAAAAAAGTACTCCTGGATGCTGTTTGGAGTTTTTTTGCCTCATGCCAGAAATCCACCACTGTCAACAACAGGCTCACAGGGTTAACAATAATTTTCTGTCTTTAGAAGAAGTGCAGGCTTGATCGCTTCATTATTCTTTGCATTAGCACCCCTGAACTAGAGGAATCAGCTTCCCAGACAGGCTTAATCTAGAAAGGGGTACAGTTAAGCCTGCAGTCAGATCAAAATGGTCTGCCCCCAGAGGAAAAAGCCAGTGAGTTTGGGATGAGCCTTCCCCAGCTCCTGGGCCCATGCTCATTGGTCTTTTCCAGCCAGCTCTGGGTTCTTCTACCCAGAGGAAGAGCAGTGTGTGCTGCACCCACCCAACAAGGAATGAGCAACTCACTTTGCACATGTGAATCCTCAGCTCTAGGGGCTTTTATGGGTAAGGGAGGTGGATAATTTTAGGTAATTTACCTTTCTGAGTGCTACAGTTTTCTGTCTGACCTTGGAAACAGGGAAGCCACAGAGTAATTGGGGAAACTGGGCTAAGTTATATTGCAATTTAAGGCACCTCAAAATAAAACCAATCTTGTTTGAAGTAATTCAACATTTGAGTAATATTAATTTACGCCACAGAACTGCACACCTTAGGCATGGTCTCTAAGTTTGCCCATGAAATTTATGACTAACAATGGAAGAAACTTCTGCAAATCTCATGGACAAAACCCAATTGCTTACAATAGGACATTTACTTGTTATTCAGATCATATAGAATACTTTAAAATTTAGCACAGTAAGGCACAAAGTATATTGTAACTCATTTAACTTCCAAGCCATTCAACAACTCAGTTTTCTTCACATTTGAAACAGATGGGACATCTATTGTCAGAACAGAAACAATTGTCATTCATCACTACTACACAGCTAAAAATCTTCATCAACCCTAAAAACTAGTATGTAACAGCCAAAAAATCGTTTTCCTTCTAAATTTAAGTATATGGTGGGTCTTTAAAGGCACAAACATAATAGGAAAAACTGATTCTTTGCCACAATTTTTACTTTAACTAGTCTATCAATTACATGCTGCAGATAAAGGTGAAAAAATTACCCACATCTTTGTAACCTTATTCTGCATTATACAACAGCAACCAAGATACTGACTCATTAAAATAGCGCACAAAATGCTGTGAGTGCTCTAGCGGAGCTGGGCTGAGCTGCAGACCCATAAGGCCATAACATTAAGCAACAATAAAATAAACTTGATTTAATTGGCATGCCTAACATAATACTGTCTTTCGTATAGACAATAAATAATGATAATGGGACAGCTGCATAATCAAGATGAACTAAAGTATGCCATGTGTTCCAATTAAGCAGTTTTTATTGTAAAAACATATATTAAACCAAGGCTACTCCACAGCGTTAATTTTAAACAACCTATACTCACAATACACAAAGACATCTGATGTGGACATACTCACTGAGGGAAAAACTTGCTTTTAGTACCACATGCCTATTGCTTTCAGTTGCTTTTAGTTCCACAAGCAATGAGCCTGTGGTACTAAGCCAGCTTTTTTTTTTTTTTTTTTTTTTATGGAGTCAAGATGCTAAAGTGATACTGAAAACAATAAATATTTAAAATACATTATGTCAAAAGCACAAAGAAACTTTATTAAAATGTAACAGAATTAATTTCTTCACAATTTAACCTTCAAATAACTGTTGCTTCTAAAATCAACTCATGTAAGTTCTCCAAAACCAAATAACATTAAAAAAAAATTTTAGAGTTTTTTTAAGATCCTCAATTCTAAGCATTTCATAGCACTTAAAAACATACACAAGCATAATCGCTCAGTATTTCAGTAACTTTTTAGAGGTACAATTTACCTCCTCTTAACTACAGAAATCCTCAGTTTAGAAGGCTATAGCTGAGTTTGCTGTCTAGACTTCCTTTACGATCAATGGGCAGAAACAACTGTTGTGAATGTTGAAAATACGTCAAGTGATCTGTACATCTACTTTGTGATGAAGTTAAGTCATGGCCCAGGAACACACTCATTTCCCTCCCAGGATTATACTGATAGTTAAGGTAACTAGATCAGCTCCACATACATGTATTGCGGATGGCTAACTTCAGTGAGACAAGTTGGTGCATCTCAGGCACCTAAATCTGAGACATTTGAAAAGCTATTTAAGTGACTAACTAATAAGAGAAATTTTGCAAGCTTAAAATCAGCACCTTCTTTTGAAAGAAATTTGTAATCCTAGATCTTTATAATATCTCGGGAGGGGTGGGGGGGCAGGAGGTGGTGGTGGAAATAGGGGGAGGGGGAAGAAGCTTTCTAGAAGAAAACCCAAAAATCATGGAAAAAACTTGTGAGAATAACCTTGTGAACATTTAAACACTGCCTATGCACAAACAAAATATCATACAGGTGCAAAGGAAAACACATGGGAAGCATCAAGTATGCCCAGAATTAAAAGAGAATAAACCAATCAGTTTGGCCCCTCATAAAGTTCCTGTGCATCACTCTTCAGTGAGATCACACGAGGAAACTATTTCCTCCCACGTGAAACTGTGTAAACTCCCAATTTAAGATACTACAAGTATATTGATACTCCCATAACTATATGCTTAGACTAACTCCAGATTTGGACTAGTCTGGCACTTTGGTTTCTGAACAGAATCACCTGACAGTTTTTTTTTAACTTCTTTCTAACATATTGTTGTACTGGCCCATCTAGAGGAAAAATACCATATCAGATTTAACATATGATAATCCCCAAATTGCTCAGAAGTTCAACTCTGGCAATTTTCTTGAAAAAGCATTACGAAGTATTGACAGCAAGGACAGCTTATGCACCACAGAAGTCCTACAGGATTCACTTCTGCTCTATTCGCATTAGAATAGGCCAAGTGAAAAACACTAATGTAAGCCTGAGATTTCTTGTTTTAAATTATGTATAAGTTCTCTGTACAAGTTGCAAGGTTTTTTTTGCACTCTTTCTTCTCCTCAAACAGGCCTTTTTTGTTGTATCACTTCCAATGATATCTAACAAATCTGGCATGCAGTACCATGTTTCCCTTTACTATTCTTACTTCTTGGAGACATGCAGAGAAAGGAATTTATTCTATAAAGCCTGCAGTTCAGAAATCAAAGTATAACTCAATGGTGTCAATTTATCTGTTCTTATGCCACCACAGGTTTCTTCCCGTACCAAAACTGTGATCACTTAAGCCTGTGGATATAAATCCATTTAGTTTGTAAATTGAGGATATACTTTTCATTACAGCTTTATGAGATTGTAAATGATTCCTTGAATTTCATGGTCTAACTTTCATATGTGCTAATAATAATTATAGAAGGTGTATATTTACAGTTGGCATTTTTGAGTGTGGAAGATACTCCCAGTCTTTACATACTCATATTGTAACAAGAAAGTAGCTGTTATCTCCAAAGTTCTACGCATCCCAAAGACTGTATTAGCCCTCAAATGAAGAATTTCAAAGCAGATTAAAAAAAAAAAAAAAAAAAAGCAATCATGAAGTTTGGAGCATTATAAAGGGATTATTTTGCACCTCTCCTCTTCCCACATTGAAGTATATTGGCTAAAACATCACCATAATTTCCTTTTCAATTGCACACTTCCATCCTTTACCTGAACAGGTTAATTTCCACAGTTTTTTTTTTATCTGCAAGATTGATATCTTTCAGTGAACAAGTTTCCTTCAGGTTAAGTTACTAAACAGCATCTGCTGTGTTTTAAAAGCCTTGTTCTTGGCTTTCTTACACAAATTGTATATTGGCAAAATGAAAGATAAAATTGTTCAAAAGAAAGGAAATCTCTGCAAGATGACATGGAGGAGAGAACAGCTGGAATAGTAGAAATCTACTACTTCAAAAAGCATGTAGTATGCAATGAAGTCTTACATATGCTATAAATACTAACAACTATAACCACATTTAAATACTTAGTGTCTGAATATTAGTTTATGAAGCACTGGAAGCTGGAGAAGAGTGAATTCCATAAGTGACTTGCCAAGCATTTGCAGCCAAGTCCATAGACAAGTTATTTTTTAAGCTTTAATTCAGCCCAATTACTAGTTTATCCAAATTAAGAAAGCAACCAGGAAGACAAAATTACTTATTTTTCTCCATCAGTCATTGAGAAAAATATTTAAGACTGAGCACTATCATTTCTAAATTCCTAAGGACAGAGTGCTCAGAAACAGTAACTTCAGTGCACTAACAACAGAAATAACCAGTTTCAGGTAGAAACACTGATAACTCGTTTCCAATAACTCTTTGATAACTCTTTTCTGTTGTAGTTGCATAATTAATGCAATCTTATTCTACCAAGCCGAGCACTAACAATGTTAATCGAATTCAAACACCTACCCCATATAACTTCGTGACAATAGTGTTCTTACTTGTGACTTGGGTGAAACGAGCGGGAAAAAGAAATTAGAATTGTCAGATATCAGAAAAGAAAATTAAGAACCTGAGTACATGCAGACAGAAGTAATTCACAGCTTCTCCATTAATAACAAAGAAGTTGTGCAGCTTTCATGAGAAGGCTGGCACTTCCTTCCAATCAAACTAAATAAACGGAACCTTCATTCAGGAGAGCAAACTACATAAAATGAACCCTCTCTCAGGAAAGCAATCCCTAAGCTCCCAAGCCTGCCCATCCGAGGCTCCCCATTCGCTGCCCTCGAGCAAAGGCCTCATCCAGCCTGACCCGCCTCTGCTGTCTCGGCAGACCCACGACCTCCACCGAAAGACGCGGGGCTTACACGACGGTGTCTCCAGGCGCCGCAACAGCCGCGGCCGAGGCGAGCAGCCCACGACACGGAGCAGCAGGCAGGCTGCGGGGCACCTCCTAGAGGTCTGCCTCCCGCCCGGAGCCCTCGCCAAGCCGCAGGGAGGCCGCTGCCACCCGGAAAGCCCTGACGGCCCCGGGCCACAACCCACCTGCTGCAACGGCAGCCACGCCGCCCGGGGCGCTCCCCGGCTCCATGGCGATGAGCAAGCAGAGGCCGGCAATGGCCGTTCCGGGCGCCCAGAGCTAACGGGCCGCTCCCGGGGGAGGGCGGCACGAGTTCACTGCCCCTGCTGGGCACCGCCAGCCCCTCGCCTAGGTCCGCTCCTGGCGCTCTTTGGTGGCAGACGTTGGGTACAGGCTGTCCGCTCTTCACTTGTGTTCATCTCATGATATGGCCCTATATTTCAGCTCGCAAGCCAGGGACGAGCTGAGGGACAAAGGCCACCTTGATGCAAAGGCAAAAACTGCCTTAGTCGGGAAGGTGACGGAAAGGGAAGCAAGGGAGCCCTGGAGGAGACCTCTGAAAGCCCCTTGGGCTTCCCCCAGGCAGGGTGGGGAGCGTAGCTGAGGGCAGGGGTTGGGCAAGCCTGGCTCTGTGGAGGGGAGCAGGTGCAGCCTCCGGCCTCAGGCTTGTTTTTCACCCTCAGGCTGCTAATGGTCGAGGTGGAACTCACCTCAGTCACCTGAAGGGGCCCCTCATGCTTTTACTTAAAGCAGTAGTGGCATCTTTACTGCTATAAATTGCATGAAGGTCGCTTGAACTGTTTTGTTGATTAATGTCATAGATTTACAGAATGGTTTGGGTTAGCAGGGACCTTAAAGATCTTCCAGTTCCAACCCCCTAGCTACAGGCAGGGGCACCTTCCACTAGACAGGGCTGCTCAAAGGCCTGTCCAGCCTGGCCTTGACACTTTCTAAGTTTGGATATTTTAAGAGCAAATAAGATAATAAAATTTTAAACAGTGTTTATTTAACAGTACGTTGGAAATAGAAGCTGGCTCTTAGGTGAAACACTGATCAGAGCTTACCAGTTAAGAAATTGTTTGTGTATATGAAATTATATTCTTTACCTGATCTGTGCTGAAAAGGCTGCGTTAAGACTTGCTGGCCAGAGATGGAGTCTTTTCAGTTAAAAATGGTGAGGATGGAGGATAGAAGGAAAGATAAGAAAAGTAATGAAGTCAGATGCATTAGGTGCAGTTAGGCTTGTCACAATACATCAAGTTCTTAAGTGGGGGGGATTGATCTTTCTAAAGACAGAAGTATTCAGATGTGACAAACAATGTACTTTTAAAATTCTCATCCCCGTTTTTTTGTTTTGGGGAAATTATTTTTAATAACTTTATTCAAAAAGCTAACTTTTTATCAATACAGCGGTAGACTTCTGTCGTAATGTACTTATTCGTTTTTAACTGGAAAAAGAAATACACTACCCAAAGTACAGAAAACTGTTAACACATTAGAACTTTCATTTTAGACTTCAAATGACAAAAATAAATTAGGCTTAATAATTTAGAGACTATTTTCATTCTGACAGCACTACTTTCTCAGTGAAACCCAGGAGAAAAAAATACAAAGCATTCTCTAGCCTTTTATTATGATGCTATATCAGCAGCTACAATTTGTTT